>NC_141063.1:4026610-4626610 GCF_041138505.1 Cibotium barometz
CCAGAACCTTGAAAGCTCTTCTCACGCAAGCACAATTTTGCTCTAACCTGAAAGCTTTAAAAGAACTATTCCCTCTCTACAACCATCGACAACCGTATACACTTTGAAAGCTCTAAATCCAATCTCCAAGATGTCTTGAATTGTTCCATAATATTAAAGTTTCTCTGATATAATATTATTATCTCTTCTACTAGCTCAACTTTTTTGGTCAAAACTTACCATTACACCACAATCATATGTGATTCTCTTGGAGTCCACACGTTGAGTGCAAAAATGTCGACCTTCTGTGACCACATTACATTATGCACTATATACTTCAACCCAATAAAAATTCTTTAATATAGCTTAGATGTAAGCAATTTAGTATTCAACATTATATATCTTAGCAAAACATCTTTACTTACATGGTAGTCGCATCCCCTTGCATATTCCCATTCTTCTCATGTAATCTTCTATCCCATCCTTTCGGCTTGCTCGAGGGCATCTCTGAGCCATTCAATACTGCAATCCTTTGGAAGAGCCTTTAGGTTGGGTGGGTATGCCATGTGCCTGTGTTGAACTCTTAAATGCTCTTCTCTCCTCTGTCCTTATCTTTTTTGCATATTTGTCAATCCACCTTTCCATTCAAGAAGTGTAAAGAAGACAAAATGTAATGACCTTTTTGTGCATGGACTCATCCATCTTTCGAATGCATCCTTTTTCATGTGGCACATGTGACACCTTTCGTTCATCCTCATCGTTATGCATGAATCTAGGCATAGATGGATCGATTTGTTTCAAATATTCAGAGATGTATACGAGGGGATCTTGCACCAACCATCCCTCTGCCATGCTTCCTTCTAGCCTTGCCCTTTGCTTTACAAATCCCTTCAAGGTTTTCATGAAGCGTTCAAGAAAAAACATCCACCGGCTATGAACAACACCACATATAGCCACCTCATCCACCAAATGTACTAGAAGGTGCAATTAAGTTGTGAGTATGCTTCTTGGAAAGCTTTCTTCAATCATATATACCTCCTCAATTAACTCAACTCGAGCCTTCTCACAATGGAATCTGGATGAATCTCCTTTGACACTATCCACCTATTCAACAAAGGAATAAATGATAAATTAAAGAATAATAGATAATTTCAAAGCTATATGTTATACCAAATGCATAAATCTATAGTTTTGATTGGAACTCACCTCCCCAATCCACCTAATTTATACATGGCATTCCGAGCCTTCTCTTCTCCGCACCCACCAATTGATTTGGAAGTATGAACAATGCAATTAATTTTTGAGAACAATAAAAGATCAATATAGAGTCCACACAACATAAACCGAGGAGTGCCCGAAAATAAATACAGCTATGTACGTACTCGCATCATCTCATGCCAACCATGTGATTTGAGACCATACAATTAATGCTCACCCTTATTTTTTGTTATTGTAAATGCACCTTTTAATGAGTGCATTACATCGGTTGGTGTACGAAAAGATGAAATTTGATTCTTGACTTTTTTTTCCTCTTGCCTTGTCAACTTCCATGGCACTTTTGGTAAAATCACCTTGTCATTGACTACCCTTGGCTATGAATTTTCCATGTGTCTGATATCCTTTAAGTCATCTCTTATTGCATGGGTGTCTTTTTTATCAATTAGATGGTCCCAAATCAGTGATGCCACATTCTTAAAAAATGTGCATTGGATCCAAAAGATGATTTATTTTTAACTCTGTCCAATATGGTAGAGGATAGAAGATTGAGTACCTTTTCATGCCCGTGGGACTGTGATGAGACCCCTCCATCTCTCGTCCCACTCTCCATCTCTCCACCTTTCCTCCAATGGCATTGTAGGAGGCAAATGCCACATGGTCTTCCACTCCACACCTCTCATCACAATCGGAGAAACCTCTGATGGAGCATAATTTAGGTGGTTTGGAGGAAGAAATCGATGATGTTCATCATACACCACTTTCTTTTGTGCATGTGCTTGTTGGAAACAAGTGATGGACTACAACTTAGACATGCATTATATCCTGCAATTGTGAGACCTACGAAATTGCCATGTAAGAACTGAAAGTTAGTAATTATAATACATTACAGTTATAAATGAATCGTTTGTGCATGCTTAGCTAAGAATCAATTTATATGAACCAAAAGATGATTTATTTTTAACTCTCTCCAATATGGTCGACGATAGAAGATTGAGTACCTTTTCATTCCCGTGGGTGTTGTGATGAGAGTCACCCTCCATCTCTCATTCCACTGTCCATCTCTCCACCTTCCCTCCAATGCCATTGTAGGAGGCAAATGCCACATGATCTTCCACTCCGCACCTCTCATCACAATCGGAGAAACCTCTCTGATGGAGCATAATCTAGGTGGTTTGGAGGAAGAAATCGATGATGTTCATCATACACCACTTTCTTTTGTGCATGTGCTTGTTTGAAAATAAGTGATGGACTACGAATTGGACATGCATTATATCCTGTAGTTGTTGTGAGACCTACGAAATTGCCATGTAAGAACTGAAAGTTAATAGACATTATAATACATTACAGTTATAAATGAATCATTTATTTGTGCATGCTTAGATAAGAATTAATTTATGAGTATGACGTACTTAAGCACTCCGTGTAGCCCAAAAAATCATGCATAGTCCATATCAAGATATCCTTGACCATTGTATTGCGGCATGAAATTGGACGAGAAACATCATGCACCCTTATGCCTCTCCATAATTGCTCGAGCTCATCAATCAAGGGCTCAAGGTATACATCCATGTTCTTTACCTTGTGCTTCCTGGGCATAAGAAGTGGAAGTATCACACATGACCCTTCTTGATGGACATCCATGGAGGAATATTGTAATTCACAACAACAATAGGCCATGTGGACCATGGTGTAGACCTCAATCCAAATGGGTTCACCCCATCCATACCCATCTTTGAACTATGGCCATCTATCCTCAATGTGAGCCCAAGCTGGTGAGTCAGCGGGAATCCTCATCATGTCATCGGTTGAACAATGGTTCACATGTTATGTCATTAAGTCGGCGATGGACTGACACCGGAACATATGTTGAATGCGAGGTATAATAGGAAAGTGCCTCAATACCTTTTGGGGAATTTTTGCACCTTGTAAATCCTTCCTGTAATGATCCTCTCCACAAATTGGACATTATATGACATTGGCAAAGGTACCCCTGAATAGTACACAATCATTATGACATGCATGGATTCGAGTGTAATCCATATCACGCTTGGAAAGGATTCTTCAAGCATCACTTCTTCTTGCGGGCATCAAATTGTTTGTTGGTTTTGGGAGCATCTTCTTTAATAACCGAAGTAGGCTATTCACACTAATATCGCCCCATATGTTGTTTGTGTAAGTTGAGGATTTCGAAGCATGCCTGCAAAGTTGAGTACTTTGCATGCTCCTACAATGGTGTGTTAGCCTCTTTGTGTAACACATTCTTTCTTTCATGTGTTTCAAAGTTAGGTGTCTCTTCCTCACCCTTGCTTTGAAAAAAGTGAGTGATCATCTCCTCCATGGCATCCTCTTCCTCTATATCTCATGTTATGAAGGAAATCCTGGGTCTTCCAAATGTACTGAACATGCTCCACTTTCCAAGTGCTCCTTACAATGCTTGTATTCCTTCCTAAAGTTTCTCCCAATGATCGAATAATGAGGTATATTGTGTAGTACTCGTGCACAAATGTCCATGCCCTCCTCATCCTAATGAACCATATCTAAAAATGACACTCAACATTACATATGGCAAACCACGAGTTTACATTTCAAGGCATAAGTTTATATACTAACCGAGGAATCGGCTTGCAACATCAAGTTGGTTGACATTGGTTCAAACGATCCCCATTTTCTAATATGCTCCAATGTCACGCGACGTTCACGTACACAAAAATTCTTGCATCTTGCACATGAACAAGGGATTCTTCTTCACAACCACTCTGGACCTCCAATTGGTTGGTGACCCATCACTATCCGAACTAGTAGAAGATATCTATACTAGGCGCAAAAAGTGTGCAGTTAAAAAATTGAATATGAATACATGCACTAAAGTTAGTAGTGTCAATGGTATATGCATAGGCTTGCTCTCTAAAATTTACATAGTGTCACTATAAGCGTCGTTAAGCGTCATTTTTAGCGACGCTGACAAAATTAACTTTTTGAGCTTGCGACATCGCCGACGCCTATTTTTCTCTCCCATAAAAAATTTTCTCCACTCCTTTCCTTGAGTTCCTGCACTGACTCCTCACTTCAATCAAGCTAGCTTTCCTCACAAACATTTTTACTCTTTATATTCTCCTTCCCCTTTCTCTTCATGAGACTCTTTCTCTTCATCTCCAAATGGTTATGGTGTAAGCTCTTGAAGGTATTTTTCTCCTATGTTTTATTCTAATGCATTTGTTTATGGGTCTTCTTCTTCTTCCCCTTCCCCTTCCCCTTGCTATTCCTCTTTCTTTTCCTATCCATCACTCTACAAGTGATAATGTGACCTAATGATTAGGTTTGCTTCTATTATGTTTAACACTTGGGTGACAAAATTTAAGATTAGCTTAGCTTAAACTTAATGCATAAATTAAGCTTTATACATAGAGCTTAATCTACACCTTCCCCAACGATTGCAACATGGAGATGCTGTAGGGAAGATTGTGAGAGCAAAAGGTGGGCACACGTTGCACGTGGACACAGAAAATTGAGTTTGGATAAATCGCAAGCTCCATGGTTGATGTGCCCATCTTTTAACCCCCACCCCTGTGATCGGCATTAGATGGGTTGCGGGCTCTCCTACTAGTCTACCGGTGAGGGGAGGCTGATTACCATGTAGGGCAAGGAGGCCGGCCTCCACGTCAACTGTCTTGCTGAGACAGAAGCCCCATTGCCATGTCAATAGTCAGATGATTATCATGACCTCGCATGGTGCGTGTCACTCTGCCTGTACACTGTCAGCCATAATAGGTCCTTACCAAAGCATGTGGCTGGAAAAAAGTCTCTTTTTATCATAACTGGGGTAAGAGTATCTATTACAAGATAAAGGAAGAGTCCTCACCCCTTTACGTGGAGAAAGGAGAGGGAGAATTTTTGAAAAGGAGAAAGGAGAAGAGAAGTCAAGTGTTTAGGGGTTTCTTTCCCACTCGCCTAGATGAATTGGAGCTCACAATTAGTTGTCACCATCAAACCATTTACTTATTGAGTTCCATTAGAAAGTAAATTAATGTATGTATGTATATACATATACATATGTGTGTGTGTGTGTGTGTGTGTGTGTGTGTGTGTGTGTGTGTGTATGATATATCTATCTATATATTTAAAAGTGACCACAGCTTATCACCCATCTCCGCACATGAAAATTATGTTGATGTTTGTATTTATATTTTTAAATACATGTATATATGTATAAGTATATGTGTCTATGTATAGGTATATGTATCTAAAACATAATATTGTTGTTGATACTATATATTTACATATGTGTATGTGTGTGTGTGAGAGAGAGAGAGAGAGAGTGTGTGTGTGTTTGTGTGTGTGTGTGTGTGAGAGAGAGAGAGAGAGAGAGAGAGAGAGAGAGAGAGAGAGTTTCAACATTTGAGAGTGTGTACGTGACAGAGAGAGGGAGAGGGCCATGTGCATGTGTATGTGTGTGAGTGTGTGTGAGAGAGAGAGAGATGGTTGTAGAGAGGGAATAGTTCTTTTCTGGAACCTTGGTCGGCCGCAGCAATGCGTGGGTTCAATACTAGTACGTGTTACGGTGAGGTTCTATGTGGGGAGGTTGTCTCCTTTGCATCCTCATGCAATGCAAAGCGAACTCTTTTGAGAGCAGGATCTAGAGCCCATGAAGCCTATCGAGATCTCCTTCGAGAGTAGGATCTCCCCCCAAGAGTAGCCTCTTTGGAGTGAGGATGAACTTTTTCTTCGAGGAATCCTAGTGAGGTTAAGGACCAATGATGGGAGAGGCACACTTGAGCACAGGGGAGGAACGCCTTGTGGGCAAAGCTGTACTAGATGACATCGATGAAACTTGGGACCCCTTAATAGAGACACTACAAGAGAGGATTAATCACAAACCTCTAGCCTATAAGCATAGTACATACACAACAACATTTTCAAAGCTATAAGAAAACAAACATCTCTTTTCATGGATAAGAAGACCTCACTTTATAAAAAAAATGGTGCATACACATTGCATGGTATCCATGGCTTACACACACGCCACACCTGTAAGATCCCTGTTCCCACCGAGCAACGGATTCGGGGTACTGGCAGCGGAAGTAGCGCTTCTCGCGCGGGGCAGGGGTCCCACACTCGGGGCCTCGCCCACGGATATCCGGATAAGAGACTAATCCGTCGGTTGTTCCAAAACCGAACCCGGAAAAACTTTCTTAACCGGAAGCACGGGCGATTCCACCAGGATAACTTTTTACTCTAACGTAGTCAAGATCATTTCTGATCGAGATGATCCAATTACATCTATAAGATACTTAGTCAGTTCAAGGAAGAAACTTGCACTTGGATCATTGGGATCAACGCTTTTTTCCCCATTCAAAAACTCATAAAAATTGAGATATTTCATCTCTCCTCTCTCCTCATTCAAGTCTAGTTCCAAAAAGTTAGCTTAATTGACCTAAAAATGGTCAAAAAGTGACCAAACTGACTTGGAAAATTCTAGAATCAGTTTGTTTGGTTAGGAGCTCAAATTTTCCTATAAATAGAAGCCTCCCCTTGTTGAAAAAAACATAGTCTCTTATGCTTTGTTACTCTACTCCACCTAAGCCAAAATATATAGTCTCTTATGCTTTGTTACTCTACTCCACCTAAGCCAAAATATATAGTCTCTTATGCTTGTTACTCTACTCCACCTAAACCAAATTAGATAGAGTCTTATGCTTTGCCAAATTAGATAGAGTCTTATGCTTGTTACTCTACTTCACCTAAGCCAAATTAGATAGTGTCTTATGCCTTGTTACTCTACTCCACCTAAGCCAAAATATAGAGTGTCTTATGCATTGTTACTCTACTCTACCTAAGCCAAGAGTTGTGAATTCTTTAATAATTCACTAGTTTTTGATACTTCTCTCTTTCTTCAATCCCCATTGGTGGCTCCATCAACATACTAAACCAATTGATTGGTTGGGGGCCTCTACCGTGAATAAAGAATCAAGCAAAACATAAGGTAAGTATATTGAATTTTGATCTTTTCTATAATTTCTCAATGATTCTCTATTCTCAACCCCTCTCAAGCTTGAGGAGTTTAATTAGTATGGTTTTTAAAATGCTATTGAAGTTAATTGGTGAATAGTAGTGAGAGTTACATAATTTAATAAATTCTATAGAAGTTAATTTCCATTTATGTTTAAATTCTAATGGTTTTTATGTAATTTCTCTCTCTCACTCAAGAAATGGTCATACTCATGACCCATTCTCAATCCAAATGAAGCTTTTCATAAAGCCTTTCCTTAATCCAAGATTAAGCTATGCTTGAGGCCAAATTAATGGCTTTTTGCTATACTTTTAGTTTATGCACATTGATGATTTAATCCATTATGGATTGATGACCCAATTAGAGACCATTCTAATTGTTTTCTTAATGATCCAATTAGAGACCATTATGGATTGATGACCCAATTAGAGACCATTCTAATTGTTTTCTTAATGATCCAATTAGAGACCATTATGGATTGATGATCCAATTAGAGACCATTCTAATTATTTCTTTAATAATGAGCTTTATCCCTTAAAAAAAATTTGAGATTTATCAGTCATAGTAGCGGAGCTATGGCAAAATTTTTATAGAAATTACGCATAAAATAAATTCATTCAAAACATAAAAAGAGGACTTCCTACCATATTCTAGGAACTATCATCCTAGATTAATTAAAAGAATATTATTAGGCATGGAGATGTGGATGTTTGCATGTATATGTAGATGTATGGATGTGAGTGTGAATGTGGAGGTGGATGTGTGCATGGAGAGGTGGATGTATGCATGTAGAAGTAGATGTATGGATGAGGATGTAAATGGAGACGTGGATGTATGCATGTAGATGTAGATGTATAGGTGTAGATGTGAATGGAGATGTGGATGTATACATGTAGATGTAGATGTATAGATGTAGATGTGGATGTGGAGGTGGATGGATGCATGTAGATGTAGATGTATAGATGTAGATGGGAATGGAGATATGGATGTATGCAGGTAGATGTAGATGTATAGATGTAGATGTGGATGTGGAGGTGGATGGATGCATGTAGATGTAGATGTATAGATGTAGATGTGAATGGAGATGTGGATGTATGCATGTAGATGTAGGTGTATAGATGTAGATGAGGATGTAGAGGTGGATGTATGCATGTAGACGTAGAGGTATAGATGTAGATGTGAATGTGGAGGTGGATGTATGCATATAGATGTAGATGTATGGAGGTGAATGTGAATGTGGATGTAGATGTATGCATAGAGATGTAGATGTATGCATGTAGATGTGAATGTACGCATATAGATGTAGATGTATGGATGTGAATATACGATTGTGAGGTGAGGGAATCTGAAGTGATGAGATGGAAATGATGTGATGGGATGAGTATACATATAAATGGAATATGGAATAAGTAATGTAGATTGAGGAGGGATAATGTGGAAAAATGAAAGTTAAAATAGAAATTGTATTGTAAACTGTTTGTAAATGCTGTTTGTAAATGATTGTTTTATGTCAAGAATGCTGGGGGGAGCATTTTGACCGTCTTGTGATTAAAGTCATGATGGTAAAGTTGCAACTGCTGACGGGGAGTCAATGAAGGATGTCTCGCGTAGCAAGGTCGGCCGAGGTCTTGACCAGCCTCGGTGCGATTAAAATGGTGAGCTTCCGGTACGGTGGATGAGGGGCCAAGGAAGCGGCCTATGCGTGAAGCGCTAGGTTACCTGCGAAGGATCCTAGAGGGTGCTGACCATACGGTGCTCGGGCTCTGGGTTGCCTAGGATACCCACGCGTGCGTCGAGGAAGATATTGGAACAGAGTTGGAGTTGTTTTCTGAAATCGAGCATGGATCTGGTTGATTGACCTTGCTGGTCTTCAATGGATGAGTCCATGGCTCCTTATATGGATCTGTTGGTTGATCTTGCTGATCTTCAACGAGAGTCCATCTTGTTAAGTGATTATATTGCCAAGTATTATGGGCTAGGAACTATCGAAACGGCTCCTGAGCGTTCTAGTTACCAATGATGCCATAGATACTCTGATGAAGGAATGATGGGAAATTAAGAATCAATTGGATAAATTGGAAGATGGTGATCAATGATACTATGGTTTTATTAAAGGATTGTTTTAAACTGGTTGAATCTGGTTGAAAAAAAAGGCAATTTCATATTGGGTGTGTGAGTGGTGTGACTAGTTTTATTTTGCATGAACATCCGGCTAGGGGGCCTTGGAACTCTTTTCCTTGGTACCCGGGACAAAACCTAACCAAATTCTTAATTGGATCCCATCACTACAGTGGTTGGGCGGTTGGCTAACCCATGGGATCGGATGGGGTTAGGCTGGACTGATGGATCCGTAAATCGAGACTCAAACTTTTGTTTTTACGATAGAAAAGAAAAAAAAAATCCCGGACAGTAACTGTTCTATGGATAGGAATCAACGGCTGTGCCTCTTGAATGGGGAAAAAAGCGTTGATCCCAATGATCCAAGTGCAAGTTTCTTCCTTGAACTGACTAAGTATCTTATAGATGTAATTGGATCATCTCGATCAGAAATGATCTTGACTACGTTAGAGTAAAAAGTTATCCTGGTGGAATCGCCCGTGCTTCCGGTTAAGAAAGTTTTTCCGGGTTCGGTTTTGGAACAACCGACGGATTAGTCTCTTATCCGGATATCCGTGGGCGAGGCCCCGAGTGTGGGACCCCTGCCCCGCGCGAGAAGCGCTACTTCCGCTGCCAGTACCCCGAATCCGTTGCTCGGTGGGAACAGGGATCTTACAGTTGGTATCAGAGCATTTGGTTAATAAAGATCAACTGAGAAGACAAATATGTCAAAAATTTATCAAGAAACACAAAAAGGTTATAATTGTGTGATATAATTCATACAATTTGATATTCAAACTGAAATTCATAATTTGGTAATTGGTTCTCCAGATAGAAGTACCGCGATTATATAGAATCCCTGACTTGCTTGAGGCGTAGACATGATATTATTTACCTTATAATTCCAAGGGCCGTGACTACGCGTATATACCGAGAGTATACTGCAGCTCTTTACTGACAGTATATACGAGTAAATCTAAGACTTGAAATTATAAGCGTTAATGCTATCTAGATGATGATTTCGAATGTGATTGATATGATTTTTAATTCTGTTTGAGAATGAATGAATTGATTTGGATTCTGATTGAAAATGCTGATTGAAAAATGTTGATTTTTAAAAAATTAGTTGAAATATAATGAAACCACAATGAGGGGGAATGGGACGAGTCCTTGTGATGATATTCATAACTAGAATGATGATAACGAATTCAGCAAATCACTATGAGATTAGTGGGTTGTGCTGTCAGATTGCTACTGTTAATACTTGACCGGTAGATCAAGTTAAGGGATGTCAAATTGAGAACTTGCTTAACTGAAATTTCCGTGGAGGAATGTTCCGAAGGAAACTTTTCGGTCTAATGGACCTTATCATGTTAAAGATATGAATGATATGATCTGAATGAATTGTTATTTAATGATGAGTTCTATATAAGGGATATTTATCCCAGTGTTCTGTTGGGTTGACCAGAATATAAGCAACCCCAGAATAAAAATTGGATCTTAAGAATAAGAGCTGTCCTCTACCTTGCGAGATGAGGACATCTCGCACTTTTTAAGTGGGGTAGGATGTAAGATTCCTCCCCAGCCTTCGAGGTATATAGGAGTAAGAATCTCCCTTTCGGATCTTATAATTATTCCCTCTCTAAAATAAAAGAAAGTTTCTGTTTAAAAAAGGAATACCCTTTTCCTAAAATACTTCTCAGGAGTCACGCCTATTTTAAGGATTTAGAACAATGAGTTTAGAAGTGAGAATCGGTGTTTTGGATACCAAGGTTTTGATTTTCATTCGAGTACGGCCCAAAAGAAGTTCTTTATCTCTTGGGGAGTATAAGAAGTTATCCCCCAGATATTGTGACCCTTATACCTGAATTTAATGAAAGTAGGTGACTTAACCTACAAGCTTCTTTTATCTCCTCATCTCAAAATTCTTAATGCCTTCTATAGAAAAATATGTCAAACACAAATCATGGAAAGACGGTAAAACTTCAGTGGCAAGTTACCGTTGGCTTCTAGGTTACGCTAGCTCCTTCCTCCTTTATATAAGTCGTAACTTTTTCTTGTCGCTCACAGTAATCTTACTCCCATCAATCTCCTTTCTTTCTTAATCTCCTTCATGGCTTGGCAACAAGAATTAGTTTTATCCATAATGATTCCTCACCTTCAAGACGCAAGTGAGTCTGTGAAGAAGGATTTTATAGAACAGTATGAGCGCTCACTTTTTCCTCACCTAGGAACTTCTGTAGCGCAGACCAAATGGCGGACCTATCAAAACATAACTAGGATAACACCCTGGGGTCAGCAGCACTTTCGTAACAATGTCCGCTTGGCCATGGTTATTGAAGCTTTGGGTCTAGGTCCCCGATACTACTGTGTCATGAGATCAAGGCATCTTGGGTTTTCTGAGCGGGTCTTCTTACTGGCATGTTTTCTTCCTCATGAGAAGATATGCCTTTACCCCGTTTTTGGCTTGCCTCTCAGAGGTCCTTTTGTTAGATCACCTCATACCACTGAGATAGGTGCGGCAATAACCAGCAGAATCATTCCCATAGATGAGTTACCCTATACTTGTGTAGCTTGTGAGGACTGCTTTTGTGACCATATGATGGACGGGCTTATGGAAGTGTAAAGAGTTCTTCTATCTTTACTGTATAAGTCCCGTGAATGAATAAAGTTTAAATCTTGTTCTTATTTTGAATCTTGTTCTCTTTAAGACTCTTCTTGGTGGTTAATCGTGATTAAAATTTTTCTCTAAGTCTCATATTCGTGCATCTTGCGAAATTATTCCAAGTTGCGAGATGAGGACATCTCGCGTTTTTTAAGTGGGGTAGAATGTAAGATTCCTCCCCCAATCCCTTTTTGATGTCTAGTATATTCCCCTGTAATCAATTCCTTTTCTAAAATATAAGAGACCTTGTTTGTGGCTGTTTTAACCTAGAGAGAGAAAATATTCTAGAGAGAGAATATTCAGATTTTGAATATTTTTGGATAGAAAAATATCTCTTATAATTCAGATGAGTTTCCCTGAAACAGAAATTTAAAAAGAATTTTCCAATGTGCAATTGGAATTAATTGGAAATAGGTATAAAGAACCTTAGCCTAAGGGTCTAGATTTTCAGAAATCTTTAGACTATGGTCCAATTAAGGTTTCTATGGGCCAATAGCATCAATCCATGTGTAGGGAGGAGATAAATCCAAATTGTAAAAAGAAAATACCCAAAAAGGAGTAAATGCTCACACAAGATGAAGAGTTGAAAATGTACAAGGGTTATTAGTAAATAAACACATATGTAAGGAAAGGGAGTTCTTTAAAGGAGGTGCATATTTCACATAAGATGAAGAGTTGAAAATGTACAAGGTTTATTAGTAAATAAATACATATGTAAGGAAGGGGAGTTCTTTAAAGGAGGTGCATATTTCACATAAGATGAAGAGTTGAAAATGTACAAGGCTTATTAGTAAAAAAACTATGACACATGTGTAAGGAAGAGGAGTTCTTTAAAGGAGGTGCATATTTCACATAAGATGAAGAGTTGAAAATGTACAAGGTTTATTAGTAAAAAACTATGAGCAATACAATTTTGACACATATGTAAGGAAGGGGAATTCTTTAAAGGAGGTGCATATTTCACATGCTTGAATGAGTTTTAAACTCATAAAAATTGAGATATTTCATCTCTCCTCTCTCCTCATTCAAGTCTAGTTCCAAAAAGTTAGCTTAATTGACCTAAAAATGGTCAAAAAGTGACCAAACTGACTTGGAAAATTCTAGAATCAGTTTGTTTGGTTAGGAGCTCAAATTTTCCTATAAATAGAAGCCTCCCCTTGTTGAAAAAAACATAGTCTCTTATGCTTTGTTACTCTACTCCACCTAAGCCAAAATATATAGTCTCTTATGCTTTGTTACTCTACTCCACCTAAGCCAAAATATATAGTCTCTTATGCTTGTTACTCTACTCCACCTAAACCAAATTAGATAGAGTCTTATGCTTTGCCAAATTAGATAGAGTCTTATGCTTGTTACTCTACTTCACCTAAGCCAAATTAGATAGTGTCTTATGCCTTGTTACTCTACTCCACCTAAGCCAAAATATAGAGTGTCTTATGCATTGTTACTCTACTCTACCTAAGCCAAGAGTTGTGAATTCTTTAATAATTCACTAGTTTTTGATACTTCTCTCTTTCTTCAATCCCCATTGGTGGCTCCATCAACATACTAAACCAATTGATTGGTTGGGGGCCTCTACCGTGAATAAAGAATCAAGCAAAACATAAGGTAAGTATATTGAATTTTGATCTTTTCTATAATTTCTCAATGATTCTCTATTCTCAACCCCTCTCAAGCTTGAGGAGTTTAATTAGTATGGTTTTTAAAATGCTATTGAAGTTAATTGGTGAATAGTAGTGAGAGTTACATAATTTAATAAATTCTATAGAAGTTAATTTCCATTTATGTTTAAATTCTAATGGTTTTTATGTAATTTCTCTCTCTCACTCAAGAAATGGTCATACTCATGACCCATTCTCAATCCAAATGAAGCTTTTCATAAAGCCTTTCCTTAATCCAAGATTAAGCTATGCTTGAGGCCAAATTAATGGCTTTTTGCTATACTTTTAGTTTATGCACATTGATGATTTAATCCATTATGGATTGATGACCCAATTAGAGACCATTCTAATTGTTTTCTTAATGATCCAATTAGAGACCATTATGGATTGATGACCCAATTAGAGACCATTCTAATTGTTTTCTTAATGATCCAATTAGAGACCATTATGGATTGATGATCCAATTAGAGACCATTCTAATTATTTCTTTAATAATGAGCTTTATCCCTTAAAAAAAAATTGAGATTTATCAGTCATAGTAGCGGAGCTATGGCAAAATTTTTATAGAAATTACGCATAAAATAAATTCATTCAAAACATAAAAAGAGGACTTCCTACCATATTCTAGGAACTATCATCCTAGATTAATTAAAAGAATATTATTAGGCATGGAGATGTGGATGTTTGCATGTATATGTAGATGTATGGATGTGAGTGTGAATGTGGAGGTGGATGTGTGCATGGAGAGGTGGATGTATGCATGTAGAAGTAGATGTATGGATGAGGATGTAAATGGAGACGTGGATGTATGCATGTAGATGTAGATGTATAGGTGTAGATGTGAATGGAGATGTGGATGTATACATGTAGATGTAGATGTATAGATGTAGATGTGGATGTGGAGGTGGATGGATGCATGTAGATGTAGATGTATAGATGTAGATGGGAATGGAGATATGGATGTATGCAGGTAGATGTAGATGTATAGATGTAGATGTGGATGTGGAGGTGGATGGATGCATGTAGATGTAGATGTATAGATGTAGATGTGAATGGAGATGTGGATGTATGCATGTAGATGTAGGTGTATAGATGTAGATGAGGATGTAGAGGTGGATGTATGCATGTAGACGTAGAGGTATAGATGTAGATGTGAATGTGGAGGTGGATGTATGCATATAGATGTAGATGTATGGAGGTGAATGTGAATGTGGATGTAGATGTATGCATAGAGATGTAGATGTATGCATGTAGATGTGAATGTACGCATATAGATGTAGATGTATGGATGTGAATATACGATTGTGAGGTGAGGGAATCTGAAGTGATGAGATGGAAATGATGTGATGGGATGAGTATACATATAAATGGAATATGGAATAAGTAATGTAGATTGAGGAGGGATAATGTGGAAAAATGAAAGTTAAAATAGAAATTGTATTGTAAACTGTTTGTAAATGCTGTTTGTAAATGATTGTTTTATGTCAAGAATGCTGGGGGGAGCATTTTGACCGTCTTGTGATTAAAGTCGTGATGGTAAAGTTGCAACTGCTGACGGGGAGTCAATGAAGGATGTCTCGCGTAGCAAGGTCGGCCGAGGTCTTGACCAGCCTCGGTGCGATTAAAATGGTGAGCTTCCGGTACGGTGGATGAGGGGCCAAGGAAGCGGCCTATGCGTGAAGCGCTAGGTTACCTGCGAAGGATCCTAGAGGGTGCTGACCATACGGTGCTCGGGCTCTGGGTTGCCTAGGATACCCACGCGTGCGTCGAGGAAGATATTGGAACAGAGTTGGAGTTGTTTTCTGAAATCGAGCATGGATCTGGTTGATTGACCTTGCTGGTCTTCAATGGATGAGTCCATGGCTCCTTATATGGATCTGTTGGTTGATCTTGCTGATCTTCAACGAGAGTCCATCTTGTTAAGTGATTATATTGCCAAGTATTATGGGCTAGGAACTATCGAAACGGCTCCTGAGCGTTCTAGTTACCAATGATGCCATAGATACTCTGATGAAGGAATGATGGGAAATTAAGAATCAATTGGATAAATTGGAAGATGGTGATCAATGATACTATGGTTTTATTAAAGGATTGTTTTAAACTGGTTGAATCTGGTTGAAAAAAAAGGCAATTTCATATTGGGTGTGTGAGTGGTGTGACTAGTTTTATTTTGCATGAACATCCGGCTAGGGGGCCTTGGAACTCTTTTCCTTGGTACCCGGGACAAAACCTAACCAAATTCTTAATTGGATCCCATCACTACAGTGGTTGGGCGGTTGGCTAACCCATGGGATCGGATGGGGTTAGGCTGGACTGATGGATCCGTAAATCGAGACTCAAACTTTTGTTTTTACGATAGAAAAGAAAAAAAAAATCCCGGACAGTAACTGTTCTATGGATAGGAATTTTTTACTAATAAACCTTGTACATTTTCAACTCTTCATCTTATGTGAAATATGCACCTCCTTAAAAGAACTCCTCTTCCTTACACATGTGTCATAGTTTTTTTACTAATAAGCCTTGTACATTTTCAACTCTTCATCTTATGTGAAATATGCACCTCCTTTAAAGAACTCCCCTTCCTTACATATGTATTTATTTACTAATAAACCTTGTACATTTTCAACTCTTCATCTTATGTGAAATATGCACCTCCTTTAAAGAACTCCCTTTCCTTACATATGTGTTTATTTACTAATAACCCTTGTACATTTTCAACTCTTCATCTTGTGTGAGCATTTACTCCTTTTTGGGTATTTTCTTTTTACAATTTGGATTTATCTCCTCCCTACACATGGATTGATGCTATTGGCCCATAGAAACCTTAATTGGACCATAGTCTAAAGATTTCTGAAAATCTAGACCCTTAGGCTAAGGTTCTTTATACCTATTTCCAATTAATTCCAATTGCACATTGGAAAATTCTTTTTAAATTTCTGTTTCAGGGAAACTCATCTGAATTATAAGAGATATTTTTCTATCCAAAAATATTCAAAATCTGAATATTCTCTCTCTAGAATATTTTCTCTCTCTAGGTTAAAACAGCCACAAACAAGGTCTCTTATATTTTAGAAAAGGAATTGATTACAGGGGAATATACTAGACATCAAAAAGGGATTGGGGGAGGAATCTTACATTAACACCGATAAAACAAGTATACTATATTTTCTCCTTAAAATCAAAGACAAGAAAACGAGTAGCAAAGAAATAGTCCATACCTTTAAACCCTCTGGATTTAGCAAAAAGAAGATATTAAATCTTGAACTTTAAAGCCTTCAAGATAAATCTCCTTTCAAATTTGAGTTCTCCTGAGTCAGTACACTCTCTCCCCAAGGTAGATAACGAACACTAGAAACTTGACAGCTCTTTAGTGGACACTAGAAACTTGAAAGCTCTTCTCACGCAGGCACAATTTTGCTCTAACTTGAAAGCTTTAAAAGAACTATTCCCTCTCTACAACCATCGACAACCGTATACACTTTGAAAGCTCTAAATCCAATCTCCAAGATGTCTTGAATTGTTCCATAATATTAAAGTTTCTCTGATATAATATTATTATCTCTTCTACTAGCTCAACTTTCTTGGTCAAAACTTACCATTACACCACAATCATATGTGATTCTCTTGGAGTCCACATGTTGAGTGCAAAAATATAGACCTTTTGTGAGGACCACATTACATTATGCACTATATACTTCAACCCAATAAAAAATCTTTAATATAGCTTATATGTAAGCAATTTAGTATTCAACATTATATATCTTAGCAAAATATCTTTACTTAGATGGTAGTCGCATCCCCTTGCATATTCCCATTCTTCTCTTGTAATCTCCTCTCCCATCCTTTCGGCTTGCTCGAGGGCATCTCTGAGCCATTCAATATTAGAATCCTTTGGAAGAGCCTTTAGGTTGGGTGGGTATGCCATGTGCCTTTGTGTTGAACTCTTAAATGCTCTTCTCTCCTCTGTCCTTATCTTTTTTGCATATTTCTCAATCCACCTTTCCATTCAAGAAGTGTTAAGAAGACAAAATGTAATGACCTTTTTGTGCATGGACTCATCCATCTTTCGAATGCGTCCTTTTTTATGTGGCACATGTGACACCTTTCGTTCATCCTCATCGTTATGCATGAATCTAGGCATAGATGGATCGATTTGTTTCAAATATTCAGAGATGTATACGAGGGATTCTTGCACCAACCATCCCTCTGCCATGCTTCCTTCTAGCCTTGCCCTTTGCTTCACAAATCCCTTCAAGGTTTTCATGAAGCGTTCAAGAAAAAACATCCACCGGCTATGAACAACACCACATATAGCCACCTCATCCACCAAATGTACTAGAAGGTGCAATTAAGTTGTGAGTATGCTTCTTGGAAAGCTTTCTTCAATCATATATACCTCCTCAATTAACTCAACTCGAGCCTTCTCACAATGGAATCTAGATGAATCTCCTTTGACACTATCCACCTATTCAACAAAGGAATAAATGATAAATTAAAGAATAATAGATAATTTCAAAGCTATATGTTATACCAAATGCACAAATCTATAGTTTTGATTGGAACTCACCTCCCCAATCCACCTAATTTAAAGATGGCATTTCGAGCCTTCTCTTCTCATATATACCTCCTCAATTAACTCAACTCGAGCCTTCTCACAATGGAATCTAGATACATCTCCTTTGACACTATCCACCTATTCAACAAAGGAATAAATGATAAATTAAAGAATAATAGATAATTTCAAAGCTATATGTTATACCAAATGCACAAATCTATAGTTTTGATTGGAACTCACCTCCCCAATCCACCTAATTTAAAGATGGCATTCCGAGCCTTCTCTTCTCCGCACCCACCAATTGATTTGGAAGTATGAACAATGCGATCAATTTTTGAAAACAATAAAAGATCAATATAGAGTCCACACAACATAAACCGAGGAGTGCCCAAAAATAAATACAGCTATGTACGTACTCGCATCATCTCATGCCAACCATGTGATTTGAGACCATACAATTAATGCTCACCCTTATTTTTTGTTATTGTAAATGCACCCTTTAATGAGTGCATTACATCGTTGGTGTACGAAAAGATGAAATTTGATTCTTGACTTTTTTTTCCTCTTGCCTTGTCAACTTCCATGGCACTTTTGGTAAAATCACCTTGTCATTGACTACCCTTGGCTATGCATTTTCCATGTGTCTGATATCCTTTAAGTCATCTCTTATTGCATGGGTGTCTTTTTTATCAGTTAGGTGTTCCCAAATCATTGATGCCACATTCTTAAAAAATGTGCATTGGATCCAAAAGATGATTTATTTTTAACTCTGTCCAATATGGTAGACGATAGAAGATTGAGTACCTTTTCATGCCCGCGGGACTGTGATGAGAGTCACCCTCCATCTCTCGTCCCACTCTCCATCTCTCCACCTTCCTTCCAATGGCATTGTAGGAGGCGAATGCCACATGGTCTTCCACTCCACACCTCTCATCACAATCGGAGAAACCTCTGATGGAGCATAATCTAGGTGGTTTGGAGGAAGAAATCGATGATGTTCATCATACACCACTTTCTTTTGTGCATGTGCTTGTTGGAAACAAGTGATGGACTACAAATTGGACATGCATTATATCCTGCAGTTGTGAGACCTACAAAATTGCCACGTAAGAACTGAAAGTTAGTAATTATAGTACATTATAGTTATAAATGAATCGTTTGTGCATGCTTAGATAAGAATCAATTTATAAGAACCAAAAGATGATTTATTTTTAACTCTCTCCAATATGGTAGACGATAGAAGATTGAGTACCTTTTCATTCCCGTGGGTGCTGTGATGAGAGTCACCCTCCATCTCTCATTCCACTCTCCATCTTTCCACCTTCCCTCCAATGGCATTGTAGGAAGCAAATGCCACATGGTCTTCCACTCCGCACCTCTCATCACAATCGGAGAAACCTCTGATGGAGCATAATCTAGGTGGTTTGGAGGAAGAAATCGATGATGTTCATCATACACCACTTTCTTTTGTGCATGTGCTTGTTTGGAAATAAGTGATGGACTATGAATTCGACATGCATTATATCCTGCAGGCAGTCGTGAGACCTACGAGATTGCCATGTAAGAACTGAAAGTTAATAGACATTATAATACATTACAGTTATAAATGAATCATTTATTTGTGCATGCTTAGATAAGAATTAATTTATGAGTATGACGTACCTGAGCACTCCGTGTAGCCCGAAAAATCATGCATAGTCCACATCAAGATATCCTTGACCATTGTATTGCGGCATGAAATTGGACGAGAAACATCATGCACCCTTATGCCTCTCCATAATTGCTCGAGCTCATCAATCAAGGGCTCAAGGTATACATCCATGTTCTTTACCTTGTGCTTCCTAGGCATAAGAAGTGCAAGTATCACACATGACTCCACGGAGGAATATTGTAATTCACAACAACAATAGGCCATGTGGACCATGTTGTAGACCTCAATCCAAATGGGTTCACCCCATCCATACCCATCTTTGAACTATGGCCATCTATCCTCAATGTGAGCGCAAGCTGGTGAGTCAGCAGGAATCCTCATCATTGTTGAACAATGGTTCACATGTTATGTCATTAAGTCGGCGATGGATTGACACCGGAACATATGTTGAATGCGAGGTATAATAGGAAAGTGCCTCAATACCTTTTGGAAAATTTTCGCACCTTGTAAATCCTTCCTGTAATAATCCTCTCCACAAATTGGACATTATATGACATTGGCAAAGGTACCCCTGAATAGTACACAATCATTATGACATGCATGGATTCGAGTGTAATCCATATCAAGCTTGGAAAGGATTCTTCAAGCATCACTTCTTCTTGTGGGCATCAAATTGTTTGTTGGTTTTGGGAGCATCTTCTTTAATAACCGAAGTAGGCTATTCACACTATTATCGCTCCATATGTTGTTTGTGTAAGTTGAGGATTTCGAAGCATGCATGCAAAGTTGAGTACTTTGCATGCTCCTACAATGGTGTGTTAGCCTCTTTGTGTAACACATTCTTTCTTTCATGTGTTTCAAAGTTACGTGTCTCTTCCTCACCCTCGCTTTGAAAAAAGTGAGTGATCATCTCCTCCATGGCATCCTCTTCCTCTATATCTCATGTGAAGGAAATCCTGGGTCTTCCAAATGTACCGAACATGCTCCACTTTCCAAGTGCTCCTTACAATGCTTGTATTCCTTCCTCAAGTTTCTCCCAATGATCGAATAATGAGGTATATTGTGTAGTACTCGTGCACGAATGTCCATGCCCTCCTCATCCTAATGAACCATATTTAAAAATGACACTCAACACTACATATGGCAAACCACGAGTTTACATTTCAAGGCATAAGTTTATATACTAACCGAGGAATTGGCTTGCAACATCAAGTTGGTTGGCATTGGTTCAAACAATCCCCATTTTCTAATATTGCATCTTGCACATGAACAAGGGATTCTTCTTCACAACCACTCTGGACCTCCAATTGGTTGGTGACCCATCACTATCCGAACTAGTAGAAGACATCTATACTAGGTACAAAAAGTGTGCAGTTAAAAGCTGAATATGAATACATGCACTAAATTTAGTAGTGTCAATGGTATATGCATAGGCTTTATCTCTAAAATTTACATAGTGTCACTATAAGCGTCGTTAAGTGTCATTTTTAGCGACGCTGACAAAATTAATTTTTTGAGCTTGCGACATCGCCGACGCGTATTTTTCTCTCCCACAAAAAATTTTCTCCACTCCTTTCCTTGAGTTCCTGCACCGACTCCTCACTTCAATCAAGCTAGCTTTCCTCACAAGCATTTTTACTCTTTATATTCTCCTTCCCCTTCCTCTTCATGAGACTCTTTCTCTTCATCTCCAAATGGTTATGGTGTAAGCTCTTGAAGGTATTTTTCTCTTATGTTTTATTCTAATGCATTTGTTTATGGTTCTTCTTCTTCTTCCCCTTCCCCTTCCCCTTCCCCTTGCTATTCCGCTTTCTTTTCATATCCATCACTCTACAAGTGATGGTGTGACCTAATGATTAGGTTTGCTTCTATTATGTTTAACCCTTGGGTGTGAAAATTTAAGATTAGCTTAGCTTAAACTTAATGCATAAATTAAGCTTTATACATAGAGCTTAATCGCTCTATGCATAGAGCTTAATCTACACCTTCCCCAACGGTTGCAACATGGAGATGCTGTAGGGAAGATTGTGAGAGCAAAAGGTGGGCACACATTGCACCGTGGACACAAAAAATTGAGTTTGGATAAATCGCAAGCTCCATGGCTGATGTGCCCTTCTTTTAACCCCCACCCCTGTGATCAGCATTGGATGGGTTGCGGGCTCTCCTACTGGTCTACCGGTGAAGGGAGGCCGATTACCATGTAGGGCGAGGAAGCCGGCCTCCACGTCAACTGTCTTGCTGAGACAGAAGCCCCATTGCCATGTCAATAGTCAGATGATTATCATGGCCTCGCATGGTGCGTCTCACTTTGCCTGTACACTGTCGCCCATAATAGGTCCTTACCAAAGCATGTGGCTGGAAAAAAGTCTCTTTTCATCATAACTGGGGTAAGGGTATCTATTACAAGATAAAGGAAGAGTCCTCACCCCTTTACGTGGAGAAAGGAGAGGGAGAATTTTTGAAAAGGAGAAAGGAGAAGAGAAGTCAAGTGTTTGGGGGTTTCTTTCCCACACGCCTAGATGCATTGGAGCTCACAATTAGTTGTCACCATCAAACCATTTACGTATTGAGTTTCTTATATATATATATATATATAATTCATTAGAAAGTAAATTAATGTATGTATGTATGTATGTATATGTATATACATGTGTGTGTGTGTGTGTGTGTGTGTGTGTGTGTTTCGATGTGTGTATGATATATCTATCTATATATTTAAAAGTGACCACAGCTTATCACCCATCTCTGCACATTAAAATTTTATCAAAATTAATTAAATTATGTTGATGTTTGTATTTATATTTCTAAATACATTTATATATGTATAAGTATATGTGTCTATGTATAGGTATATGTATCTAAAACATAATATTGTTGTTGATACTATATATTTACATGTGTATGTATGTGTGTGTGTGTGTGTGTGAGAGAGAGAGAGAGAGAGAGAGAGAGAGAGAGAGTGTGTGTTTGTGTGTGTGTGTGTGTGTGTGTGTGAGAGAGAGAGAGAGAGAGAGAGAGCGCTTCTATGTGTGGTAGAGTGTAAGAAGAGAGAGGGAGTGTGCGCATGTGTGTGTGTGTGTGAGAGAGAGAGAGAGAGAGAGAGAGAGAGAGAGAGAGAGAGAGAGAGTTTCAACATTTGAGAGTGTGTACGTGACAGAGAGAGGGAGAGGGCCATGTGCATGTGTATGTGTGTGAGTGTGTGTGTGAGAGAGAGAGTTGGTTGTAGAGAGGGAATAGTTCTTTTCTGGAACCTTGGTCGGCCACAGCAATGCGTGGGTTCAATACTAGTACGTGTTACGGCGGTGAGGTTCTATGTGGGGAGGTTGTCTCCTTTGCATCCTCATGCAATGCAAAGCGAACTCTTTTGAGAGCAGGATCTAGAGCCCATGAAGCCTATCGAGAGCTCCTTCAAGAGTAGGATCTCCCCCAAGAGTAGCCTCTTTGGAGTGAGGATGAACTTTTTCTTCGAGGAATCCTAGTGAGGTTGACCGATGATGGGAGAGGCACACTTGAGCACAGGGGAGGAAGGCCTTTTGGGCGAAGCTGTACTAGATGACATCGATGAAACTTGGGACCCCTTAATAGAGACACTACAAGAGAGGATAAATCACAAACCTCTAGCCTATAAGCATAGTACATACACAACAACATTTTCAAAGCTATAAGAAAACAAACATCTCTTTTGATGGATAAGAAAACCTCACTTTTTAAAAAAATGGTGCATACACATTTCATGGTATCCATGGCTTACACACACGCCACACGGACAAACCAAGTATACTACATTTTCTCCTTAAAATCAAAGACAAGAAAACGAGTAGCAAAGAAATAGTCCATACCTTTAAACCCTCTCGATTTGGCAAAAAGAAGATATTAAATCTTGAACTTTGAGGCCTTCAAGATGAATCTCCTTCCGGTTCTGAGTTATCCCGAGTCAGTACACTCTCTCCCCAAGGTAGATAACGAACACTAGAAACTTGATAGCTCTTTAGTGGACACCAGAAACTTGAAAGCTCTTCTCACGCAGGCACAATTTTGCTCTAACTTGAAAGCTTTAAAAGAACTATTCCCTCTCTACAACCATCGACAACCATATACACTTTGAAAGCTCTAAATCCAATCTCCAAGATGTCTTGAACTGTTCCATAATATTAAAGTTTCTCTGATATAATATTATTATCTCTTCTACTAGCTCAACTTTCTTGGTCAAAACTTACCATTACACCACAATCATATGTGATTCTCTTGGAGTCCACACGTTGAGTGCAAAAATGTCGACCTTCTGTGAGGACCACATTACATTATGCACTATATACTTCAACCCAATAAAAAATCTTTAATATAGCTTATATGTAAGCAATTTAGTATTCAACATTATATATCTTAGCAAAACATCTTTACTTACATGGTAGTCGCATCCCCTTGCATATTCCCATTCTTCTCTTGTAATCTCCTCTCCCATCCTTTCGGCTTGCTCGAGGGCATCTTTGAGCCATTCAATATTGCAATCCTTTGGAAGAGCCTTTAGGTTGGGTGGGTATGCCATGTGCCTTTGTGTTGAACTCTTAAATGCTCTTCTCTCCTCTGTCCTTATCTTTTTCGCATATTTCTCAATCCACCTTTCCATTCAAGAAGTGTTAAGAAGACAAAATGTAATGACCTTTTTGTGCATGGACTCATCCATCTTTCGAATGCGTCCTTTTTCATGTGGCACATGTGACACCTTTCGTTCATCCTCATCGTTATGCATGAATCTAGGCATAGATGGATCGATTTGTTTCAAATATTCAGAGATGTACACGAGGGATTCTTGCACCAACCATCCCTCTGCCATGCTTCCTTCTAGCCTTGCCCTTTGCTTCACAAATCCCTTCAAGGTTTTCATGAAGCGTTCAAGAAAAAACATCCACCGGCGGCTATGAACAACACCACATATAGCCACCTCTTCCACCAAATGTACTAGAAGGTGCAATTAAGTTGTGAGTATGCTTCTTGGAAAGCTTTCTTCAATCATATATACCTCCTCAATTAACTCAACTCGAGCCTTCTCACAATGGAATCTGGATGAATCTCCTTTGACACTATCCACCTACTCAACAAAGGAATAAATGATAAATTAAAGAATAATAGATAATTTCAAAGCTATATGTTATACCAAATGCACAAATCTATAGTTTTGATTGGAACTCACCTCCCGAATCCACCTAATTTAAAGATGGCATTCCGAGCCTTCTCTTCTCCGCACCCACCAATTGATTTGGAAGTATGAACAATGCGATCAATTTTTGAGAACAATAAAAGATCAATATAGAGTCCACACAACATAAACCGAGGAGTGCCCAAAAATAAATACAGCTATGTACGTACTCGCATCATCTCATGCCAACCATGTGATTTGAGACCATACAATTAATGCTCACCCTTATTTTTTGTTATTGTAAATGCACCCTTTAATGAGTGCATTACATCGGTTGGTGTACGAAAAGATGAAATTTGATTCTTGACTTTTTTTTCCTCTTGCCTTGTCAACTTCCATGGCACTTTTGGTAAAATCACCTTGTCATTGACTACCCTTGGCTATGAATTTTCCATGTGTCTGATATCCTTTAAGTCATCTCTTATTGCATGGGTGTCTTTTTTTTCAGTTAGATGGTCCCAAATCATTGATGCCACATTCTTAAAAAATGTGCATTGGATCCAAAAGATGATTTATTTTTAACTCTGTCCAATATGGTAGACGATAGAAGATTGAGTACCTTTTCATGCCCGTGGGACTGTGATGAGAGTCACCCTCCATCTCTCGTCCCACTCTCCATCTCTCCACCTTCCCTCCAATGGCATTGTAGGAGGCAAATGCCACATGGTCTTCCACTCCACACCTCTCATCACAATCGGAGAAACCTTTGATGGAGCATAATTTAGGTGGTTTGGAGGAAGAAATCGATGATGTTCATCATACACCACTTTCTTTTGTGCATGTGCTTGTTGGAAACAAGTGATGGACTACAAATTGGACATGCATTATATCCTGCAGTTGTGAGACCTACGAAATTGCCATGTAAGAACTGAAAGTTAGTAATTATAATACATTACAGTTATAAATGAATCGTTTGTGCATGCTTAGATGAGAATCAATTTATAAGAACCAAAAGATGATTTATTTTTAACTCTCTCCAATATGGTAGACGATAGAAGATTGAGTACCTTTTCATTCCCGCGGATGCTGTGATGAGAGTCACCCTCCATCTCTCATTCTACTCTCCATCTCTCCACCTTCCCTCCAATGGCATTGTAGGAGGCAAATGCCACATGGTCTTCCACTCCGCACCTCTCATCCCAATCGGAGAAACCTCTGATGGAGCATAATGTAGGTGGTTTGGAGGAAGAAATCGATGATGTTCATCATACACCACTTTCTTTTGTGCATGTGCTTGTTTGAAAATAAGTGATGGACTACGAATTGGACATGCATTATATCCTGCAGTCGTGAGACCTACGAGATTGCCATGTAAGAACTGAAAGTTAATAGACATTATAATACATTACAGTTATAAATGAATCATTTATTTGTGCATGCTTAGTTAAGAATTAATTTATGAGTATGACATACCTGAGCGCTCCGTGTAGCCCAAAAAATCATGCACAGTCCACATCAAGATATCCTTGACCATTGTATTGCGGCATGAAATTGGAAGAGAAACATCATGCACCCTTATGCCTCTCCATAATTGCTCGAGCTCATCAATCAAGGGCTCAAGGTATACATCCATGTTCTTTACCTTGTGCTTCCTGGGCATAAGAAGTGCAAGTATCACACATGACTCCACGGAGGAATATTGTAATTCACAACAACAATAGGCCATGTGGACCATGGTGTAGACCTCAATCCAAATGGGTTCACCCCATCCATACCCATCTTTGAACTATGGCCATCTATCCTCAATGTGAGCCCAAGCTGGTGAGTCAGCGAGAATCCTCATCATGTCATCGGTTGAACAATGGTTCACATGTTATGTCATTAAGTCGGCGATGGATTGACACCGGAACATATGTTGAATGCGAGGTATAATAGGAAAGTGCCTCAATACCTTTTGGGGAATTTTGCACCTTGTAAATCCTTCCTGTAATAATCCTCTCCACAAATTGGACATTATATGACATTGGCAAAGGTACCCCTGAATAGTACACAATCATTATGACATGCATGGATTCGAGTGTAATCCATATCAAGCTTGGAAAGGATTCTTCAAGCATCACTTCTTCTTGTGGGCATCAAATTGTTTGTTGGTTTTGGGAGCATCTTCTTTAATAACCGAAGTAGGCTATTCACACTATTATTGCTCCATATGTTGTTTGTGTAAGTTGAGGATTTCCAAGCATGCCTGCAAAGTTTACTTTGCATCCTCCTACAATGGTGTGTTAGCCTCTTTGTGTAACACATTCTTTCTTTCATGTGTTTCAAAGTTACGTGTCTCTTCCTCACCCTCGCTTTGAAAAAAGTGAGTGATCATCTCCTCCATGGCATCCTCTTCCTCTATATCTCATGTGAAGGAAATCCTGGGTCTTCCAAATGTACTGAACATGCTCCACTTTCCAAGTGCTCCTTACAATGCCTATATTCCTTCCTCAAGTTTCTCCCAATGATCGAATAATGAGGTATATTGTGTAGTACTCGTGCACGAATGTCCATGCCCTCCTCATCCTAATGAACCATATTTAAAAATGACACTCAACATTACATATGGCAAACCACGAGTTCACATTTCAAGGCATAAGTTTATATACTAACCGAGGAATCGGCTTGCATCATCAAGTTGGTTGGCATTGGTTCAAACGATCCCCATTTTCTAATATGCTCCAATGTCACTCGACGTTCACGTACACAAAAATTCTTGCATCTTGCACATGAACAAGGGATTCTTCTTCACAACCACTCTGGACCTAAAATTGGTTGGTGACCCATCACTATCCGAACTAGTAGAAGACATCTATACTAGGCACAAAAAGTGTGCAGTTAAAAAACTGAATATGAATACATGCACTAGGTTTAGTAGTGTCAATGGTATATGCATAGGCTTGCTCTCTAAAATTTACATAGTCTCACGTTAAGCGTCATTTTTAGCGACGCTGACAAAATTAACTTTTTGAGCTTGCGACATCGCCGACGCCTATTTTTCTCTCCCACAAAAAATTTTCTCCACCCCTTTCCTTGAGTTCCTGCACTGACTCCTCACTTCAATCAAGCTAGCTTTCCTCACAAGCATTTTTACTCTTTATATTCTCCTTCCCCTTCCTCTTCATGAGACTCTTTCACTTCATCTCCAAATGGTTATGGTGTAAGCTCTTGAAGGTATTTTTCTCTTATGTTTTATTCTAATGCATTTGTTTATGGTTCTTCTTCTTCTTCCCCTTCCCCTTCCCCTTCCCCTTGCTATTCCTCTTTCTTTTCCTATCCATCACTCTACAAGTGATGGTGTGACCTAATGATTAGGTTTGCTTCTATTATGTTTAACCCTTGGGTGTCGAAATTTAAGATTAGCTTAGCTTAAACTTAATGCATAAATTAAGCTTTATACATAGAGCTTAATCGCTCTATGCATAGAGCTTAATCTACACCTTCCCCAACGGTTGCAACATGGAGATGCTGTAGGGAAGATTGTGAGAGCAAAAGGTGGGCACACATTGCACCGTGGACACAGAAAATTGAGTTAGGATAAATCGCAAGCTCCATGGCTGATGTGCCCTTCTTTTAACCCCCACCCCTATGATCGGCATTGGATGGGTTGCGGGCTCTCCTACTGGTCTACCGGTGAGGGGAGGCCGATTACCATGTAGGGCGAGGAGGTCGGCCTCCACGTCAACTGTCTTGCTGAGACAAAAGCCCCATTGCCATGTCAATAGTCAGATGATTATCATGGCCTCACATGGTGCGTCTCACTCTGCCTGGACAATGTCGCCCATAACAGGTCCTTACCAAAGCATGTGGCTGGAAAAATGTGTCTTTTCATCATAACTAGGGTAAGGGTATCTATTACAAGATAAAGGAAGAGTCCTCACCCCTTTACGTGGAGAAAGGAGAGGGAGAATTTTTGAAAAGGAGAAAGGAGAAGAGAAGTCAACTGTTTGGGGGTTTCTTTCCTACACGCCTAGATGCATTGGAGCTCACAATTAGTTGTCACCATCAAACCATTTACTTATTGAGTTTCTTATATATATATATATATATATATATATATATATAATCTATTAGAAAGTAAATTAATGTATGTATGTATGTATGTGTATGTATATACATATGTGTGTGCGTGTGTGTGTGTTTCAATGTGTGTATGATATATCTATGTATATATTCAAAAGTGACCACAGCTTATCACCCATCTCGGCACATTAAAATTTGATCAAAATTAATTGAATTATGTTGATGTTTGTATTTATATTTTTAAATACATGTATATATGTATAAGTATATGTGTCTATGTATAGGTATATGTATCTAAAACATAATATTGTTATTGATACTATATATTTACATATGTGTATGTGTGTGTGTGTGTGTGTGTGTGTGTGTGTGAGAGAGAGAGAGAGAGAGAGAGAGAGAGAGAGAGTGTGTAAAAGAGAGAGAGAGAGAGAGAGAGAGCGCTTCTATGTGTGGGAGAGTGTAAGAAGAGAGAGGGAGTGTACACATGTGTGTGTGTGTGAGCGAGAGAGAGAGAGAGAGAGAGATAGAGAGAGAGAGAGAGTTTCAACATTTGAGAGTGTGTACGTGACAGAGAGAGGGTGAGGGCCATGTGCATGTGTATGTGTGTGAGTGTGTGTGTGTGTGTGTGAGAGAGAGAGAGAGAGAGAGAGATGGTTGTAGAGAGGGAATAGTTCTTTTCTGGAACCTTGGTTGGCCGCAGCAATGTGTGGGTTCAATACTAGTACATGTTACGGTGAGGTTCTATGTGGGGAGGTTGTCTCCTTTGCATCCTCATGCAATGCAAAGCGAACTCTTTTGAGAGCATTGCATCCTCATGCAATGCAAAGCGAACTCTTTTGAGAGCAGGATCTAGAGCCCATGAAGCCTATCGAGATCTCCTTCGAGAGTAGGATCTCCCCCAAGAGTAGCCTCTTTGGAGTGAGGATGAACTTTTTCTTCGAGGAATCCTAGTGAGGTTAAGGACGGATGATGGGAGAGGCACACTTGAGCACAGGGGAGGAAGGCCTTTTGGGCGAAGCTGTACAAGATGACATCGATGAAACTTGGGACCGCTTAATAGAGACACTACAAGAGAGGATAAATCACAAACCTCTAGCCTATAAGCATAGTACATACACAACAACATTTTCAAAGCTATAAGAAAACAAACATCTCTTTTGATGGATAAGAAAACCTCACTTTTTAAAAAAATGGTGCCACATTGCATGGTATCCATGGCTTACACACACGCGACACAGACAAACCAAGTATACTACATTTTCTCCTTAAAATCGAAGACAAGAAAACGAGTAGCAAAGAAATAGTCCATACCTTTAAACCCTCTGGATTTGGCAAAAAGAAGATATTAAATCTTGAACTTTGAAGCCTTCAAGATGAATCTCCTTCCGGTTCTGAGTTCTCCCGAGTCAGTACACTCTCTCCCCAAGGCAGATAACAAACACTAGAAACTTGATAGCTCTTTAGTGGGTGGACACCAAAAACTTGGAAGCTCTTCTCACGCAGGCACAATTCCCTCTCTACAACCATCGACAACTTGAAAGCTTTAAAAGAACTATTCCCTCTCTACAACCATCGACAACCATATACACTTTGAAAGCTCTAAATCCAATCTCCAGGATGTCTTGAATTGTTCCATAATATTAAAGTTTCTCTGATATAATATTATTATCTCTTCTACTAGCTCAACTTTCTTGGTCAAAACTTACCATTACACCACAATCATATGTGACTCTCTTGGAGTTCACACGTTGAGTGCAAAAATGTCGACCTTCTGTGAGGACCAGATTACATTATGCACTATATACTTCAACCCAATAAAAAATCTTTAATATAGCTTATATGTAAGCAATTTAGTATTCAACATTATATATCTTAGCAAAACATCTTTACTTACATGGTAGTCGCATCCCCTTGCATATTCCCATTCTTCTCTTGTAATCTCCTCTCCCATCCTTTCGGCTTACTCGAGGGCATCTCTGAGCCATTCAATATTGCAATCCTTTGGAAGAGCCTTTAGGTTGGGTGGGTATGCCATGTGCTTGTGTTGAACTCTTAAATGCTCTTCTCTCCTCTGTCCTTATCTTTTTTGCATATTTCTCAATCCACCTTTCCATTCAAGAAGTGTTAAGACAAAATGTAATGACCTTTTTGTGCATGGACTCATCCATCTTTCGAATGCGTCCTTTTTCATGTGGCACATGTGACACCTGTCGTTCATCCTCATCGTTATGCATGAATCTATGCATAGATGGATCGATTTGTTTCAAATATTCAGAGATGTATACGAGGGATTCTTGCACCAACCATCCCTCTGCCATGCTTCCTTCTAGCCTTGCCCTTTGCTTCACAAATCCCTTCAAGGTTTTCATGAAGCGTTCAAGAAAAAACATCCACCAGCTATGAACAACACCACATACAGCCACCTCATCCACCAAATGTACTAGAAGGTGCAATTAAGTTGTGAGTATGCCTCTTGGAAAGATTTCTTCAATCATATATACCTCCTCAATTAACTCAACTCGAGCCTTCACACAATGGAATCTGGATGAATCTCCTTTGACACTATCCACATATTCAATAAAGGAATAAATGATAAATTAAAGAATAATAGATAATTTCAAAGCTATATGTTATACCAAATGCACAAATCTATAGTTTTGATTAGAACTCACCTCCCCATTCCACCTAATTTATAGATGGCATTTCGAGCCTTCTCTTCTCTGCACCCACCAATTGATTTGGAAGTATGAACAATGCGATCAATTTTTGAAAACAATAAAAGATCAATATAGAGTCCACACAACATAAACCGAGGAGTGCCCAAAAATAAATACAGCTATGTACGTACTCGCATCATCTCATGCCAACCATGTGATTTGAGATAAAAACAATTAATGCTCACCCTTATTTTTTGTTATTGTAAATGCACCCTTTAATGAGTGCAGTACGAAAAGATGAAATTTGATTCTTGACTTTTTTTCCTCTTGCCTTGTCAACTTCCATGGCACTTTTGGTAAAATCACCTTGTCATTGACTACCCTTGGCTATGCATTTTCCATGTGTCTGATATCCTTTAAGTCATCTCTTATTGCATGGGTGTCTTTTTTATGAGTTAGATGGTCCCAAATCATTGATGCCACATTCTTAAAAAATGTGCATTGGATCCAAAAGATGATTTATTTTTAACTCTGTCCAATATGGTAGACGATAGAAGATTAAGTACCTTTTCATGCCTGCGGGACTGTGATGAGAGTCACCCTCCATCTCTCATCCCACTCTCCATCTCTCCACCTTCCCTCCAATGGCATTGTAGGAGGTGAATGCCACATGGTCTTCCACTCCACACCTCTCATCACAATCCGAGAAACCTCTGATGGAGCATAATCTAGGTGGTTTGGAGGAAGAAATCGATGATGTTCATCATACACCACTTTCTTTTGTGCATGTGCTTGTTGGAAACAAGTGATGGACTACAAATTGGACATGCATTATATCCTGCAGTTGTGAGACCTACGAAATTGCCATGTAAGAACTGAAAGTTAGTAATTATAATACATTACAGTTATAAATGAATCGTTTCTGCATGCTTAGATAAGAATCAATTTATAAGAACCAAAAGATGATTTATTTTTAACTCTCTCCAATATGGTAGACGATAGAAGATTGAGTACCTTTTCATTCCCGCGGGTGCTGTGATGAGAGTCACCCTCCATCTCTCATTCCACTCTCCATCTCTCAACCTTCCCTCCAATGGCATTGTAGGAGGCAAATGCCGCATGATCTTCCACTCCGCACCTCTCATCACAGTCCGAGAAACCTCTGATGTAGCATAATCTAGGTGGTTTGGAGGAAGAAATCGATGATGTTCATCATACACCACTCTCTTTTGTGCATGTGCTTGTTTGGAAATAAGTGATGGACTACGAATTGGACATGCATTATATCCTGCAGTCATGAGACCTACAAAATTGCCATGTAAGAACTGAAAGTTAATAGACATTATAATACATTACAGTTATAAATGAATCATTTATTTGTGCATGCTTAGATAAGAATTAATTTATGAGTATGACGTACCTGAGCACTCCGTGTAGCCCGAAAAATCATGCATAGTCCACATCAAGATATCCTTGACCATTGTATTGCCGCATGAAATTGGACGAGAAACATCATGCACCCTTATGCCTCTCCATAATTGCTCGAGCTCATCAATCAAGGGCTCAAGGTATACATCCATGTTCTTTACCTTGTGCTTCCTGGGCATAAGAAGTGCAAGTATCACACATGACCCTTCTTGATGGACATCCACGGAGGAATATTGTAATTCACAACAACAATAGGCCATGTGGACCATGTTGTAGACCTCAATCCAAATGGGTTCACCCCATCCATACCCATCTTTGAACTATGGCCATCTATCCTCAATGTGAGCCCAAGCTGGTGAGTCAGCGGGAATCCTCATCATGTCATCAGTTGAACAATGGTTCACATGTTATGTCATTAAGTCGGCGATGGATTGACACCGGAACATATGTTGAATGCGAGGTATAATAGGAAAGTGCCTCAATACCTTTTGGGGAATTTTTGCACCTTGTAAATCCTTCCTGTAATAATCCTCTCCACAAATTGGACATTATATGACATTGGCAAAGGTACCCCTGAATAGTACACAATCATTATGACATGCATGGATTCGAGTGTAATCCATATCAAGCTTGGAAAGGATTCTTCAAGCATCACTTCTTCTTGCGGGCATCAAATTGTTTGTTGGTTTTGGGAGCATCTTCTTTAATAACCGAAGTAGGCTATTCACACTATTATTGCTCCATATGTTGTTTATGTAAGTTGAGGATTTCCAAGCATGCCTGCAAAGTTGAGTACTTTGCATCCTCCTACAATGGTGTGTTAGCCTCTTTGTGTAACACATTCTTTCTTTCATGTGTTTCAAAGTTAGGTGTCTCTTCCTCACCCTCGCTTTGAAAAAAGTGAGTGATCATCTCCTCCATGGCATCCTCTTCCTCTATATCTCATGTGAAGGAAATCCTGGGTCTTCCAAATGCACTGAACATGCTCCACTTTCCAAGTGCTCCTTACAATGCTTGTATTCCTTCCTCAAGTTTCTCCCAATGATCGAATAATGAGGTATATTGTGTAGTACTCGTGCACGAATGTCCATGCCCTCCTCATCCTAATGAACCATATTTAAAAATGACACTCAACATTACATATGGCAAACCACGAGTTTACATTTCAATGCATAAGTTTATATACTAACTGAGGAATTGGCTTGCAACATCAAGTTGGTTGGCATTGGTTCGAACGGTCCCCATTTTCTAATATGATCCAATGTCACTCGACGTTCACGTACACAAAAATTCTTGCATCTTGCACATGAACAAGGGATTCTTCTTCACAACCACTCCGGACCTCCAATTGGTTGGTGACCCATCACTATCCGAACTAGTAGAAGACATCTATACTAGGCACAAAAAGTGTGCAGTTAAAAATCTGAATATGAATACATGCACTAAATTTACTAGTGTCAATGGTATATGCATAGGCTTGCTCTCTAAAATTTACATAGTGTCACGTTAAGCGTCGTTAAGCGTCATTTTTAGCGACGCTAACAAAATTAACTTTTTGAGCTTGCGACATCGCCGACGCCTATTTTTCTCTCCCACAAAAAATTTTCTCCACTCCTTTCCTTGAGTTCCTGCACTGACTCCTCACTTCAATCAAGCTAGCTTTCCTCACAAGCATTTTTACTCTTTATATTCTCCTTCCCCTTCCTCTTCATGAGACTCTTTCTCTTCATTTCCAAATGGTTATGGTGTAAGCTCTTGAAGGTATTTTTCTCTTATGTTTTATTCTAATGCATTTGTTTATGGTTCTTCTTCTTCTTCCCCTTCCCCTTCCCCTTGGTATTCCTCTTTCTTTTCCTATCCATCACTCTACAGGTGATGGTGTGACCTAATGATTAGGTTTGCTTCTATTATGTTTAACCCTTGGGTGTCAAAATTTAAGATTAGCTTAGCTTAAACTTAATGCATAAATTAAGCTTTATACATAGAGCTTAATCGCTCTATGCATAGAGCTTAATCTACACCTTCCCCAATGGTTGCAACATGGAGATGCTGTAGGGAAGATTGTGAGAGCAAAAGGTGGGCACACATTGCACCGTGGACACAAAAAATTGAGTTAGGATAAATCACAAGCTCCATGGCTGATGTGCCCTTCTTTTAACCCCCACCCCTGTGATCGGCATTGGATGGGTTACGGGCTCTCCTACTGGTCTACCGGTGAGGGGAGGCCGATTACCATGTAGGGTGAGGAGGTCGGCCTCCACGTCAACTGTCTTCTTGGAGATGACAAAATATTGCCTCAAGAGGAGCACGTAACAACGAGATGGGGGAAGATGCGCCCAATGCGGCTTCAGTCCTCCCTTTTCAAGCCCCTCAAGGAAATGGTGGCCAGGTTAGCTTGGTTAATTTTCAAAAGAAGAGATTTTTCTTAAATTAGTGTTAATGAATGGTGTCTTTTCCTTTTAAAATGACGACATAAAAATTATATGAAGTTACGAATTATGTGATGTTGTATTCGATAAATTGCGTTGAAATTGTTATCTTCATGAATTGTGAATGCTATATTTAGTAAATTGCATTGAAGTTGTTATCTTTAGAATTCAAGATTTTTTTTGGCTTCAATGCTAACTCCTTTCCGTGCTTGTGTAGCCGGGCGGCGTCGTTAGCAAAGCTCGGGAATGGCCCAAGGTATCCCTCATACCTTTGGGAGAATAAGGATCGCCGATTGAGGTGAGAGATTATGAGGCTGCCTAGTTCTGAGGGCCCAGGCTAGTGCAGTAAATAAGCCCATCCTAGTGTGCAGACATCCTCTAAGGGGCGGGAGGATCAAGCGATGGAGCCTGAGAGGGCGACAGGCCGGCTTGAGTCCTCGCCAGCAGCCGAGGTGTATGGTCCCGTAGGGTTTTGCCTAGCATGTAGAGGCTGGAAGGCCGAATTCTAGATCATCGGCAGAATAAGAATAAGAGAGCCGGTTTGGCTTGTATGGAATTGGTTCGTGTATAAACTTTTTATATAATTACATCTTGTCTTTAGTATGATTGTCTTGTGTAAGAAGGTTGTTTTAACGAACCTTGTGAAAAAGGACCTTAATTAAGGAACATGTTTATTTATGTCAAACAGTGTGGTAGGATTAATTAGAAAACAAATTGATGCGAGTAGGGTGGAAAGTGGGAGGATGGAATGCCCTGAGACGGCACCATCCTACGGACGGGTGGACCCGATTAGTCGGGTAGCTTTCCAACAGATTAAGTGAAAGCCCTACGTTAGATAGTTAGGTTCTTGGGCAACTCTATTCTAGAAGACTAGGCTTGTAAGATCCCTGTTCCCACCGAGCAACGGATTCGGGGTACTGGCAGCGGAAGTAGCGCTTCTCGCGCGGAACAGGGGTCCCACACTCGGGGCCTCGCCCACGGATATCCGGATAAGAGACTAATCCGTCGGTTGTTCCAAAACCGAACCCGGAAAAACTTTCTTAACCGAAAGCACGGGTGATTCCACCAGGATAACTTCTTACTCTAACGTAGTCAAGATCATTTCTGATCGAGATGATCCAATTACATCTATAAGATACTTAGTCAGTTCAAGGAAGAAACTAGCACTTGGATCATTGGGATCAACTCTTTTTTCCCCATTCAAGAGGCACAGCCGTTGATTCCTATCCATAGAACAGTTACTGTCCGGGATTTTTTTTTTTCTATCGTAAAAACAAAAGTTTGAGTCTCGATTTACGGATCCATCAGTCCAGCCTAACCCCATCCGATCCCATGGGTTAGCCAACCGCCCAACCACTGTAGTGATGGGATCCAATTTGGAATTTGGTTAGGTTTTGTCCCGGGTACCAAGGAAAAGAGTTCCAAGGCCCCCTAGCCGGAAGTTCAAGCAAATATAAAACTAGCCACACCACTTACACACCCAATATGAAATTGCCTTTTTCTTAGCATCAGCTAACTTTAAAACAATTCTTTAATGAAACCATAGTACCACTGATCACAATCTTCCAATTTATCCGGTTGATTCATAATTTTTCATCATTCCTTCATCAGAGTATCTATGGCATCATTGGCAACTAGAACGCTCACCACCTGTCCACACAGAGGCCGTTTCCATAGTTCCTAGCCCATAATACTCGGCAATATAATCACTTATCAAGATGGACTCTCGTTGAAGATCAGCAAGATCAACCAACAGATCCATATAAAAGAGCCATGGACTCATCCGTTGAGGAACAGCAAGGTCAGTCAACCAAATCCATGCCCGGTTTCACAAAACAACTCTTACTCCTTATTCCAATATCTTCCTCGACGCACGCGTGGGTATCCTAGGCGACCCAGAGCCCGAGCACCGTATGGTCAGCACCCTCTAGGATCCTTCGCAGGTGACCTAGCGCTTCACTCATAGGCCGCTTCCTTGGTCCCTCATCCACCGTACCGGAAGCTCACCATTTTAATCGAACCGAGGCTGGTCAAGACCTCGGTCGACCTTGCTACGCGAGACGTCCTCCATTGACTCTCCGTCAGCAGTTGCAACTTTATCAGTTAGGTCTCCACGACCTTAATCACAAGACGGTCAAAATGCTTCCCCAGCATTCTTGACATAAAACAGCCATTTACAAACAGCATTTACAAACAGTTTACAAATACAGTTTCTATATTAACTCTCATTTTTCCACATTATCCCTCATTACTTATTCCACATTCCATGTATATGTGTACTCATCCAATCACCTCCTTTTTCCATCTCTTCACTTCAGATTCCTTCACATCACATATCATATATTCATATCCATATCCACATCCATACATCCACATCCACATCCACATTCACATCCATACATCCACATCTACATGCTTATCTCCGTTTTCACATCCTCATTTATACATCCACATCCCATATCCACATTCATACATACACATCCATATCCACATCCACATCCACATCCACATTCACATCCATGCATCCACATCTACATGCTTACCTCCATTTTCACATCCTCATTTATACATCCACATCCCATATCCACATTCATACATACACATCCATACATCCATATCTACATCCACATACATACATACATCCACATCCACATTCCACATTCACATCTATACATCCACATCTACATTCACATTCACATACATCCACATCCACATTCCCATACATCCACATCTTTACATCCACATTCCACATTCACATCTACATTCACATTCACATACATGCATCCACATCTCAAGCTTACCTCCATTTTCACATCCTCATTTATACATCCACATCCCATATCCACATTCATACATACACATCCATACATCCACATCTACATCCACATACATACATACATCCACATCCACATTCCACATTCACATTCACATACATCCACATCCACATTCCCATACATCCACATCTATACATCCACATTCCACATTCACATGTACATTCACATTCACATACATCCACATCTACATTCACATTCACATACATCCACATCCCCATTCCCATTCACATCTATACATCCACATCTACAGCCACATACATACATACATCTACATCCACATTCCACATTCACATCTATACATCCACATCTACATCCACATTTACATCTATGCATATACATCTTCATGCATATATCCATTTTCATGTTCATACATCCATACTCCCATCTCCATATCCACACATCCACATACATACATCCATTTTCACATTCCCATTTATATAACCCCATATACCTTCACATCTAATCTTTTACATCACATCCATTCTCGCCCTATCACAACCCATATACATCTTATCCTATCACATACACTTCTTATCTCATCCCCCCATACACATCTTAATTCATCTTATCACATCCTAACTTATTTCATAAGCATCTTATCACCTCTTATCACACCTCTTATCACATCCTATCACTTTCCATACGCATCTTATCAATTCTTATCACATCTCATACACCTTTTATCACATCTTATCACATTTCATATCTTTAAAAAAAAAAAAAAGAGAATTCTTTTATTTGATATAAGATTTCTCTACACATTTATTTGTACATAAATTCCATTTAAGGAGACTAACACTTTCGAAATTAAAATCAATCTTTCATGCATCTTCTTATGCATGATTTCAATTTGGTAGGGAATTATACTTTTAGAATAAAAGAATTTCTCTTATGCATCTAAGTTAAGCATAAAATCCATTTATGAGGAAAATCATACTTTTAGTATAAAAAGAATATCTTTTATGCATACCTATATGCATGAAATCCAATATGATAAAAGTAACACTTTTGATATAAAAATTTTTCCTTTATGCATACTTCTATGCATGAAAATTAAAAATGATAAAAGTAACACTTTTGATATAAAAATTTTCCTTTATGCATACTTCTATGCATGAAAATTAAAAATGATAAAAGTAACACTTTTGATATAAAAATTTTCTTTTATGCATACTTTTATGTATGAAATAAAAATGATAAAAGTAACACTTTTGATATAAAAATTTATCCATTATGCATACTTCTATGCATGAAAATAAAAATGGTAAAAATAACACTTTTGATATAAAAATTTATCCTTTATGCATAATATTAAAATTCAATTTCTCCATGATTATAATGAAATTCTTTCAATTAATCTAGGATGATGATTCCTAGAATATGGTAGGAAGTCCTCTTTTTATGCTTTGAATGAAAATTTTTTTATGCATAATTTTTATAAAAACTTTGCCATAGCTCCGCTGCTATGACTGATAAATCTCAATTTTTCTAAGGGACAAAGCTTATCATTAAGGAAATAATTAAAATGATTCTCTAATTGGATCCTTAATCCATAATGGATTGAATCATCAATATACATAAACTAAAAGCATAAGAAAAAGCCATTAATTTGGCCTCAAGCATAGCTTAATCTTGGGTTAAGGAAAAGCTTTATGAAAAGCTTGATTTGGATTAAGAATGGGTCATGAGTATGACCATTTCTTGAGTGAGAGAGAGAATTTACATAAGAATCATTAGAATTTAAACATAAATGAAAATTAACTTCAATAGCATTTATTAAATTATGTAACTCTTCACTACTATTCAAACTTCAATAACATTTAAAAAAAAACCATACCAATTAAACTTCTCAAGCTTGAGAGGGGTTGAGAAGAGAGAAACATTGAGAAATTATAGAAAGATGAATATTCACTAATTACCTTACAACTTGCTTGATTCTTTGTTCACGGTAGAGGCCCCCAACCAATCAATTGGTTAAGTATGTTGATGGAGCCACTAATAGGGATTGAAGAAAGAGGGAAGCTCTAAAAACTAGTGAATTATTAAATGAATTCACAGTTCTTGGCTTAGGTGGAGTAGAGTAACGATGCATAAACACTATATATTTTTCAACAAGGGGGAGGCTTCTATTTATAGGAAAAATTGAGCTCCTAACCAAACAAACTGATTCTAGAATTTTCTAAATCAGTTTGGTCAATATTTGACCATTTTTAGGTCAGTTAAGCTAACTTTTTGGAACTAGACTTGAATGAGGAGAGAGGAGAGATGAAATATCTCAATTTTTATGAGTTTAAAACTCATTCAAGCATGTGAAATATGCACCTCCTTTAAAGAACTCCTCTTCCTTACATATGTGTCATAATGGAATCATTTTAATATTGCTCATAGTTTTTTTACTAATAATCCTTGTACATTTTCAACTCTTCATCTTATGTGAAATATGCACCTCCTTTAAAGAATTCCCCTTCCTTACATATGTCATATTTTTAATATTGCTCATAGTTTTTTACTAATAATCCTTGTACATTTTCAACTCTTCATCTTATGTGAAATATGCACCTCCTTTAAAGAATTCCCCTTCCTTACATATGTCATATTTTTAATATTGCTCATAGTTTTTTAACTAATAATCCTTGTACATTTTCAACTCTTCACCTCATGTGAGCATTTACTCATTTTTGGGTATTTTCTTTTTTACAAGTTGGATTTATCTCCTCCCTACACATGGATTGATGCTATTGGTCCATAGGAACCTTAATTGGACCATAGTCTAAAGATTTCTGAAAATCTAGACCCTTAGACTAAGGTTCTTTATACCTATTTCCAATTAATTCCAATTGCACATTGGAAAATTCTTTTTGAATTTCTGTTTTAGGGGAACTCATCTGAATTATAAGAGATATTTTTCTATCCAAAAATATTCAAAATCTGAATATTCTCTCTCTAGAATAATTTTTCTCTCTCTAGGCTAAAATAGTTAGCAACAGGGTCTTTATATTTCTGAAGAGGGTTGATTACAGGGGAAGATACTAGACATCAAAAAGGGGGTTGGGGGAGGAATCTTACATTCTACCCCACTTAAAAAACGCGAGATGTCCTCATCTTGCAACTTGTGATAATTTCGCAAGATTCAGGAATATGAGACTTAGAAAAAAAAATTTAATCAAGATTAACCACCAAGATAAGTCTTAAAGAGAGCAAGATTCAAAATACGAACAAGATTTAAACTTTATTCATTCTCGGAACTTATACAGTAAAGATAGAGGAACTCTTTACACTTCCATAAGCCCGTCCATCATATGGTCACAAAAGCAGTCCTCACAAGCTGCACAAGTATAAGGTAACTCATCTATGGGAATGATTCTGTGGGTTATTGCTGCGCCTATCTCAGTGGTATGAGGTGTTCTAACAAAAGGACCTCTGAGAGGCAAGCCAAAAACGGGGTAAAGGCATATCTTCTCATGAGGAAGAAAACACGCCAGTAAGAAGACCCGCTCAGAAAACCCAGGATGTCTTGATCTCATGACGCAGTAGTATCGGGGACCCAAACCCAAAGCTTCAATAACCATGGCCAAGCAGACATTGTTACGAAAGTGCTGCTGACCCCAGGGTGTTACCCTAGTTATGTTTTGATAGGTCCGCCATTTGGTTTGCGCTACAGAAGTTCCCAAGTGAGGGAAAAGTGAGCGCTCATACTGCTCTATAAAATCCTTCTTCACAGATTCACTTGCGTCTTGAAGGTGAGGAATCATTATGGATAAAACTAGTTCTTGTTGCCAAGCCATGAAGGAGATTAAGAAAGAAAGGAGATCGATGGAAGTAAGATTACTGTGAGCGACAAGTAAAAGTTACGACTTATATAAAGGAAGGAGCTAGCGTAACTTAGAAGCCAAACGGTAACTTGCCACTGAAGTTTTACCGTCTTTCCATGATTTGGGTTTGACACATTTTTCTATAGAAGGCATTAAGAATTTTGAGATGAAGAGATAAAAGAAGCTTGTAGGCTAAGTCACCTACTTTCATTGAATTCAGATATAAGGCTCACAATATCTGGGGGATAACTTCTTAAACTCCCCAATAGATAAAGAACTTCTTTTGGGCCGTACTCGAATGAAAACCAAAACCTTGGTATCCAAAACACCGATTTTCACTTCTGAACTCATTGTTCTGAATCCTTAAAACAGCGTGACTCCTGAGAAGTATTCTAGGAAAAGGGTCTTCCTTTTTTTAAACAGAATCTTTCTTTTATTTTTGAGAGGGAATAATTTTAAGATCAAAAAGGGAGATTCTTACTCCTGTATGCCTCGAAGGCTGGGGAGGAATCTTACATTCTACCCCACTTAAAAAAGTGTGAGATGTCCTCATCTCGCCAAGTAGAGGACAACTCTTTTTCTTAAGATCCAATTTATTCTAGGGTTCCTTATATTCTGGTCAACCCAACAGAATACGGGGATAAATATCCCTTATATAGAACTCATCATTAAATAAATTCATTTCAGATCATATCATTCATATCTTTAACACGATAATGGTCCATCAGATCGAAATTTTTTCTTTCTGAACATTCCTCCACGGGAATTTCAGTCAAGCAAGTTTTCAATTTGTCATCCCTTAACTTGATATACCGAGTCAAGTGTTAACAGTAGTACTTTGACAGCACAATCCACTAATCTCGTAGTGATTTGTTGAAATCATTATCATCATTTATCATTACAGGGACTCGTCCCATTCATCCTCATTGCGGTTTTGCTCAAGTTATTATATTTCAACTAAATTTCAAAAATCATCATTTTTCAATCAGAATCCCAATCAATTCATCAGTTCCCAAACAGAATTAAAAATCATATCAACCACATTCAAATTCATCATCTGGATAGCATTAACGCTTATAATTTCAAGTCTTAGATTTACTCGTATATACTGTCAGTAAAGAGCTGCAGTTATACTCTCGGTATATACGGATAGTCACGGCCCTTGGAATTATAAGGTAAATACCATCATGTCTAGGCCTCAAGCAAGTCAAGGATTCTATATAATTGCGGTACTTCCATCTGAAGACCCAATTACCAAATTACGAATTTCAATTTGAATATCAAATTGTATGAATTATATCACACAATTACAACCTTTTTGTGTTTCTTGATAAATTTCTGACCTATTTGTCTTCTCAATTGATCTTTATTAACCAAATGCTCTGATACCAACTGTAAGATCCCTGTTCCCACCGAGCAACGGATTCGGGGTACTGGCAGCGGAAGTAGCGCTTCTCGCGCGGAACAGGGGTCCCACACTCGGGGCCTCGCCCACGGATATCCAGATAAGAGACTAATCCGTCGGTTGTTCCAAAACCGAACCCGGAAAAACTTTCTTAACCGGAAGCACGGGCGATTCCACCAGGATAACTTCTTACTCTAACGTAGTCAAGATCATTTCTGATCGAGATGATCCAATTACATCTATAAGATACTTAGTCAGTTCAAGGAAGAAACTAGCACTTGGATCATTGGGATCAACGCTTTTTTCCCCATTCAAGAGGCACAGCCGTTGATTCCTATCCATAGAACAGTTACTGTCCGGGATTTTTTTTTTTCTATCGTAAAAACAAAAGTTTGAGTCTCGATTTACGGATCCATCAGTCCAGCCTAACCCCATCCGATCCCATGGGTTAGCCAACCGCTCAACCACTGTAGTGATGGGATCCAATTTGGAATTTGGTTAGGTTTTGTCCCGGGTACCAAGGAAAAGAGTTCCAAGGCCCCCTAGCCGGAAGTTCAAGCAAATATAAAACTAGCCACACCACTTACACACCCAATATGAAATTGCCTTTTTCTTAGCATCAGCTAACTTTAAAACAATTCTTTAATGAAACCATAGTACCACTGATCACAATCTTCCAATTTATCCGGTTGATTCATAATTTTCCATCATTCCTTCATCAGAGTATCTATGGCATCATTGGCAACTAGAACGCTCACCACCTGTCCACACAGAGGCCATTTCCATAGTTCCTAGCCCATAATACTCGGCAATATAATCACTTATCAAGATGGACTCTCGTTGAAGATCAGCAAGATCAACCAACAGATCCATATAAAAGAGCCATGGACTCATCCGTTGAGGAACAGCAAGGTCAGTCAACCAGATCCATGCCCGGTTTCACAAAACAACTCTTACTCCTTATTCCAATATCTTCCTCGACGCACGCGTGGGTATCCTAGGCGACCCAGAGCCCGAGCACCGTATGGTCAGCACCCTCTAGGATCCTTCGCAGGTGACCTAGCGCTTCACTCATAGGCCGCTTCCTTGGTCCCTCATCCACCGTACCGGAAGCTCACCATTTTAATCGAACCGAGGCTGGTCAAGACCTCGGTCGACCTTGCTACGCGAGACGTCCTCCATTGACTCTCCGTCAGCAGTTGCAACTTTATCAGTTAGGTCTCCACGACCTTAATCACAAGACGGTCAAAATGCTTCCCCAGCATTCTTGACATAAAACAGCCATTTACAAACAGCATTTACAAACAGTTTACAAATACAGTTTCTATATTAACTCTCATTTTTCCACATTATCCCTCATTACTTATTCCACATTCCATGTATATGTGTACTCATCCAATCACCTCCTTTTTCCATCTCTTCACTTCAGATTCCTTCACATCACATATCATATATTCATATCCATATCCACATCCATACATCCACATCCACATCCACATTCACATCCATACATCCACATCTACATGCTTATCTCCGTTTTCACATCCTCATTTATACATCCACATCCCATATCCACATTCATACATACACATCCATATCCACATCCACATCCACATCCACATTCACATCCATGCATCCACATCTACATGCTTACCTCCATTTTCACATCCTCATTTATACATCCACATCCCATATCCACATTCATACATACACATCCATACATCCATATCTACATCCACATACATACATACATCCACATCCACATTCCACATTCACATCTATACATCCACATCTACATTCACATTCACATACATCCACATCCACATTCCCATACATCCACATCTTTACATCCACATTCCACATTCACATCTACATTCACATTCACATACATGCATCCACATCTACATGCTTACCTCCATTTTCACATCCTCATTTATACATCCACATCCCATATCCACATTCATACATACACATCCATACATCCACATCTACATCCACATACATACATCCATCCACATCCACATTCCACATTCACATTCACATACATCCACATCCACATTCCTATACATCCACATTCCACATTCACATGTACATTCACATTCACATACATCCACATCTACATTCACATTCACATACATCCACATCCCCATTCTCATTCACATCTATACATCCACATCTACATCCACATACATACATACATCTACATCCACATTCCACATTCACATCTATACATCCACATCTACATCCACATTTACATCTATGCATATACATCTTCATGCATATATCCATTTTCATGTTCATACATCCATACTCCCATCTCCATATCCACACATCCACATACATACATCCATTTTCACATTCCCATTTATATAACCCCATATACCTTCACATCTAACCTTTTACATCACATCCATTCTCGCCCTATCACAACCCATATACATCTTATCCTATCACATACACTTCTTACCTCATCCCCCCATACACATCTTAATTCATCTTATCACATCCTAACTTATTTCATAAGCATCTTATCACCTCTTATCACACCTCTTATCACATCCTATCACTTTCCATACGCATCTTATCAATTCTTATCACATCTCATACACCTCTTATCACATCTTATCACATTTCATATCTTTAAAAAAAAAAAGAGAATTCTTTTATTTGATATAAGATTTCTCTACACATTTATTTGTACATAAATTCCATTTAAGGAGACTAACACTTTCGAAATTAAAATCAATCTTTCATGCATCTTCTTATGCATGATTTCAATTTGGTAGGGAATTATACTTTTAGAATAAAAGAATTTCTCTTATGCATCTAAGTTAAGCATAAAATCCATTTATGAGGAAAATCATACTTTTAGTATAAAAAGAATATCTTTTATGCATACCTATATGCATGAAATCCAATATGATAAAAGTAACACTTTTGATATAAAAATTTTTCCTTTATGCATACTTCTATGCATGAAAATTAAAAATGATAAAAGTAACACTTTTGATATAAAAATTTTCCTTTATGCATACTTCTATGCATGAAAATTAAAAATGATAAAAGTAACACTTTTGATATAAAAATTTTCTTTTATGCATACTTTTATGTATGAAATAAAAATGATAAAAGTAACACTTTTGATATAAAAATTTATCCATTATGCATACTTCTATGCATGAAAATAAAAATGGTAAAAATAACACTTTTGATATAAAAATTTATCCTTTATGCATAATATTAAAATTCAATTTCTCCATGATTATAATGAAATTCTTTCAATTAATCTAGGATGATGATTCCTAGAATATGGTAGGAAGTCCTCTTTTTATGCTTTGAATGAAAATTTTTTTATGCATAATTTTTATAAAAATTTTGCCATAGCTCCGCTGCTATGACTGATAAATCTCAATTTTTCTAAGGGATAAAGCTTATCATTAAGGAAATAATTAAAATGATTCTCTAATTGGATCCTTAATCCATAATGGATTGAATCATCAATATACATAAACTAAAAGCATAAGAAAAAGCCATTAATTTGGCCTCAAGCATAGCTTAATCTTGGGTTAAGGAAAAGCTTTATGAAAAGCTTGATTTGGATTAAGAATGGGTCATGAGTATGACCATTTCTTGAGTGAGAGAGAGAATTTACATAAGAATCATTAGAATTTAAACATAAATGAAAATTAACTTCAATAGCATTTATTAAATTATGTAACTCTTCACTACTATTCAAACTTCAATAACATTTAAAAAAAAACCATACCAATTAAACTTCTCAAGCTTGAGAGGGGTTGAGAAGAGAGAAACATTGAGAAATTATAGAAAGATGAATATTCACTAATTACCTTACAACTTGCTTGATTCTTTGTTCACGGTAGAGGCCCCCAACCAATCAATTGGTTAAGTATGTTGATGGAGCCACTAATAGGGATTGAAGAAAGAGGGAAGCTCCAAAAACTAGTGAATTATTAAATGAATTCACAGTTCTTGGCTTAGGTGGAGTAGAGTAACGATGCATAAACACTATATATTTTTCAACAAGGGGGAGGCTTCTATTTATAGGAAAAATTGAGCTCCTAACCAAACAAACTGATTCTAGAATTTTCTAAATCAGTTTGGTCAATATTTGACCATTTTTAGGTCAGTTAAGCTAACTTTTTGGAACTAGACTTGAATGAGGAGAGAGGAGAGATGAAATATCTCAATTTTTATGAGTTTAAAACTCATTCAAGCATGTGAAATATGCACCTCCTTTAAAGAACTCCTCTTCCTTACATATGTGTCATAATGGAATCATTTTAATATTGCTCATAGTTTTTTTACTAATAATCCTTGTACATTTTCAACTCTTCATCTTATGTGAAATATGCACCTCCTTTAAAGAATTCCCCTTCCTTACATATGTCATATTTTTAATATTGCTCATAGTTTTTTACTAATAATCCTTGTACATTTTCAAATCTTCATCTTATGTGAAATATGCACCTCCTTTAAAGAATTCCCCTTCCTTACATATGTCATATTTTTAATATTGCTCATAGTTTTTTACTAATAATCCTTGTACATTTTCAACTCTTCACCTCATGTGAGCATTTACTCATTTTTGGGTATTTTCTTTTTTACAAGTTGGATTTATCTCCTCCCTACACATGGATTGATGCTATTGGTCCATAGGAACCTTAATTGGACCATAGTCTAAAGATTTCTGAAAATCTAGACCCTTAGACTAAGGTTCTTTATACCTATTTCCAATTAATTCCAATTGCACATTGGAAAATTCTTTTTGAATTTCTGTTTCAGGGGAACTCATCTGAATTATAAGAGATATTTTTCTATCCAAAATATTCAAAATCTGAATATTCTCTCTCTAGAATAATTTTTCTCTCTCTAGGCTAAAATAGTTAGCAACAACAGGGTCTTTATATTTCTGAAGAGGGTTGATTACAGGGGAAGATACTAGACATCAAAAAGGGGGTTGGGGGAGGAATCTTACAAGGCTAGCGGCCGTGCCTTGCATAAGATGAGGAAAAAAGCGTTGTCTCTAGAAATCAAGTCTAGTAGTTGCCCAATTTATGATCAATTGCCCTATGGGTGATTTGATGTTTAGAAAGTCACGCTCCCCCTCCGAGATAGAGCTAGGTCATACCTATGAATCGTATCCTTGAATCTCTATAGGGTCAAGGTGTCGATGAATAGGAAATTTTTCCCAAGATAATCTTGACTTAGCGGACTATCTTAAGTGTTTCTCCCATTTTAGAAGGGAGGAACCTTACAATTGGTATCAGAGCCGATCTTTGCTCCTAGGAATTGTCATTTAAGGATTGTTTTGCAATGAATGTTTTACCTAACATAATGCTAATTAGTAAAAACATCCTACTAAAACAAATAAGTTGAATTGATGTTTGAATGATTGTAGGAAGAGGAAGATGCCTACTCCAAGTTTCTAGTTTTCCAATGCATCTTTGAGACGGCTAGTCACTCCTCGAATTTCGAGTTCCGCGACACCATGGTGCAGATATTAGAGAAGATATCCCTCCCTCATTTCTCTCGTATTCAAAGAGGATGGGGTAGAGATTTCTGGAGTCGTGGGCCGAGATACTTCTTCATTCGAGCAGATCAAATTGGGAACCTCACCACCGACCTTAAGCGGATTTGTTGGATTGAGAAGCTGAAGATAATCCGTTTATTTTGGTTCGTCGGTACCCCCAGGGCCGACACCGCTGTGACAGTAGATGGGGTTTGCATACCCCAGGATCGCTGGGTGTATGACAAAGTGATGCAGGTCTTACCTACTGATAGAGTAGCGGTGTTGGGATCTACCCCAATCCAGAGTTTACCACCCTTACCATCAGTTTTTAGAGTCTTAGAAACTACAGCGGAACCCCCATATTTCACCTATGTGGACTGCTCTACCCTTATGTCATAGTCAAGCCTAGGAATTTCCCTTGATGTCAAATAAGACTAATTATATTAGTCTCAGATCTTTGTAATAAAACTTGTCCTTGTAAATTATTTGGAAATAAAATTAGTTCAATGTTTTACTCTCCAAAAAAATAAGCGTTGTGCAAATATGAATCTTATAATCTTAAAATTATTTTTACAATGATGGCCAGGACGACCACCCTCCACTTCCCAATGTGCTTTACACCGATACCCAGGAGAAGAAGCTCCTGCTCAAGCAAACGCAACCTCCCTCCTTTAAAGGAGAAGGTTCAAAGGTTGAGAAGGATGCTGAAGTCTGGATTGAGGCAATGGACGATTATTTCTCTGCTACTACCGGTACTGGAGTAGCAAATCAGTCTATGCTCACACGGTTTCACCTCATCGGAGATGCTAAACTCTGGTGGAAACAGTGGTGCCGTGACAAGGAAGTCACCGAGCATTCTCAAACGTGGGAAGACATCAAGCAGGCAGTGAAGGAAAGATATCTTCCTCCATCCCATGAATCCATAAAGATGAATGAGTTTTTTAGTCTTAAGCAGTGTAGCTTAACTCTTGAGGACTACTATTCCAAATTTATCACCCTTCGGAAGTATGTCCCAGCTATGACTACTTCCCAGCAAGTGGCTCGTTTCTGCCAAGGGCTAAATGAACCCTTAGATTCCCGCCTTGAAGCAATGAGGCCAAGAACATTATAGGATTCTCTCATACGAGCAAAGCCCCTTGTGAAAGAAATGAAGGCTAATAAACCGAAGAATCAAAAGAGATCTTACCCTGAGGCAAATCGTAAAGATCAACCCTACAAGAAACCTCAACAGAATTTTCCTTACTCTACAACAGAGGGCGCCAAGGCAACTCTTTTGTCCCCCGCTCGTATGCTGCTTCTTCCAGAGAAGGCTCTCTGTGTTTTGAGTGCAATGAGCCAGGACACTTTAGAGCCAACTGTCCCAAGATGGCAACATCATTTCCCCAAGGTAACAGAGGAAATCAAGGCCGTGGAACCCCTACCCACCAAGGTGCAAGAGGCAGTGGCTGTGGCAGAGGCCGCGGAGGAGCAGTTGCTAGAACTGCCTGTGTTATAAGTGAAGAACCGACCTTGGAAACGGCTGAAGAAGAGCGCGCCATCGTCCATGCGGCAGTAGAACACCAAGGTTCGAATAAGCAATTTGGTGTAATCCAAACACCCGCCACTCATCACGGTAAGCCATTTCAGCTTTTGATTGATTGTGGCAGTACCCATTCATTCCTTTCTCCTAAGTGCTTGCAAAAATTAAACTTGAGTCAAAAAACAGCTAGAAAAATGATTGTAGAGTTAGCTAGTGGGAAAGAAGTATCTCGCCACTCTATAGGAAACCTTGATTTTGAGCTGGGTAATGAGCAAACTCATGGTTACTTTAGAGTCTTGCCATTAGGAATTTATGATGGAATCCTTGGGATGGATTGGTTAATTGCAAACAAAGCTAGCATTCATTGTAACCAGGGGAGTATCACTTTTGAAAATGAGCATGGCCAAGTAATATCTGTTCAAGGGATCACAAGAAAACCTAAATCTAGGGTAGTCAAGGCAAAACATCTTCTCAAGGGAACACGTAAGGGTCAGCAAGTTTTCTTAGTCAAACTCAACAAAGTCATTGAACCAAGTATGGAGACAGAACCCTCTTGGCTCCAAGAATTCTCTGACATCTTCCCTGACAAGCTTACAGGGTTACCACCTTCTCGAGAAGTCGACCATGAAATTGAGGTGATCCCTGGAGCTCAACCCATCTCAAAAACTCCCTATAAAATGTCCCTTCCTGAAGCCATTGAACTTAAGGAGCAACTTTCCCAACTCATTGAACAAGGATTTGTACGCCCCAGTAGCTCTCCGTGGGGAGCACCTGTTCTTTTCCAAAAAAAGAAGGACGGGTCTCTCCGCCTTTGCATAGATTATCGAGGGCTAAATCAAGTCACTATCAAGAATAAGTATCATATCCCTCGCATCGATGAACTTCTTGACAGGCTTCATGGGGCCAAAGTCTTCTCAAAAATAGATTTGAGGTCTAGATACTATCAGATCAAAGTCAAGGAAGCAGATATACCCAAAAAAGCCTTCAATACTTGTTATGGCCACTATGAGTTTACTATAATGTCATTCGGGTTAACCAATGCTCCTGCAACCTTCAACCGCCTAATGCAAGATATATTCCGCCCTTACTTGGATGAGTTTGAGCTTGTTTTCTTTGACGACATCTTAATCTACTCCAAATCAATGGAAGAGCATGAGGAGCATGTGCGTAGAGTTCTGCAATTGCTGCGCAGACACAAACTCTATGCCAAGAAGAGCAAATGTACCTTCTTTACTCATCAAATTGAGTATCTTGGATTCATCGTCTCCAAAGATGGCATCTCAGTAGACCCCGCCAAGGTCAAGGATATTCTGGAATGGCCACCCCCTAAATCAGTTCGTGAAGTTCGTGGATTTTTGGGGATCACAGGTTGGTATAGGATTTTTATCAAAGATTATGCCTTGGTAGCTGCACCTTTGACAGATCTTCTTAAGAAGGATTACAAAATAGTGTGGCTGCCAATCCATCAAAACAGCTTTGATCAGCTGAAGGTCATTATTACTTCTGTCCCAATCTTAAAGCTTCCTGATTTCTCCAAAGAATTTGAAGTGGTTACCGATGCTAGTAGTCTAGCACTTGGTGGTGTCTTAGGCCAAGAAGGAAGACCAGTTGCTTATACTTCCCGCAAGCTGAAGCAATATGAAGCAAATTAGCCACCCATGATTTGGAACTCTTAGCAGTTGTTCATTGCCTCAAATTATGGAGACATTATCTCTTGGGGGGCAAATTCCAGCTTGTAACTGACCACAAAAGTCTAAAGTGGATCTTCACCCAGCCTAACCTCAACATGCGGCAAAGGAGATGGATTGAAATTCTACAAGAATATGACTTCGACATCAAATTCCGCCCTGGGAAAGATAATGTGGTAGCAGATGCACTTAGCCGCAAATCTTTCTTGAGTGCTATTTCAATGCCAAATAATCCCATTCTGGTCAAGGTGGAAGAAGTCTCATCTCGTGATCCAGATTATCAGAGGATAATAAAGTTAGTAGAATAAGGGGAACGTTCAGAGAAAGAGAAGAATCTAATCAAGGGATACTTCACTCATGAAGGAAGCCTCCTCTACTTCAATCACAGGCTATGTATCCCTAAGGATCCTGCTTTAAAGAAACTAATCCTCCATGAAGCTCATGATAGCCCTACAGGATACCCAGGTTATGCAAAAACATTAAATGCTGTAAGAAGGAGCTTTCATTGGGCAAGCTTGAAAAATGATGTGCTTCGGTACTTGAAGCAATGTCTCTTATGCCAAAGGATCAAAGCTGAAAGGGTCAGATGCCTGGAAAACTTCAACCCTTAGATATTCCCCAAATGAAGTGGGAGTGCATTAGTATGGATTTTGTCACAAGTCTCCCCACTGTTCAAGGAGGATATGACTCCATTCTAGTAGTAGTGGACTTACTTACCAAAGTAGCTCACCTTATACCAGTGAAGAAGACCTTCAAAGCTTCTGATGTTGCTTGAGTATTCATCAAGGAAGTCTTCAAACTTCATGGTCTCCCAAAAAGGATAGTAAGTGATCGGGATTCTGACTTCACTTCAAAGTTCTGGCAGTCTTTATTTCAAGCCCTGGGAACTCAACTTTGCTTTAGCACAGCTTATCATCCAGAGACCGATGGCCAGACTGAGAGAGTCAATCAAGTAATTGAAGACATTCTCAGAGCATACTGTGGACGGGAACCAAGAAGGTGGATTCAATACCTTCCTCTGGTAGAATTTGCCTACAATGCGTCTTACCATCAAAGCATAGGAATGTCACCATTCAAGGCACTCTATGGGCAAGAATGCCTGTCTCCTCTAAATTTCTGTGATCCAACCATAAGAGTTGAGGCATCCAGGAAAATGCTCGAAGAAATGGAGCCTAACAAACCAAGGCAATCCAAAAGGATATTAAAGCTGCCCAAGATCGACAAAAGCAATATGCTGACAACAAGAGGTCTGAAAGGATCTTCAAGGAAGGAGACAGAGTTCTTCTACGAGTGCGACCCAAACGAAGTTCTCTATCACTTGGGAAATATAAGAAGCTCAGCCCTAGGTATTGTGGTCCCTATACAGTTATCAAGTGTCTAGGTAAAAGTGCCTATAAACTCCAACTCCCAGCCCATATCAAAGTCCATAATGTATTTCATGTAAGTTTGTTAAAACCATATGTCCCCAGTCTCGATCATATTCTTGATGATGAACAAGTTGTAATCCCTACTCAAGGAGTCCTTGAATTACAGCCCAGTAGCATCATAGATTCTAGGGAAAAGCAACTCCGAAATAGAACTCTTATAGAACATCTAGTACAGTGGAAAGATTACTCTGAAGAGGATGCAACTTGGGAAGATGAAGATACACTCTTAAAGGATTATCCCGAATTCATGAGACGAGATGAGGACATCTCGATTTCTTTAAGGGGGGAAGGATGTAACATACCCATCTTCACTAATAAAGAAATGTCCATGTAATTATGAGTTTTTATGGTATAAAAATCAATGATTTTATTATTTGAGTCATTTCTACTTAGAATCTTCAAATTCTGAGCCCAAAATTGGAATCTACGTGCGATTTTACCCTAATATAGGATTTTACAGCATCCAAAACGAACACCGGATCAAGCCTATACGCTAATTTCAATCATTTTAGTTAAAAATCAGCGACCTTTAAACCTTAATAAATCCACGACCGGGCGTCCGATTGACGAACGGTCTGAACCCCTACGACCAGGAGAACCTCTCGGACCAAAAAATAAAAATTTCGCCCCCCAGGGCGGTCTGGCACGCAAATCGAGGCGGGCGCTCCAAATTTGGGTACCTCGTCCTAAATTTTGGTCCGTACACACTTACTAAGGTGCCCGTACAATGGCCGCCCAAGAACCAAAGGATGGCCGCCCACTATATGGTCCACGTGTACCCCTACATGGACACCCATGCTGCCCCAGACCAGATAAGGTACATGCGTACTACTCCTTTCCCGTACAACCGACACCGTACCTTTCCCCTAGACCCATGCAGGCCACTGATCCATAGTCTTTGAAGGTACACCGTCCTTTCGTCCTTGCTTTGCGCAGCGCCCGTACCCTCACCCCTCAGCTATATAAACCCCCGGGGTGCTCCACAGACGACACGCATTTCTGTGTAGCGTATGCCCTATTGTACCGCCATCCGTACCACCGTCCGTACGACACGCATTTCTGTGTAGCGTATGCCCTGTTGTACCGTCGTCCGTCCCTGTGCAGCGTACTTGCTGCAGTACAGCCGCCCCTTGCAGCCACCCCTCTCACACCCCCTCATTTGGCTCTTTTTAGATAAGCTAAAATTCCTCCATCCCCCTCTTCCTTAGAGGCAGTGTCCTTAACTCTTCTCCCCCCCCCGCCCCCCCGTGTGAAGAGACTTCCAGCAGCCCCTCCCAGCCCTCTCCACGTTTTTGCCCTTAAGGACATCTCACAATTCCCCCCATTTGCGTAGACTTTAATAAGGGTTTTTTGCCTCAAGAAAGGGTTCGTGCGCCATATTCTTTTTGCTCATACGGTGAGCAAACGAGCTCGAAATTCAAATCCGACTAAAGCGTTTCAATCGCAGCAGCGAGCTCTACAAGGCGACGCCTAAGATGGCCTCATCTCGGAGATGACAAAATATTGCCTCAAGAGGAGCACGTAACAACGAGATGGGGGAAGATGCGCCCAATGCGGCTCCAGTCCTCCCTTTTCAAGCCCCTCAAGGAAACGGTGGCCAGGTTAGCTTGGTTAATTTTCAAAAGAAGAGATTTTCCTTAAATTAGTTTTAATGAATGGTGTCTTTTCCTTTTAAAATGACGACATAAAAATTATATGAAGTTACGAATTATGCGATGTTGTATTCGATAAATTGCGTTGAAATTGTTATCTTCATGAATTGTGAATGCTATATTTAGTAAATTGCATTGAAGTTGTTATCTTTAGAATTCAAGATTTTTTTGACTTCAACGCTAACTCCGTTCCGTGCTTGTGTAGCCGGGTGGCGTCGTTAGCAAAGCCCGGGAATGGCCCAAGGTATCCCTCATACCTTTGGGAGAATAAGGATCGCCGATTGAGGCAAGAGATTATAAGGCTGCCTAGTTCTAAGGCCCAGGCTAGTGCGGTAAATAAGCCCACCCTAGTGTGCAGACATCCCTCTGAGGGGCGGGAGGATCGAGCGATGGAGCCTGAGAGGGCGACAGGCCGGCTTGAGTCCTCGCCAGCAGCCGACGATGAGGTGTATGGTCCCGTAGGGTTTTGCCCAGCATGTAGAGGCTGGAAGGCCGAATTCTAGATCATCGGCAGAATAAGAATAAGAGAGCCGGTTTGGCTTGTATGGAATTGGTTCATGTATAAACATTTTATATAATTACATCTTGTCTTTAGTATGATTGTCTTGTGTAAGAAGGCTGTTTTAACGAACCTTATGAAAAAGGACCTTAATTAAGGAACATGTTTATTTATGTCAAACAGTGTGGTAGGATTAATTAGAAAACAAATTGATGCGTGAGTAGAGTGGAAAGTGGGAGGATGGAATGCCCTGACGGCACCATCCTACAGACGGGTGGACCCGATTAGTCGGGTAGCTTTCCAACAGATTAAGTGAAAGCCCTACGTTAGATAGTTAGGTTCCTGGGCAACTCTATTCTAGAACACTAGGCCAGCGGCTGTGCCTTGCATAAGATGAGGAAAAAAGTGCTGTCTCTAGATATCAAGTCTAGTAGTTGCCCAATTTATGATCAATTGCCCTATGGGTGATTTGATGTTTAGAAAATCATGCTCCACCTGCGGGATAGAGCTAGGTCATACCTATGAATCATATCCTTGAATCTCTACAAGGTCAAGGTGTCGATGATAGGAAATTTCTCCCAAGATAAGACTTAGCGGACTATCTTAAGTGTTTCTCCCATTTTAGAAGGGAGGAACCTTACACACACACATACACATGCACATGGCCCTCTCCCTCTCTCTGTCACGTACACACTCTCAAATGTTGAAAATCTCTCTCTCTCTCTCACACACACACACACACAAATGTTGAAACTCTCTCTCTCTCTCTCTCTCACACACACTCTCAAATGTTGAAACTCTCTCTCTCTCTCGCTCACACACACACACACATGCGCACACTCCCTCTCTCTTCTTACACTCTCCCACACAGAAGCGCTCTCTCTCTCTCTCTCTCTCTCTCTCTCACACACACACACACACACACACACACACACACAAATACACACACACACACACACACTCTCTCTCTCTCTCTCTCTCTCACACACACACACACACACACATATGTAAATATATAGTATCAACAACAATATTATGTTTTAGATACATATACCTATACATAGACACACATACTTATACATATATACATGTATTTAAAAATATAAATACAAACATCAACATAATTTAATTAATTTTGATTAAATTTTAATGTGCGGTGATGGGTGATAAGCTATGGTCACTTTTAAATATATAGATAGATATATCATACACACATCGAAACACACACACACACACACACACACACACACACACACACACACACACACATATGTATATACATATACATACATACATACATACATTAATTTACTTTCTAATGGATTATATATATATATATATATATATATATAAAAGAAAATAAGTAAATGGTTTGATGGTGACAACTGATTGTGAGCTCCAATGCATCTAGGCGTGTGGGAAAGAAACCCCCAAACACTTGACTTCTCTTCTCCTTTCTCCACGTAAAGGGGTGAGGACTCTTCCTTTATCTTGTAATAGATACTCTTACCCCAGTTATGATGAAAAGACACTTTTTTCCAACCACATGCTTTGGTAAGGACCTGTTATGGGCGACAGTGTACAGGCAGAGTGAGACGCACCATGCGAGGCCATGATAATCATCTGACTATTGACATGGCAACAATGGGGCTTCTGTCTCAGCAAGACAGTTGACGCGGAGGCCGGCCTCCTCGCCCTACATGGTAATCAGCCTCCCCTCACCGGTAGACCAGTAGGAGATCCCCCAACCCATCCAATGCCGATCATAGGGGTGGGGGTTAAAAGAAGGGCACATCAGCCATGGAGCTTGTGATTTATCCTAACTCAATTTTCTGTGTCAACGGTGAAAAGTGTGCCCACCTTTTGCTCTCACAATCTTCCCTACAGCATCTCCATGTTGCAACCGTTGGGGAAGGTGTAGATTAAGCTCTATGCATAGAGCGATTAAGCTCTATGTATAAAGCTTAATTTATGCATTAAGTTTAAGCTAAGCTAATCTTAAATTTTGACACCCAAGGGTTAAACATAATAGAAGCAAACCTAATCATTAGGTCACACCATCACTTGTAGAGTGATGGATAGGAAAAGAAAGAGGAATAGCAAGGGGAAGGGGAAGGGGAAGGGGAAGAAGAAGAAGAACCATAAACAAATGCATTAGAATAAAACATAAGAGAAAAATACCTTCAAGAGCTTACACCATAACCATTTGGAGATGAAGAGAAAGAGTCTCATGAAGAGGAAGGGGAAGGAGAATATAAAGAGTAAAAATGCTTGTGAGGAAAGCTAGCTTGATTGAAGTGAGGAGTCAGTGCAGGAACTCAAGGAAAGGAGTGGAGAAAATTTTTTGTGGGAGAGAAAAATAGGCGTCGGCGATGTCGCAAGCTCAAAAAGTTAATTTTGTCAGCGTCGCTAAAAATGACGCTTAACGTGACACTATGTAAATTTTAGAGAGCAAGCCTATGCATATACCATTGACACTACTTGATTTAGTGCATGTATTCATATTCAGTTTTTTAACTGCACACTTTTTGTGCCTAGTATAGATGTCTTCTACTAGTTCGGATAGTGATGGGTCACCAACCAATTGGAGGTCCAGAGTGGTTGTGAAGAAGAATCCCTTGTTCATGTGCAAGATGCAAGAATTTTTGTGTACGTGAACGTCGAGTGACATTGGAGCATATTAGAAAATGGGGATCGTTGGAACCAATGCCAACCAACTTGATGTTGCAAGCCAATTCCTCAGTTAGTATATAAACTTATGCCTTGAAATGTAAACTCGTGGTTTGCCATATGTAATGTTGAGTGTCATTTTTAAATATGGTTCATTAGGATGAGGAGGGCATGGACATTTGTGCACGAGTAATACGCAATATACCTCATTATTCGATCATTGGGAGAAACTTGAGGAAGGAATACAAGCATTGTAAGGAGCACTTGGAAAGTGGAGCATGTTCAGTACATTTGGAAGACCCAGGATTTCCTTCACATGAGATATAGAGGAAGAGGATGCCATGGAGAAGATGATCACTCACTTTTTTCAAAGCGAGGGTGAGGAAGAGACACCTAACTTTGAAACACATGAAAGAAAGAATGTGTTACACACCATTGTAGGAGGATGCAAAGTACTCAACTTTGCAGGCATGCTTGGAAATCCTCAACTTACACAAACAACATATGGAGCGATAATAGTGTGAATAGCCTACTTCGGTTATTAAAGAAGATGCTCCCAAAAACAACAAACAATTTGATGCCCGCAAGAAGAAGTGATGCTTGAAGAATCCTTTCCAAGCTTGATATGGATTACACTCGAATCCATGCATGTCATAATGATTGTGTACTATTCAGGGGTACCTTTGCCAATGTCATATAATGTCCAATTTGTGGAGAGGATTATTACAGGAAGGATTTACAAGGTGCAAAAATTCCCCAAAAGGTATTGAGGCACTTTCCTATTATACCTCGCATTCAACATATGTTCCGGTGTCAATCCATCGCCGACTTAATGACGTAACATGTGAACCGTTGTTCAACCGACGACATGATGAGGATTCTCGCTGACTCACCAGCTTGGGCTCACATTGAGGATAGATGGCCATAGTTCAAAGATGGGTATGGATGGGGTGAACCCATTTGGATTGAGGTCTACACCATGGTCCACATGGCCTATTGATGTTGTTTGTGAATTACAATATTCCTTCATGGATGTCCATCAAGAAGCGTCATGTGTGATACTTACACTTCTTATGCCCAGGAAGCACAAGGTAAAGAACATGGATGTATACCTTGAGCCCTTGATTGATGAGCTCGAGCAATTATGGAGAGGCATAAGGGTGCATGATGTTTCTCGTCCAATTTCATGCCGCAATACAATGGTCAAGGATATCTTGATGTGGACTATGCATGATTTTTTGGGCTATACGGAGTGCTCAGGTATGTCATACTCATAAATTAATTCTTATCTAAGTATGCACAAATAAATGATTCATTTATAACTGTAATGTATTATAATGTCTATTAACTTTCAGTTCTTACATGGCAATTTCGTAGGTCTCACGACTGTAGGATATAATGCATGTCCAATTCATAGTCCATCACTTATTTCCAAACAAGCACATGCACAAAAGAAAGTGGTGTATGATGAACATCACAATTTCTTCCTCCAAACCACCTAGATTATGCTACATCAGAGGTTTCTCCGATTGTGATGAGAGGTGCGGAGTGGAAGACCATGTGGCATTTGCCTCCTACAATGCCATTGGAGGGAAGGTGGAGAGATGGAGAGTGGAATGAGAGATGGAGGGTGACTCTCATCACAGCACCCGCGGGAATGAAAAGGTACTCAATCTTCTATCGTCTACCATATTGGAGAGAGTTAAAAATAAATCATCTTTTGGTTCTTATAAATTGATTCTTATCTAAGCATGCACAAACGATTCATTTATAACTGTAATGTATTATAATTACTAACTTTCAGTTCTTACATGGCAATTTCGTAGGTCTCACAACTGCAGGATATAATGCATGTCCAATTTGTAGTCCATCACTTGTTTCCAACAAGCACATGCACAAAAGAAAGTGGTGTATGATGAACATCATCGATTTCTTCCTCCAAACCACCTAGATTATGCTCCATCAGAGGTTTCTCTGATTGTGATGAGAGGTGTGGAGTGGAAGACCATGTGGCATTCGCCTCCTACAATGCCATTGGAGGGAAGGTGGAGAGATGGAGAGTGGGACGAGAGATGGAGGGTGACTCTCATCACAGTCCCGCGGGCATGAAAAGGTACTCAATCTTCTATCGTCTACCATCTTGGATAGAGTTAAAAATAAATCATCTTTTGGATCCAATGCACATTTTTTAAGAATGTGGCATCAATGATTTCGGACCATCTAACTAATAAAAAAGACACCCATGCAATAAGAGATGACTTAAAGGATATCAGACACATGGAAAATGCATAGCCAAGGGTAGTCAATGACAAGGTGATTTTACCAAAAGTGCCATGGAAGTTGACAAGGCAAGAGGAAAAAAAAGTCAAGAATCAAATTTCATCTTTTCGTACACCAACCGATGTAATGCACTCATTAAAGGGTGCATTTACAATAACAAAAAATAAGGGTGAGCATTAATTGTATGGTCTCAAATCACACATGGTTGGCATGAGATGATGCGAGTACGTACATAGCTCTATTTATTTTTTGGCACTCCTCGGTTTATGTTGTGTGGACTCTATATTGATCTTTTATTGTTTTCAAAAATTGATTGCATTGTTCATACTTCCAAATCAATTGGTGGGTGTGGAGAAGAGAAGGCTCAGAGTGGATTGGGGAGGTGAGTTCCAATCAAAACTATAGATTTGTGCATTTGGTATAATATATAGCTTTGAAATTATCTATTATTCTTTAATTTATCATTTATTCCTTTGTTGAATAGGTGGATAGTGTCAAAGGAGATTCATTCAGATTCCATTGTGAGAAGGTATATATGATTGAAGAAAGCTTTCCAAGAAGCATACTCACAACTTAATTGCACCTTCTAGTACATTTGGTGGATGAGGTGGCTATATGTGGTGTTGTTCATAGCCGGTGGATGTTTTTTCTTGAACGCTTCATGAAAACCTTGAAGGGATTTGTGAAGCAAAGGGCAAGGCTAGAAAGAAGCATGGCAGAGGGATGGTTGGTGCAAGAATCCCTCGTATACATCTCTGAATATTTGAAACAAATCGATCCATCTATGCCTAGATTCATGCATAACGATGAGGATGAACGAAAGGTGTCACATGTGCCACATGAAAAAGGATGCATTCGAAAGATGGATGAGTCCATGCACAAAAAGGTCATTACATTTTGTCTTCTTAACACTTCTTGAATGGAAAGGTGGATTGAGAAATATGCAAAAAAGATAAGGACAGAGGAGAGAAGAGCATTTAAGAGTTCAACACAGGCACATGGCATACCCACCCAACCTAAGGCTCTTCCAAAGGATTGCAATATTGAATGGCTCAGAGATGCCCTCGAGCAAGCTGAAAGGATGGGAGAGGAGATTACAAGAGAAGAATGGGAATATGCAAGGGGATGCGACTACCATGTAAGTAAAGATGTTTTGCTAAGATATATAATGTTGAATACTAAATTGCTTACATATAAGCTATATTAAAGATTTTTTATTGGGTTCAAGTATATAGTGCATAATGTAATGTGGTCCTCACAGAAGGTCAACATTTTTGCACTCAACGTGTGGACTCCAAGAGAATCACATATGATTGTGGTGTAATGGTAAGTTTTGACCAAGAAAGTTGAGCTAGTAGAAGAGATAATAATATTATATCAGAGAAACTTTAATATTATGGAACAATTCAAGATAGCTTGGAGATTGGATTTAGAGCTTTCAAAGTGTATACGGTTGTCGATGGTTGTAAAGAGGGAATAGTTCTTTTAAAGCTTTCAAGTTAGAGCAAAATTGTGCCTGCGTGAGAAGAGCTTTCAAGTTTCTGGTGTCCACTAAAGAGCTGTCAAGTTTCTAGTGTTTGTTATCTGCCTTGGGGAGAGAGTGTACTGACTCGGGAGAACTGAGAACCAAAGGAGATTCATCTTGAAGGCTTCAAAGTTCAAGATTTAATATCTTCTTTTTGCCAAATCCAGAGGGTTTAAAGGTATGGACTATTTCTTTGCTACTCGTTTTCTTGTCTTTGATTTTAAGGAGAAAATGTAGTATACTTGGTTTGTCCGTGTGGCGTGTGTGTAAGCCATGGATACCATGCAATGTGTATGCACCATTTTTTTATAAAGTGAGGTTTTCTTATCCATCAAAAGAGATGTTTGTTTTCTTATAGCTTTGAAAATGTTGTTGTGTATGTACTATGCTTATAGGCTAGAGGTTTGTGATTTATCCTCTCTTGTAGTGTCTCTATTAAGGGGTCCCAAGTTTAATCGATGTCATCTAGTACAGCTTCGCCCAGAAGGCCTTCCTCCCCTGTGCTCAAGTGTGCCTCTCCCATCATCGGTCCTTAACCTCACTAGGATTCCTCGAAGAAAAAGTTCATCCTCACTCCAAAGAGGCTACTCTTGGGGGAGATCCTACTCTCGAAGGAGATCTCGATAGGCTTCATGGGCTCTAGATCCTGCTCTCAAAAGAGTTTGCTTTGCATTGCATGAGGATGCAAAGGAGACAACCTCCCCACATAGAACCTCACCGTAACACGTACTAGTATTGAACCCACGCATTGCTGCGGCCGACCAAGGTTCCAGAAAAGAACTATTCCCTCTTTACAACCATCTCTCTCTCTCTCTCTCTCTCACACTCACACACATACACATGCACATGGCCCTCTCCCTCTCTCTGTCACGTACACACTCTCAAATGTTAAAACTCTCTCTCTCTCTCTCTCTCTCTCTCTCTCGCTCACACACACACACATGCGCACACTCCCTCTCTCTTCTTACACTCTCCCACACATAGAAGCGCTCTCTCTCTCTCTCTCTCTCTCACACACACACACACACACACAAACACACACACACACACACACACCCACACACACTCTCTCTCTCTCTCTCTCTCTCACACACACACACACACACACACACATATGTAAATATATAGTATCAACAACAATATTATGTTTTAGATACATATACCTATACATAGACACATATACTTATACACATATACAGGTATTTAAAAATATAAATACAAACATCAACATAATTTAATTAATTTTGAATAAATTTTAATGTGCGAAGATGGGTGATAAGCTGTGGTCACTTTTAAATATATAGATAGATATATCATACACACATCGAAACACACACACACACACACACACACACACACACACATGTATATACATATACATATATACATACATACATTAATTTACTTTCTAATGGATTATATATATATATATATATATATATAAAAGAAAATAAGTAAATGGTTTGATGGTGACAACTGATTGTGAGCTCCAATGCATCTAGGCATGTGGGAAAGAAACCCCCAAACACTTGACTTCTCTTCTCCTTTCTCCTTTTCAAAAATTCTCCCTCTCCTTTGTCCTTTAAAAAAATTCTCCCTCTCCTTTCTCCATGTAAAGGGGTGAGGACTCTTCCTTTATCTTGTAATAGATACCCTTACCCCAGTTATAATGAAAAGACACTTTTTTCCAGCCACATGCTTTGGTAAGGACCTGTTATGGGCGACAGTGTACAGGCAGAGTGAGACGCACCATGCGAGGCCATGATAATCATCTGACTATTGACATGGCAACAATGGGGCTTCTATCTCAGCAAGACAGTTGACGTAGAGGCCGGCCTCCTCGCCCTGCATGGTAATCGGCCTCCCCTCACCGGTAGACCAGTAGGAGAGCCCGCAACCCATCCAATGCCGATCACAGGGGTGGGGTTAAAAGAAGGGCACATCAGCCATGGAGCTTGCGATTTATCCTAACTCAATTTTCTGTGTCCACGGTGCAATGTGTGCCCACCTTTTGCTCTCACAATCTTCCCTACAGCATCTCCATGCTGCAACCGTTGGGGAAGGTGTAGATTAAGCTCTATGCATAGAGCGATTAAGCTCTCTCTATGTATAAAGCTTAATTTATGCATTAAGTTTAAGCTATGCTAATCTTAAATTTTGACACCCAAGGGTTAAACATAATAGAAGCAAACCTAATCATTAGGTCACACCATCACTTGTAGAGTGATGGATAGGAAAAGAAAGAGGAATAGCAAGGGGAAGGGGAAGAAGAAGAAGAACCATAAACAAATGCATTAGAATAAAACATAAGAGAAAAATACCTTCAAGAGCTTACACCATAACCATTTGGAGATGAAGAGAAAGAGTCTCATGAAGAGGAAGGGGAAGGAGAAAGAGTCTCATGAAGAGGAAGGGGAAGGAGAATATAAAGAGTAAAAATGCTTGTGAGGAAAGCTAGCTTGATTGAAGTGAGGAGTCAGTGCAGGAACTCAAGGAAAGGAGTGGAGAAAATTTTTCGTGAGAGAGAAAAATAGGCGTCGGCGATGTCGCAAGCTCAAAAAGTTAATTTTGTCAGCATCGCTAAAAATGACGCTTAACGTGACACTATGTAAATTTTAGAGAGCAAGCCTATGCATATACCATTGACACTACTAAATTTAGTGCATGTATTCATATTCAGTTTTTTAACTATACACATTTTATGCCTAGTATAGATGTCTTCTACTAGTTCGGATAGTGATGGGTCACCAACCAAATGGAGGTCCAGAGGGGTTGTGAAGAAGAATCCCTTGTTTATGTGCAAGATGCAAGAATTTTTGTGTACGTGAACATCGAGTGACATTGGAGCATATTAGAAAATGGGGATTGTTTGAACCAATGCCAACCAACTTGATGTTGCAAGCCAATTCCTCAATTAGTATATAAACTTATGCCTTGAAATGTAAACTCGTGGTTTGCCATATGTAATGTTGAGTGTCATTTTTAAATATGGTTCATTAGGATGAGGAGGGCATGGACATTCGTGCATGAGTACTACGCAATATGCCTCATTATTCGATCATTGGGAGAAACTTGAGGAAGGAATACAAGCATTGAGGATGCCATGGAGGAGATGATCACTCACTTTTTTCAAAGCGAGGGTGAGGAAGAGACACCTAACTTTGAAACACATGAAAGAAAGAATGTGTTACACAAAGAGACTAACACACCATTGTAGGAGGATGCAAAGTACTTAACTTTGCAGGCATGCTTGGAAATCCTCAACTTACACAAACAACATATGGAGCGATAATAGTGTGAATAGCCTACTTCGGTTATTAAAGAAGATGCTCCCAAAACCAACAAATAATTTGATGCCCGCAAGAAGAAGTGATGCTTGAAGAATCCTTTCCAAGCTTGATATGGATTACACTCGAATCCATGCATGTCATAATGATTGTGTACTATTCAGGGGTACCTTTGCCAATGTCATATAATGTCCAATTTGTGGAGAGGATTATTACAGGAAGGATTTACAAGGTGCAAAAATTCCCCAAAAGGTATTGAGGCACTTTCCTATTATACCTCGCATTCAACATATGTTCCGGTGTCAATCCATCGCCGACTTAATGACATAACATGTGAACCATTGTTCAACCGATGACATGATGAGGATTCCCGCTGACTCACCAGCTTGGGCTCACATTGAGGATAGATGGCCATAGTTCAAAGATGGGTATGGATGGGGCGAACCCATTTGGATTGAGGTCTACACCATGGTCCACATGGCCTATTGCTGTTGTGAATTACAATATTCCTCTGTGGATGTCCATCAAGAAGGGTCATGTGTGATACTTGCACTTCTTATGCCCAGGAAGCACAAGGTAAAGAACATGGATGTATACCTTGAGCCCTTGATTGATGAGCTCGAGCAATGATGGAGAGGCATAAGGGTGCATGATGTTTCTCGTCCAATTTCATGCCGCAATACAATGGTCAAGGATATCTTGATGTGGACTATGCATGATTTTTTGGGCTATCCGGAGTGCTCAGGTACGTCATACTCATAAATTACTTCTTATCTAAGCATGCACAAATAAATGATTCATTTATAACTGTAATGTATTATAATGTCTATTAACTTTCACTTCTTACATGGCAATTTTGTAGGTCTCACGACTGCAGGATATAATGCATGTCCAATTTGTAGTCCATCACTTATTTCCAAACAAGCACATTGACAAAAGAAAGTGAGGTATGATGAATATCATCGATTTCTTCCTCCAAACCACCTAGATTATGCTACATCAGAGGTTTCTCCGATTGTGATGAGAGGTGCGGAGTGGAAGACCATGTGGCATTTGCCTCCTACAATGCCATTGGAGGGAAGGTGGAGAGATGGAGAGTGGAATGAGAGATGGAGGGTGACTCTCATCATAGCACCTGCGGGAATGAAAAGGTACTCAATCTTCTATCGTCTACCATATTGGAGAGAGTTAAAAATAAATCATCTTTTGGCTCTTATAAATTGATTCTTATCTAAGCATGCACAAACGATTCATTTATAACTGTAATGTATTATAATTACTAACTTTCAGTTCTTACATGGCAATTTCGTAGGTCTCATAACTGTAGGATATAATGCATGTCCAATTTGTAGTCCATCACTTGTTTCCAAACAAGCACATGCACAAAAGAAAGTGGTGTATGATGAAGATTATCGATTTCTTCCTCCAAACCACCTAGATTATGCTCCATCAGAGGTTTCTCCGATTATGATGAGAGGTGTGGAGTAGAAGACCATGTGGCATTCGCCTCCTACAATGCCATTGGAGGGAAGGAGAGATGGATGCAAAAAAGATAAGGACAGAGGAGAGAAGAGCATTTAAGAGTTTAACACAGGCACATGGCATACCCACCCAACCTAAAGGCTCTTCCAAAGGATTGCAATATTGAATGGCTCAGAGATGCCCTCAAGCAAGCCGAAAGGATGGGAGAGGAGATTACAAGAGAAGAATGGGAATATGCAAGGGGATGCGGCTACCATCATGTAAGTAAAGATGTTTTGCGAAGATATATAATGTTGAATACTAAATTGCTTACCTAGAAGCTATATTAAAGATTTTTTATTGGGTTGAAGTATATAGTGCATAATGTAATGTGGTCCTCACAGAAGGTCAACATTTTTGCACTCAACGTGTGGACTCCAAGAGAATCACATATGATTGTGGTGTAATGGTAAGTTTTGACCAAGAAAGTTGAGCTAGTAGAAGAGATAATAATATTATATCAGAGAAACTTTAATACTATGGAACAATTCAAGACAGCTTGGAGATTGGATTTAGAGCTTTCAAAGTGTATACGGTTGTCGATGGTTGTAGAGAGGGAATAGTTCTTTTAAAGCTTTCAAGTTAGAGCAAAATTGTGCCTGCGTGAGAAGAGCTTTCAAGTTTCTGGTGTCCACTAAAGAGCTGTCAAGTTTCTAGTGTTTGTTATCTCCCTTGGGGAGAGAGTGTACTGACTCGGGAGAACTCAGAACCGGAAGGAGATTCATCTTGAAGGCTTCAAAGTTCAAGATTTAATATCTTCTTTTTGCCAAATCCAGAGGGTTTAAAGGTATGGACTATTTCTTTGCTACTCGTTTTCTTGTCTTCGATTTTAAGGAGAAAATGTAGTATACTTGGTTTGTCCATGTGGCGTGTGTGTAAGCCATGGATACCATGCAATGTGTATGCACCATTTTTTTATAAAGTGAGGTTTTCTTATCCATCAAAAGAGATGTTTGTTTTCTTATAGCTTTGAAAATGTTGTTGTGTATGTACTATGCTTATAGGCTAGAGGTTTGTGATTTATCCTCTCTTGTAGTGTCTCTATTAAGGGGTCCCAAGTTTCATCGATGTCATCTAGTACAGCTTCGCCCAAAAGGCCTTCCTCCCCTGTGCTCAAGTGTGCCTCTCCCATCATCGGTCCTTAACCTCACTAGGATTCCTCGAAGAAAAAGTTCATCCTCACTCCAAAGAGGCTACTCTTGGGGGAGATCCTACTCTCGAAGGAGATCTCGATAGGCTTCATGGGCTCTAGATCCTGCTCTCAAAAGAGTTCGCTTTGCATTGCTTGAGGATGCAAAGGAGACAACCTCCCCACATAGAACCTCACCGTAACACGTACTAGTATTGAACCCACGCATTGCTGTGGCCGACCAAGGTTCCAGAAAAGAACTATTCCCTCTCTACAACCATCTCTCTCTCTCTCTCTCTCTCTCTCTCACACACACACACACACACTCACACTGTAACATACCCATCTTCACCAATAAAGAAATGTCCATGTAATTATGAGTTTTTATGGTATAAAAATCAATGATTTTATTATTTGAGTCATTTCTACTTAGAATCTTCAAATTTTGAGTCCAAAATTGGAATTTGCGCATGATTTTATCCTAATATAGGATTTTACAGCATCCAAAACGGACACCGGATCAAGCCTATATGCTGATTTCAATCATTTTAGTTAAAAATCAGCGACCTTTAAACCTTAATAAATCCACGACCGGGCATACGATTGACGAACGGTCTGAACCCCTACGACCAGGAGAACCTCTCGGACAAAAAAAAAAATTTCGCACCCCCGGGGCGGTTCGGCACGCAAATCGAGGCGGGCGTCCCAAATTTGGGTACCCCGCTCCAAAATTTGGTCTGTACACACTTACTAAGGTGCCCGTACAATGGTCGTCCAAGAACCAAAGGACGGCCGCCCACTATATGGTCCACGCATACCCCTACGTGGACACCCATGCTGCCCCAGACCAGATAAGGTACATGCGTACCACTCCTTTCCCGGACAACCGACACCGTACCTTTCCCCTAGACCCATGCAGGCCATTGATCCATAGCCTTTGAAGGTACACCGTCCTTTCGTCCTTGCTTTGCGCAGTGCCCGTACCCTCACCCCTCAGCTATATAAACCCCCGGGGTGCTCCACAAACGACACGCATTTCTGTGTAGCGTATGCCATGTTGTACCGCTGTCCATACGACACGCATTTCTGTGTAGCGTATGCCCTGTTGTACCACCGTTCGTACTGCCGTCCGTCCTTGTGCAGCGTACTTGCTGCAGTACAGCCGCCCCTTGTAGCCACCCCTCTCACACCCCCTCATTTGGCTCTTTTCAGATAAGCTGAAATTCCTCCATCCCCCTCTTCCTTAGAGGGAGTGTCCTTAACTCTTCTTCCCCCCCGTGTGAAGAGACTTCCAGCAGCCCCTCCCAGCCCTCTCCACGTTTTTGCCCTTAAGGACATCTCACAATCCCCCCCATTTGCGTAGACTTTAATAAGGATTTTTTGCCTCAAGAAAGGGTTCGTGTGCCATATTCTTTTGCTCATACGCTGAGCAAACGAGCTCGGAATTCAGATCCGACTGAAGCGTTTTGATCGCATTTGTATTTATATTTTTAAATACATGTATATATGTATAAGTATATGTGTCTATGTATAGGAGGTATATGTATCTAAAACATAATATTGTTGTTGATACTATATATTTACATGTGTGTGTGTGTGTGTGTGTGAGAGAGAGAGAGAGAGAGAGAGAGAGAGAGAGAGAGAGAGCGCTTCTATGTGTGGGAGAGTGTAAGAAGAGAGAGGGAGTGTGCGCATGTGTGTGTGTGTGAGCGAGAGAGAGAGAGAGAGAGAGAGAGAGAGAGAGAGAGAGAGAGAGAGTTTTAACATTTGAGAGTGTGTACGTGACAGAGAGAGGGAGAGGGCCATGTGCATGTGCATGTGTATGTGTATGTGTGTGAGTGTGAGAGAGAGAGAGAGAGAGAGAGATGGTCGTAGAGAGGGAATAGTTCTTTTCTGGAACCTTGGTCGGCCGCAGCAATGCATGGGTTCAATACTAGTACGTGTTACGGGGTGAGGTTCTATGTGGGGAGGTTGTCTCCTTTGCATACTCATGCAATGCAAAGCGAACTCTTTTGAGAGTAGGATCTAGAGCCCATGAAGCCTATCGAGATCTCCTTCGAGAGTAGGATCTCCCCCAAGAGTAGCCTCTTTGGAGTGAGGATGAACTTTTTCTTTGAGGAATCCTAGTGAGGTTAAGGACCGATGATGGGAGAGGCACACTTGAGCACAAGGGAGGAAGGCCTTCTGGGCGAAGCTGTACTAGATGACATCGATGAAACTTGGGACCCCTTAATAGAGACACTACAAGAGAGGATAAAACACAAACCTCTAGCCTATAAGCATAGTACAGACACAACAACATTTTAAAGCTATAAGAAAACAAACATCTCTTTTGATGGATAAGAAAACCTCACTTTATAAAAAAATGGTGCATACACATTGCATGGTATCCATGGCTTACACACACGCCACACGGACAAACCAAGTATACTACATTTTCTCCTTAAAATCGAAGACAAGAAAATGAGTAGCAAAGAAATAGTCCATACCTTTAAACCCTCTGGATTTGTTGGCAAAAAGAAGATATTAAATCTTGAACTTTGAAGCCTTCAAGATGAATCTCCTTCTGGTTCTGAGTTCTCCTGAGTCAGTACACTCTCTCCCCAAGGCAAATAACAAACACTAGAAACTTGACAGCTCTTTAGTGGACACTAGAAACTTGAAAGCTCTTCTCACGCAGGCACAATTTTGCTCTAACTTGAAAGCTTTAAAAGAACCATTCCCTCTCTACAACCATCGACAACCGTATACACTTTGAAAGCTCTAAATCCAATCTCCAAGATGTCTTGAATTGTTCCATAATATTAAAGTTTCTCTGATATAATATTATTATCTCTTCTACTAGCTCAACTTTCTTGGTCAAAACTTACCATTACACCACAATCATATGTGATTCTCTTGAAGTCCACACGTTGAGTGCAAAAATGTCGACCTTCTGTGAGGACCACATTACATTATGCACTATATACTTCAACCCAATAAAAAATCTTTAATATAGCTTATATGTAAGCAATTTAGTATTCAACATTATATATCTTAGCAAAACATCTTTACTTACATGGTAGTCGCATCCCCTTGCATATTCCCATTCTTCTCTTGTAATCTCCTCTCCCATCCTTTCGGCTTGCTCGAGGGCATATCTGAGCCATTCAATATTGCAATCCTTTGGAAGAGCCTTTAGGTTGGGTGTGTATGCCATGTGCCTGTGTTGAACTCTTAAATGCTCTTCTCTCCTCTGTCCTTATCTTTTTTGCATATTTCTCAATCCACCTTTCCATTCAAGAAGTGTTAAGAAGACAAAATGTAATGACCTTTTTGTGCATGGACTCATCCATCTTTCAAATGCGTCCTTTTTCATGTGGCACATGTGACACCTTTCGTTTCATCCTCATCGTTATGCATGAATCTAGGCATAGATGGATTGATTTGTTTCAAATATTCAGAGATGTATACGAGGGATTCTTGCACCAACCATCCCTCTGCCATGCTTCCTTCTAGCCTTGCCCTTTGCTTCACAAATCCCTTCAAGGTTTTCATGAAGCGTTCAAGAAAAAACATCCACCGGCTATGAACAACACCACATATAGCCACCTCATCCACCAAATGTACTAGAAGGTGCAATTAAGTTGTGAGTATGCTTCTTGGAAAGCTTTCTTCAATCATATATACCTCCTCAATTAACTCAACTCGAGCCTTCTCACAATGGAATCTGGATGAATCTCCTTTGACACTATCCACCTATTCAACAAAGGAATAAATGATAAATTAAAGAATAATAGATAATTTCAAAGCTATATATTATAGCAAATGCATAAATCTACAGTTTTGATTGGAACTCACCTCCCCAATCCACCTAATTTATAGATGGCATTCCGAGCCTTCTCTTCTCCGCACCCACCAATTGATTTGGAAGTATGAACAATGCAATCAATTTTTGAAAACAATAAAAGATCAATATAGAGTCCACACAACATAAACCGAGGAGTGCCCAAAAATAAATACAGCTATGTACGTACTCGCATCATCTCATGCCAACCATGTGATTTGAGACCATACAATTAATGCTCACCCTTATTTTTTGTTATTGTAAATGCACCCTTTAATGAGTGCATTACATCGGTTGGTGTACGAAAAGATGAAATTTGATTCTTGACTTTTTTTTCCTCTTGCCTTGTCAACTTCCATGGCACTTTTGGTAAAATCACCTTGTCATTGACTACCCTTGGCTATGCATTCCTATGTGTCTGATATCCTTTAAGTCATCTCTTATTGCATGGGTGTCTTTTAAATCAGTTAGATGGTCCCAAATCATTGATGCCACATTCTTAAAAAATGTGCATTGGATCCAAAAGATGATTTATTTTAAACTCTGTCCAATATGGTAGACGATAGAAGATTGAGTACCTTTTCATGCCCGCGGGACTGTGATGAGAGTCACCCTCCATCTCTCGTCCCACTCTCCATCTCTCCACCTTCCCTCCAATGGCATTGTAGGAGGCGAATGCCACATGGTCTTCCACTCCACACCTCTCATCACAATCGGAGCATAATCTAGGTGGTTTGGAGGAAGAAATCGATGATCTTCATCATACACCACTTTCTTTTGTGCATGTGCTTGCTGGAAACAAGTGATGGACTACAAATTGGACATGCATTATATCCTGCAGTTGTGAGACCTACGAAATTGCCATGTAAGAACTGAAAGTTAGTAATTATAATACATTACAGTTATAAATGAATCGTTTGTGCATGCTTAGATAAGAATCAATTTATAAGAACCAAAAGATGATTTATTTTTAACTCTCTCCAATATGGTAGACGATAGAAGATTGAGTACTTTTCATTCCCGCGGGTGCTGTGATGAGAGTCACCCTCCATCTCTCATTCCACTCTCCATCTCTCCACCCTCCCTCCAATGGCATTGTAGGAGGCAAATGCCACATGGTCTTCCACTCTGCACCTCTCATCACAATCGGAGAAACCTCTGATGTAGCATAATCTAGGTGGTTTGGAGGAAGAAATCGATGATGTTCATCATACACCACTTTCTTTTGTCAATGTGCTTGTTTGGAAATAAGTGATGGACTACGAATTGGACATGCATTATATCCTGCAGTCGTGAGACCTACGAAATTGCCATGTAAGAATTGAAAGTTAATAGACATTATAATACATTACAGTTATAAATGAATCATTTATTTGTGCATGCTTAGATAAGAATTAATTTATGAGTATGACGTACCTGAGCACTCTGTATAGCCCAAAAAATCATGCATAGTCCACATCAAGATATCCTTGACCATTGTATTGCGGCATGAAATTGGACGAGAAACATCATGCACCCTTATGCCTCTCCATAATTGCTCAAGCTCATCAATCAAGGGCTCAAGGTATACATCCATGTTCTTTACCTTGTGCTTCCTGGGCATAAGAAGTGCAAGTATCACACATGACCCTTCTTGATGGACATCCACGGAGGAATATTGTAATTCACAAAACAACAACAATAGGCCATGTGGACCATGGTGTAGACCTCAATCCAAATGGGTTCACCCCATCCATACCCATCTTTGAACTATGGCCATCTATCCTCAATGTGAGCCTAAGCTGGTGAGTCAGCGGGAATCCTCATCATGTCATCGGTTGAACAATGGTTCACATGTTATGTCATTAAGTCGGCGATGGATTGACACCGGAACATATGTTGAATGCGAGGTATAATAGGAAAGTGCCTCAATACCTTTTGGGGAATTTTTGCACCTTGTAAATCCTTCCTGTAATAATCCTCTCCACAAATTGGACATTATATGACATTGGCAAAGGTACCCCTGAATAGTACACAATCATTATGACATGCATGGATTCGAGTGTAATCCATATCAAGCTTGGAAAGGATTCTTCAAGCATCACTTCTTCTTGCGGGCATCAATTTATTTGTTGGTTTTGGGAGCATCTTCTTTAATAACCGAAGTAGGCTATTCACACTATTATCGCTCCATATGTTGTTTGTGTAAGTTGAGGATTTCCAAGCATGCCTGCAAAGTTGAGTACTTTGCATCCTCCTACAATGGTGTGTTAGACTCTTTGTGTAACACATTCTTTCTTTCATGTGTTTCAAAGTTAGGTGTCTCTTCCTCACCCTCGCTTTGAAAAAAGTGAGTGATCATCTCCTCCATGGCATCCTCTTCCTCTATATCTCATGTGAAGGAAATCCTGGGTCTTCCAAATGTACTGAACATGCTCCACTTTCCAAGTGCTCCTTACAATGCTTGTATTCCTTCCTCAAGTTTCTCCCAATGATCGAATAATGAGGTATATTGTGTAGTACTCGTGCACGAATGTCCATGCCCTCCTCATCCTAATGAACCATATTTAAAAATGACACTCAACATTACATATGGCAAACCACGAGTTTACATTTCAAGGCATAAGTTTATATACTAACTGAGGAATTGGCTTGCAACATCAAGTTGGTTGGCATTGGTTCAAACGATCCCCATTTTCTAATATGCTCCAATGTCACTCGACGTTCACGTACACAAAAATTCTTGCATCTTGCACATGAACAAGGGATTCTTCTTCACAACCACTCTGGACCTCCAATTGGTTGGTGACCCATAACTATCCGAACAACTAGTAGAAGACATCTATACTAGGCACAAAAAGTATGCAGTTAAAAAACTGAATATGAATACATGCACTAAATTAAGTAGTGTCAATGGTATATGCATAGGCTTGCTCTCTAAAATTTATATAGTGTCACGTTAAACGTCGTTAAGCGTCATTTTTTAGCGACGCTGACAAAATTAACTTTTTGAGCTTGCGACATCGCCGATGCCTATTTTTCTCTCCCACAAAAAATTTTCTCCACTCCTTTCCTTGAGTTCCTGCACTGACTCCTCGCTTCGATCAAGCTAGCTTTCCTCACAAGGATTTTTACTCTTTATATTCTCCTTCCCCTTCCTCTTCATGAGACTCTTTCTCTTCATCTCCAAATGGTTATGGTGTAAGCTCTTGAAGGTATTTTTCTCTTATGTTTTATTCTAATGCATTTGTTTATGGTTCTTCTTCTTCTTCCCCTTCTCCTTCCCCTTCCCCTTCCCCTCGCTATTCCTCTTTCTTTTCCTATCCATCACTCTACAAGTGATGGTGTGACCTAATGATTAGGATTGCTTCTATTATGTTTAACCCTTGGGTGTCAAAATTTAAGATTAGCTTAGCTTAAACTTAATGCATAAATTAAGCTTTATACATAGAGCTTAATCGCTCTATGCATAGAGCTTAATCTACACCTTCCCCAACGGTTGCAACATGGAGATGCTGTAGGGAAGATTGTGAGAGCAAAAGGTGGGCACACATTGCACTGTGGACACAGAAAATTGAGTTAGGATAAATCGCAAGCTCCATGGCTGATGTGCCCTTCTTTTAACCCCCACCCCTGTGATCGGCATTGGATGGGTTGCGGGCTCTCCTACTGGTCTACCGGTGAGGGGAGGCTGATTACCATGTAGGGCGAGGAGGCCGGCCTCCACGTCAACTGTCTTACTGAGATAGAAGCCCCATTGCCATGTCAATAGTCAGATGATTATCATGGCCTCGCATGGTGCGTCTCACTCTGCCTGTACACTGTCGCCCATAACAGGTCCTTACCAAAGCATGTGGCTGGAAAAAAGTGTCTTTTCATCATAACTGGGGTAAGGGTATCTATTACAAGATAAAGGAATAGTCCTCACCCCTTTACGTGGAGAAAGGAGAGGGAGCATTTTTGAAAAGGAGAAAGGAAAAGAGAAGTCAAGTGTATGGGGATTTCTTTCCCACACGCCTAGATGCATTGGAGCTCACAATTAGTTGTCACCATCAAACCATTTACTTATTGAGTTTCGTTTATATATATATATATATATATATATATATATATATATATATAATCCATTAGAAAGTAAATTAATGTATGTATGTATGTGTATGTATATGTATATACATATGTGTGCGTGTGTGTGTGTGTGTGTGTGTGTTTCGATGTGTGTATGATATATCTATCTATATATTTAAAAGTGACCACAGCTTATCACCCATCTCTGCACATTAAAATTTAATCAAAATTAATTAAATTATGTTGATGTTTGTATTTATATTTTTAAATACATGTATATATGTATAAGTATATGTGTCTATGTATAGGTATATGTATCTAAAACATAATATTGTTGTTGATACTATATATTTACATATGTGTATGTGTGTGTGTGTGTGTGTGTGTGAGAGAGAGAGAGAGAGAGAGAGAGAGAGCGCTTCTATGTGTGGGAGAGTGTAAGAAGAGAGAGGGAGTGTGCGCATGTGTGTGTGTGTGTGTGTGTGTGTGTGTGTGTGTGTGTGTGTGTGTGAGAGAGAGAGAGAGAGAGAGAGAGAGAGAGAGAGAGTTTCAACATTTGAGAGTGTGTACGTGATAGAGAGAGGGAGAGGGCCATGTGCATGTGTATGTGTGTGAGTGTGTGAGAGAGAGAGAGAGAGATGGTTGTAGAGAGGGAATAGTTCTTTTCTGGAACCTTGGTCGGCCGCTGCAATGCGTGGGTTCAATACTAGTACGTGTTACGGTGAGGTTCTATGTGGGGAGGTTGTCTCCTTTGCATCCTCATGCAATGCAAAGCAAACTCTTTTGAGAGTAGGATCTAGAGCCCATGAAGCCTATCGAGATCTCCTTCGAGAGTAGGATCTCCCCCAAGAGTAGCCTCTTTGGAGTGAGGATGAACTTTTTCTTTGAGGAATCCTAGTGAGGTTAAGGACCGATGATGGGAGAGGCACACTTGAGCACAGGGTTGGAAGGCCTTCTAGGCGAAGCTGTACTAGATGACATCGATGAAACTTGGGACCCCTTAATAGAGACACTACAAGAGAGGATAAATCACAAACCTCTAGCCTATAAGCATAGTACATACACAACAACATTTTCAAAGCTATAAGAAAACAATCATCTCTTTTTATGGATAAGAAAACCTCACTTTATAAAAAAATGGTGCATACACATTGCATGGTATCCATGGCTTACACACACGCCACACGGACAAACCAAGTATACTACATTTTCTCCTTAAAATCGAAGACAAGAAAATGAGTAGCAAAGAAATAGTCCATACCTTTAAACCCTCTGGATTTGGCAAAAAGAAGATATTAAATCTTGAACTTTGAAGCCTTCAAGATGAATCTCCGTCCGGTTCTGAGTTCTCCCGAGTCAGTACACTCTCTCCCCAAGGCAGATAACAAACACTAGAAACTTGACAGCTCTTTAGTGGACACCAGAAACTTGAAAGCTCTTCTCACGCAGGCACAATTTTGCTCTAACTTGAAAGCTTTAAAAGAACTATTCCCTCTCTACAACCATCGACAACCGTATACACTTTGAAAGATCTAAATCCAATCTCCAAGATGTCTTGAATTGTTCCATAATATTAAAGTTTCTCTGATATAATATTATTATCTCTTCTACTAGCTCAACTTTCTTGGTCAAAACTTACCATTACACCACAATCATATGTGATTCTCTTGGAGTCCACACGTTGAGTGCAAAAATGTTGACCTTCTATGAGGACCACATTACATTATGCACTATATACTTCAACCCAATAAAAAATCTTTAATATAGCTTATATGTAAGCAATTTAGCATTAAACATTATATATCTTAGCAAAACATCTTTACTTACATGGCAGTCGGATCCCCTTGCATATTCCCATTCTTCTCTTGTAATCTCCTCTCCCATCCTTTCGGCTTGCTCGCGGGCATCTCTGAGCCATTCAAAATTGCAATCCTTTGGAAGAGCCTTTAGGTTGGGTGGGTATGCCATGTGCCTGTGTTGAACTCTTAAATGCTCTTCTCTCCTTTGTCCTTATCTTTTTTGCATATTTCTCAATCCACCTTTCCATTCAAGAAGTGTTAAGAAGACAAAATGTAATGACCTTTTTGTGCATGGACTCATCCATCTTTCGAATGCGTCCTTTTTCATGTGGCACATGTGACACCTTTCGTTCATCCTCATCGTTATGCATGAATCTAGGCATAGATGGATCGATTTGTTTCAAATATTCAGAGATGTATACGAGGGATTCTTGCACCAACCATCCCTCTGCCATGCTTCCTTCTAGCCTTTCCCTTTGCTTCACAAATCCCTTCAAGGTTTTCATGAAGCGTTCAAGAAAAAACATCCACCGGCTATGAACAACACCACATATAGCCACCTCACCCACCAAATGTACTAGAAGGTGCAATTAAGTTGTGAGTATGCTTCTTGGAAAGCTTTCTTCAATCATATATACCTCCTCAATTAACTCAACTCTGGCCTTCTCACAATGGAATCTGGATGAATCTCCTTTGACACTATCCACCTATTTAACAAAGGTATAAATGAAAAATTAAAGAATAATAGATAATTTCAAAGCTATATATTATACCAAATGCACAAATCTACAGTTTTGATTGGAACTCACCTCCCCAATCCACCTTATTTATAGATGGCATTCCGAGCCTTCTCTTCTCCGCACCCACCAATTGATTTGGAAGTATGAACAATGCAATCAATTTTTGAAAACAATAAAAGATCAATATAGAGTCCACACAACATAAACCGAGGAGTGCCCAAAAATAAATACAGCTATGTACGTACTCGCATCATCTCATGCCAACCATGTGATTTGAGACCATACAATTGTTGCCATATATATAGGCAGTGATGTGTGTGAACACACTTAGGACCGTCGGGGCACTTTTTCCCTCTTTAGTAGGTTTTTTCCCCCGGCTTGTATATACGCCCATCCTTCTAGGGCTAACTCATCTTTGTACATTAACACAATCTAATACATTCTGTGTTGTGTGCATTCTTGCTTCTTCTTCTCCAAGCTTTGTGTGCTTTCCTATAACCCTAATTCCAACAATTGGTATCAGAGCAGGCATCGGCTCCTAGGGCTACGCCGCGAGCACCCTCTAACTCACGTTCTCCGATTGAGGTGAGTTTTCACGAGCGTTTGCAGGTCCCTACACTCTGCAAATAAGCCCAAACGGCTTAGCGTTCTCAGAATTTGCATCTGAGGTCGTTTCGGGCTCCGTTTTTGCATTTCAAGTTCTGCACAGGTGTTTTTGTCATTTTCTGCACAGGTGTTTTTGTCATTTTCTGCATAGGTGTTTTCGTCATTTTCTGCAGAAATTTCAACAGTGCAATTGTAAGATTCCTCCCCCAACCCCTTTTTGATGTCTAGTATCTTCCCCTGTAATCAACCCTCTTCAGAAATATAAAGACCTTGTTGCTAACTATTTTAGCCTAGAGAGAGAAAAATTATTCTAGAGAGAGAATATTCAGATTTTGAATATTTTTGGATAGAAAAATATCTCTTATAATTCAGATGAGTTCCCCTGAAACAGAAATTCAAAAAGAATTTTCCAATGTGCAATTGGAATTAATTGGAAATAGGTATAAAGAACCTTAGTCTAAGGGTCTAGATTTTCAGAAATTTTTGGATTATGGTCCAATTAAGGTTCCTATGGGCCAATAGCATCAATCCATGTGTAGGGAGGAGATAAATCCAATTTGTAAAAGAAGATACCCAAAAATGAGTAAATGCTCACATAAGATGAAGAGTTGAAAATGTACAAGGTTTATTAGTAAAAAACTATGAGCAATATTAAAAATATGAGATATTTTGGGTATCCAAAAATGAGTAAATGCTCACATAAGATGAAGAGTTGAAAATGTACAAGTTTATTAGTAAAAAACTATGAGCAATATTAAAATGATTCCATTATGACACATATGTAAGGAAGGGGAGTTCTTTAAAGGAGGTGCATATTTCACATAAGATGAAGAGTTGAAAATGTACAAGGTTTATTAGTAAAAAAACTATGAGCAATATTAAAATGATTCCATTATGACACATATGTAAGGAAGGGGAGTTCTTTAAAGGAGGTGCATATTTCACATAAGATGAAGAGTTGAAAATGTACAAGGTTTATTAGTAAAAAACTATGAGCAATATTAAAATGATTCCATTATGACACATATGTAAGGAAGGGGAGTTCTTTAAAGGAAGTGCATATTTCACATGCTTGAATGAGTTTTAAACTCATAAAAATTGAGATATTTCATCTCTCCTCTCTCCTCATTCAAGTCTAGTTCCAAAAAGTTAGCTTAACCGACCTAAACATGGTCAAATATTGACCAAACTGATTTAGAAAATTCTAGAATCAGTTTGTTTGGTTAGGAGCTCAATTTTTCCTATAAATAGAAGCCTCCCCCTTGTTGAAAAATAGATAGTGTTTATGCATCGTTACTCTACTCCACCTAAGCCAAGAACTGTGAATTCATTTAATAATTCACTAGTTTTTGGAGCTTCCCTCTTTCTTCAATCCCAATTAGTGGCTCCATCAACATACTTAACCAATTGATTGGTTGGGGGCCTCTACCGTGAACAAAGAATCAAGCAATTTGTAAGGTAATTAGTGAATATTGATCTTTTCTATAATTTCTCAATGTTTCTCTCTTCTCAACCCCTCTCAAGCTTGAGAAGCTTAATTGGTATGGTTTTTTAAATGCTATTGAAGTTAATTGGTGAATAGTAGTGAAGAGTTACATAATTTAATAAATGCTATTGAAGTTAATTTCCATTTATGTTTAAATTCTAATGGTTTTTATGTAATTTCTCTCTCTCTCAAGAAATGGTCATACTCATGACCCATTCTCAATCCAAATCAAGCTTTTCATAAAGCTTTTCCTTAACCCAAGATTAAGCTATGCTTGAGGCCAAATTAATGGCTTTTTTCTATGCTTTTAGTTTATGTATATTGATGATTCAATCCATTATGGATTAATGATCCAATTAGAGATCATTTTAATTATTTCCTTAATGATAAGCTTTATCCCTTAGAAAATTTGAGATTTATCAGTCATAGTAGCGGAGCTATGGCAAAATTTTTATAAAAATTATGCATAAAATAATTTCATTCAAAGCATAAAAAGAGGACTTCCTACCATATTCTAGGAATTATCATCCGAGATTAATTGAAAGATATTCATTGTAATCATAGAGAAATTGATTTTTATATTATGCATCATTGATTTTCATGCATAGAGCTATGCATAAAAGATTATTATTTTAACATAAAAGTGTTACTTTTATCATATTTGGATTTCATGCATAGAGGTATGCATAAAAGATTATTATTTTAACATAAAAGTGTTACTTTTATTAAATTTTAATTTTCATGCATAGAAGTATGCATAAAGGATAATTTTTTTTATATTAAAAGTGTTACTTTTATCATTTTTAATTTTCATGCATAGAAGTATGCATAAAGGAAAATTTTTTTATATCAAAAGTGTTACTTTTATCATTTTTAATTTTCATGCATAGAAGTATGCATAAAGAAAAATTTTTTATATCAAAAGTGTTACTTTTATCATTTTTAATTTTCATGCATAGAAGTATGCACAAAGGAAAATTTTTTATATCAAAAGTGTTACTTTTATCATATTGGATTTCATGCATAGAGGTATGCATAAAAGTTGATTATTTTATTATAAAAGTGTTACTTATATCACAATTGAATTTCATGCATAGAAGTATGCATAAGAGTTAATTATTTTATTATAAAAGTGTTACTTTTATCATATTTGGATTTCATGCATAGAAGTATGCATAAAAGATATTCTTTTTATACTAAAAGTGTGATTTTCATCATAAAGGGATTTTATGCATAACTTAGATGCATAAGAGAAATTCTTTTATTCTAAAAGTGTAATTCCTACCAAATTGAATTTATGCATAGGAAGATGCATAAAAGATTGATTCAAAAGTATCATTCTCATCTAAATTGAATTCATGCATAGGTAGATGCATGAAAGATTGAATTTTAATTCAAAAGTGTCATTTTCATTTAAAATGAATTTATGCATAGGAAGATGCATAAAAGATTGATTTTTACTTCGAAAGTATTAATCTCCTTAAATGGAATTTATGCATAAATAAATGTGTAAAGAAATCTTATATCAAATATAAGAATTCTCTTGTATTCTATAAATAGAAATGAGAGGTGATAGGATGTGATAAGAAGTGTATAAGATGTGATAAGAGGTGATAAGATGCTTATGAAATAAGTTAGGAGGTGATAAGATGAATTAAGATGTGTATGGGATGAGGTAAGAAGTGTATGTGATAGGATAAGGGTTGTGATAGGGCGAGAATGGATGTGATGTAAAAGATTCGATGTGAAGGCATATGGGGTTATATGAATGGGAATGTGGAAATGGATGTATGTATGTGGATGTGTGGATGTGAAGATGGGAGTGTGGATGTATGAATGTGAAAATGGATGTATGCATGGAGATGTATATGCATAGATGTGAATATGGATGTAGATGCATAGATGTGAATGTGGATGTAGATGTATGCATGAAGATGTATATGCATAGATGTGAATGTGGATGTAGATGTGGATGTATAGATGTGAATGAGAATGTGGATGTATGCATGAGGATGTATATGCATAGATGTGAATGTGGATGTATAGATGTGAATGGGAATGTGGATGTGGATGTATGTGAATGTGGATGTAGATGTGGATGTGGAATGTGGATGTGGATGTATGTATGTATGTGGATGTAGATGTGGATGTATAGATGTGAATGGGAATGTGGATGTGGATGTGGATGTATGTATGTATGTGGATGTAGATGTGGATGTATAGATGTGAATGGGAATGTGGATGTGGATGTGGATGTATGTATGTATGTGGATGTAGATGTGGATGTATAGATGTGAATGGGAATGTGGATGTGGATGTATAGATGTGAATGGGAATATGGATGTGGATGTATGTGAATGTGGATGTAGATGTATGGAAATGTGGATGTGGATGTATGTGAATGTGGATGTAGATGTGGATGTATAGATGTGAATATATGATATGTGATGTAAAGGAATCTGAAGTGAAGAGATGGAAAATGATGTGATTAGATGAGTACATATATAAATGGATGTGGATATGGATATGGATGTGGATGTGGATATGGATGTGAATATATGATATGTGATGTGAAGGAATCTGAAGTGAAGAGATGGAAAATGATGTGATTGAATGAGTATATATATAAATGGAATGTGGAATAAGTAATGTGGATTAATGAGGGATAATGTGAAAAAATGAGAGTTAATATAGAAACTATATTTGTAAACTGTTGTAAATGCTGTTTGTAAATGGCTGTTTTATGTCAAGAATGCTAGGAAAGCATTTTGACCGTCTTGTGATTAAGGTCGTGGAGCCTAACTGATAAAGTTGCAACTGCTGACGGAGAGTCAATGGAGGACGTCTCGCGTAGCAAGGTCGGCCGAGGTCTTGACCAGCCTCGGTTCGATTAAAATGGTGAGCTTCCGGTACGGTGGATGAGGGACCAAGGAAGCGGCCTATGAGTGAAGCGCTAGGTCACCTGCGAAGGATCCTAGAGGGTGCTGACCATACGGTGCTCGGGCTCTGGGTCGCCCAGGATACCCATGCGTGCGTCGAGGAAGATATTGGAACAAGGAGTAAGAGTTGTTTTGTGAAACCGGGCATGGATCTGGTTGATTGACCTTGCTGGTCTTCAATGGATGAGTCCATGGCTCTTTATATAGATCTGTTGGTTGATCTTGCTGATCTTCAACGAGAGTCCATCTTGATTTTTTTAAGTGATTATATTGCCGAGTATTATGGGCTAGGAACTATTGAAAAGGCCCCTGTGTGGACAGGTGGTGAGCGTTCTAGTTGCCAATGATGCCATAGATACTCTGATGAAGGAATGATGGGAAATTATGAATCAACCGGATAAATTGGAAGATTGTGATCAGTGGTACTATGGTTTCATTAAAGGATTGTTTTAAAGTTAGCCGATGCTAAGAAAAAGGCAATTTCATATTGGGTGTGTAAGTGGTGTGGCTAGTTTTATGTTTGCATGAACTTCTGGCTAGGGGGCGTTGGAACTCTTTTCCTTGGTACCCGGGACAAAACCTAACCAAATTCCAAATTGGATCCCATCACTACAGTGGTTGGGCGGTTGGCTAACCCATGGGATCGGATGGGGTTAGGCTAGACTGATGGATCCGTAAATCGAGATTTAATTTCTATTATTACGATAGATGAAGTAAATCCCGGATAGAAATTGTTCTATGGATAGGAATCAACGGCTGTGCCTCTTGATGGGGAAAAAAGCGTTGATCAATGATCCAAGTGCAAGTTTCTTCCTTGATTTGACCAAGTACCGCTAAAGGTGCAGTCAGATCAGTTGATCCGTAATGATCTTGACTACGTTAGAGTAAAGAGTTATCCTGGTGGAATCGCCCATGCTTCCGGGTAAAGGAAGTTTTTCCGGTTTTGGTTTTGGACAAACCGACGGATTAGTTTCTTGTCCGGATATCCGTGGGCGAGGCCCCGAGTGTGAGACCCCTACCCATGCATGATGTGCTACTTCCGCTGCTAGTACTCCGAATCCGTCGCATGGTGGGACAGGGATCTCACAGCAATTTTCTGCAAAACAGGCATACGTGTTCTATTATGGACCGTGCTACATAGCACAAGTTGTCTTCTATTCAGTCTTTGCTTCATTATAGGTAGCTTTTGCATAAGTTTGAGTCAGTGGCCATGGCTGATAACAGCAATGATGTATTTCGTATGTTGTCTGCTGAAGACAAACTGGATGGAGACAGCAACTACCCACTTTGGGCATACATGATGCAGCATGTTTTGGTTGCAAAAGGAGTGTGAAACATTGTGCAGGGTACGAATGTACGTCCAGGTTCTGTGGATGTAGGATCTGTTGAGGATGTTGCAGGTTCTAGCAGCTCTACTGTTGCTGCTGTTTTACCCACTGCTGAACAAGCTCATTGGGATGGTAAAGATACGCAGGCTCATGCCTTGATTGCACTTTTTGTCAAACGTAACATCACCCCACATATTCGTTCAGCTAAAACAACAAAACAGGCTTGGGATATTCTAGCTGGTTTGTATGCAGGTCGTAACGAGGCAAAAAATCGCTTACCTGCATAAAGAGCTAGAATTGAAGATTATGCAAGAAGATGATGACATGAATGTTTTTCTTGCTGAGATTAAAGATCTCAAAGAACAGTTGATTTCTGCAGGTGAGATTATTCCTGATCATTCTCTTGTGCAGACTGTTCTTGATGCTTTACCTGAGACATATCAGACTTTTGCTTCCATGTGGAGACTTCTTAATGAGGATAGACCTAATGCTATCAAGTATGATACTTTAGTCAACAAGCTCTTGCAAGAAGCACAGTCCAGGCAAAACAGGGCAAGGCAGCGTGCAGTTGATCAAGCATTTATTGCTGCCCAGCAGCAGCAGAGAAGAAGTGGTAAGGCAGTCCCTTCCACCGTTTCTTCTCCTATTAGTAGGTCCGCAACTTCTTCTCCTTCTACAAGTAGCAACAATAAGTCTGAGAAGGCTCTTGATAAAGGCAAGAAAAAGACCAGGTGCAACTATTGTAAGGCAAATGATCATGTCATTAAGAATTGTCCTAAGCTAAAGGCTAAAGAGGCAAAGAAGAAAGAGTCAAATGCAGCCACAATAGCGGATGCTTCTACAAATGCAGATTCTGCAAATGTTGTGCAGGATACAGAATGGGCGTTTAGTGTGTATTGCCAGTATGACCCATCTGTACATGATGCATGTTTGGCAGTTTCTGTTGACTCTCATGTATGGTATTTTGACAGTGGTGCTACAAAGCACATTACCTCGCATCGTGATATGTTCACTTCTCTTGAGGCTGTCCCTAATGGGAATACTGTCACATGTGCCAATAATGCTTCTTACCCAGTGAAGGGCATTGGTAAAATTATGCTTGTTACTACAAATGGCAGCGCTTTCACACTTTCAGATGCTTTGTATGTGCCAGGGATAAAGAAGAATCTATTGTCTGTCTCTGCGCTTGCTAGACTTGGATTTGTAGTCAAATTTATGGATGACAGATGTACTGTTCATGATTTGACTTCTGGTGATACGATTATTGCATCTGGCACCTTGTTTCGTGGGCTGTATAGGCTCAATTCTTATGACAAGTGTGTGGAAGATTCAGCAAATGCAGTTTCTGATGAAAAGGCAGTTTCAGATGCAAAACTATGGCATGCTCGTTTTGGTCATCTGAACTTTGCTAGTTTGCTGCGTTTGCAGAAATTTGATATGGTTGCTTCATTGCCCCCTCTTGAGGCACCATTGAAACATGTTTGTGAAGGCTGTATTTTGGGCAAAATGCAGCGTTCTGCGTTTCCAAAGGATGGTTCTGTGCGGGCCACTCGCAAATTGCAACTTGTACATAGTGATGTATGTGGGCCTATGCAAACTCCGTCATTTGGTAAACACTTGTACTTCGTGACTTTCATTGATGATTACTCAAGGCATGCATGGGTATATCCACTGAAGGCAAAGTCCGAAGTGTTTTTGTGCTTCAAACAGTTTTTTCTTATGGTTGAAAATGTATCCAATTGTACTGTGGGCACCCTCCGTTCTGATCGAGGGGGGGAGTACATGTCTAAAGAGTTTGATGCATTTCTGGCTAGTCGTGGGATAAAACACCAATGTATAATGCCGTATACCCCTCAGCAAAATGGTGTTGCTGAGAGAAAAAACAGGTCACTTATGGAGATGGCACGATGTATGGTCAAGAGCCAAGCTTTGCCACATGCATTTTGGCTTGAGGCTGTCATGTGTGCTGCATATGTACTCAACAGGTGTCCCACTAAGGCCTTGCAGTCTATTACTCCATACGAAGCTTGGCATGGCAGGAAGCCTTCTATTGGTCACTTGCGTGTCTTTGGTTGCTTGGCCTATGCTTTAGTGCCTGTGCAACAACGCAGAAAATTGGATGATAAGGCTGTCAAATGCATTTTTGTTGGTTATAGTGCTGAGAGCAAGGGTTACAGATTGTATCATCCGCAGTCAAAGCGTATCTTGATTAGTCGAGATGTTGTTTTTGTGGAAGATGCTGTGCAGCCTTTGTTATCATGTACCAAAGAGATAGGTGTGAGCTCGCGGGATGTATTTGATACATTGTTGCCTCTCTTTACAGGTGGAAATTCAAATGTAAGTCCTAATGAGGCAAATATTCAGCCTATGCAGATTTCAAACGACATCATAGATTAGCCTATTTCTGATGCAGATTTACAGGATGTAATTTCTGAGGATAGGGCTGAAAATAAGCAAGCTAGAAGTATGCCTAAATGGCTAGTGCAAACCTTGCGTGATAGTAAAATTGATGCACCTATATCTAGTTGTACTTGTTCAGGTTTTTAGCATGCCTCTTATGCATCAGATTGTTATGCTTTGGCTGTGTCTAGTATGTGTGAAGAGGAAGAACCTCTTTCATTTGATGAGGCACAAAATTCAGAAAATTGGTTGGCTACAATGCAAAGTGAATATGATGCTATAATGAAGAATGGTACATGGTCTTTGTGTGATTTGCCTATTGGTAAAAAGGCCATTGGATGTAAGTGGGTTTTTAAGTTGAAACGAAAGCCAGATGGCAGTGTTGATCGCTATAAGGCTAGACTTGTTGCAAAGGGTTATGCTCAAGAAAAGGGCATTGATTTTGATGAGACCTTTGCTCCCACTTGTCGTATGACTACCATTCGTAGCATTTGTGCATTGGCAGCTCATAATGGTTGGAATGTACATCAGCTGGACATAAAGACTGCGTTCTTGAATGGAGATTTGCATGAGGAGGTGTATGTATCGCAGCCTTGTGGTTTTGTTCAAAGAAGGCAGGAAAACAAAGTGTGCAGGTTGAAAAAGGCTTTATATGGTTTAAAGCAAGCTCCACGAGCTTGGTATGAAAAGATACATGCATATTTGACTGCACATGGGTTTCAGAATAGTCCAACAGAAAGCACTTTGTACGTTAAACGTGTGGATGGTGTACATCTCATCATTGCTCTCTATGTCGATGACATGCTACTCATAGGACCAAATGAGAGTCATATTGCTGATTTTAAGGTTGATTTGAATGCCTCTTTTGAGATGTCAGATTTGGGGCATTTGCATCATTATTTGGGGATACAATTTAAGCAGTGTGATGGAGGTATTGCTTTGTGTCAGACAAAGTATATTGAGACATTGTTGCGGAGATTTGGCCTTGAAGACTACAAGCCTATTGCTACTCCAATGGAGACAGGTTTGAAGTTGAGTCTTCATGATGCTGGAGATCACTTTGATGTCACACTCTATCAGACAGCTGTTGGTTTCCTTATTTATGTATGCATTACGAGGCCGGACATTCAGTTTGCAGTCTCACAGGTGAGCAGGTTTATGCATAGCCCAGGGTCTCAGCATTGGAAGACAGTTAAACGCATCTTTCGCTACTTGAGTGGCACCATACATCTTGGGTTATTTTATCCCAAGGGGGGATCGTTGCCGCCAGATTTACATGCTTTTTTGGACTCAGATTGGGCTGGTTGTTATGACACAAGAGTGTCCACAAGTGGTTTTTGTTTCATGCTCGGTAGCTCATGCATATCTTGGTTGAGCAAGAAGCAACCTACTATGGCCACTTCTAGTTGTGAAGCTGAGTACAGGGCAGCTTTCATAGCTACGGTTGAGTGTGTGTGGCTCAGATGGCTTATGGCTGACTTGGGTGTTGGACAGGAGTCTGCCACCTCTATCTTCACTGACAGTCAGAGCGCATTGGCAGTTGCGAGAAACCCAGTTTTTCATGCTCGCACAAAGCACATTGAGGTGCATTATCACTATGTCAGGGAGAGACTCTCAGCAGGAGAGATCAGCTTGGCCTATGTGTCAACACAGGACAACCTCGCTGATCTTTTCACAAAGGCGCTTCCTCGTGAGAAGTTCAAAGCTTTCTGCAAAGCTTTGGGCTTGCTCCCCTTTGTGGATTGATCTACTTCGGGCATGGCACTCCCCTATATATGAATGGCAGCTCTCGTTCACACCATCACTCCCAGGGGGGATTTGTTGCCATATATATAGGCAGTGATGTGTGTGAACACACTTAGGACCGCCGGGGCACTTTTTCCCTCTTTAGAAGGTTTTTTTCCCCCGGCTTGTATATACGCCCATCCTTCTAGGGCTAACTCATCTTTGTACATTGACACAATCTAATACATTCTGTGTTGTGTGCATTCTTGCTTCTTCTTCTCCAAGCTTTGTGTGCTTTCCTGCAACCCTAATTCCAACAACAATTAATGCTCACCCTTATTTTTTGTTATTGTAAATGCACCCTTTAATGAGTGCATTACATCGGTTGGTGTACGAAAAGATGAAATTTGATTCTTGACTTATTTTCCTCTTGCCTTGTCAACTTCCATGGCACTTTTGGTAAAATCACCTTGTCATTGACTACCCTTGGCTATGCATTTTCCATGTGTTTGATATCCTTTAAGTCATCTCTTATTGCATGGGTGTCTTTTTATCAGTTAGATGGTCCCAAATCATTGATGCCACATTCATAAAAAATGTGCATTGGATCCAAAAGATGATTTATTTTTAACTCTGTCCAATATGGTAGACGATAGAAGATTGAGTACCTTTTCATGCCCGCAGGACTGTGATGAGAGTCACCCTCCATCTCTCGTCCCACTCTCCATCTCTCCACCTTCCCTCCAATGGCATTGTAGGAGGCGAATGCCACATGGTCTTCCACTCCACACCTCTCATCACAATCGGAGAAACCTCTGATGGAGCATAATCTAGGTGGTTTGGAGGAAGAAATCGATGATGTTCATCATACACCACTTTCTTTTGTGCATGTGCTTGTTGGAAACAAGTGATGGACTACGAATTGGACATGCATTATATCCTGCAGTTTTTGTGAGACCTACGAAATTGCCATGTAAGAACTGAAAGTTAGTAATTATAATACATTACAGTTATAAATGAATCGTTTGTGCATGCTTAGATAAGAATCAATTTATAAGAACCAAAAGATGATTTATTTTTAACTCTCTCCAATATCGTAGACGATAGAAGATTGAGTACCTTTTCATTCCCGCGGGTGCTGTGATGAGAGTCACCCTCCATCTCTCATTCCACTCTCCATCTCTCCACCCTCCCTCCAATGGCATTGTAGGAGGCAAATGCCACATGGTCTTCCACTCTGCACCTCTCATCACAATCGGAGAAACCTCTGATGTAGCATAATCTAGGTGGTTTGGAGGAAGAAATCGATGATGTTCATCATACACCACTTTCTTTTGTCAATGTGCTTGTTTGGAAATAAGTGATGGACTACGAATTGGACATGCATTATATCCTGCAGTCGTGAGACCTACAAAATTGCCATGTAAGAACTAAAAGTTAATAGACATTATAATACATTACAGTTATAAATGAATCATTTATTTGTGCATGCTTAGATAAGAATTAATTTATGAGTATGATGTACCTGAGCACTCCGTATAGCCCGAAAAATCATGCATAGTCCACATCAAGATATCCTTGACCATTGTATTGCAGCATGAAATTGGACGAGAAACATCATGCACCCTTATGCCTCTCCATAATTGCTCGAGCTCATCAATCAAGGGCTCAAGGTATACATCCATGTTCTTTACCTTGTGCTTCCTGGGCATAAGAAGTGCAAGTATCACACATGACTCCACGGAGGAATATTGTAATTCACAACAACAATAGGCCATGTGGACCATGGTGTAGACCTCAATCCAAATGGGTTCACCCCATCCATACCCATCTTTGAACTATGGCCATCTATCCTCAATGTGAGCCTAAGCTGGTGAGTCAGTGGGGAGCCTAAGCTGGTGAGTCAGTGGGAATCCTCATCATGTCATCGGTTGAACAATGGTTCACATGTTATGTCATTAAGTCGGCGATGGTGGATTGACACCGGAACATATGTTGAATGCGAGGTATAATAGGAAACTGCCTCAATACCTTTTGGGGAATTTTTGCACCTTGTAAATCCTTCCTGTAATAATCCTCTCCACAAATTGGACATTATATGACATTGGCAAAGGTACCCCTGAATAGTACATAATCATTATGACATGCATGGATTCGAGTGTAATCCATATCAAGCTTGGAAAGGATTCTTCAAGCATCACTTCTTCTTGCGGGCATCAAATTGTTTGTTGGTTTTGGGAGCATCTTCTTTAATAACCGAAGTAGGCTATTCGCACTATTATCACTCCATATGTTGTTTGTGTAAGTTGAGGATTTCCAAGCATGCCTGCAAAGTTAAGTACTTTGCATCCTCCTACAATGGTGTGTTAGCCTCTTTGTGTAACACATTCTTTCTTTCATGTGTTTCAAAGTTAGGTGTCTCTTCCTCACCCTCGCTTTGAAAAAAGTGAGTGATCATCTCCTCCATGGCATCCTCTTCCTCTATATCTCATGTGAAGGAAATCCTGGGTCTTCCAAATGTACTGAACATGCTCCACTTTCCAAGTGCTCCTTACAATGCTTGTATTCCTTCCTCAAGTTTCTCCCAACAATGATCGAATAATGAGGTATATTGTGTAGTACTCATGCACGAATGTCCATGCCCTCCTCATCCTAATGAACCATATTTAAAAATGACACTCAACATTACATATGGCAAACCACGAGTTTACATTTCAAGGCATAAGTTTATATACTAACTGAGGAATTGGCTTGCAACATCAAGTTGGTTGGCATTGGTTCAAACGATCCCCGTTTTCTAATATGCTCCAATGTCACTCGACGTTCACGTACACAAAAATTCTTGCATCTTGCACATGAACAAGGGATTCTTCTTCACAACCACTCTGGACCTCCAATTGGTTGGTGACCCATCACTATCCGAACTAGTAGAAGACATCTATACTAGGCACAAAAAGTATGTAGTTAAAAAACTGAATATGAATACATGCACTAAATTTAGTAGTGTTAATGGTATATGCATAGGCTTGCTCTCTAAAATTTACATAGTGTCACGTTAAGCGTCATTTTTAGCGACGCTGACAAAATTAACTTTTTGAGCTTGCGACATCGCCAACGCCTATTTTTCTCTCCCACAAAAAATTTTCTCCACTCCTTTCCTTGAGTTCCTGCACTGACTCCTCACTTCAATCAAGCTAGCTTTCCTCACAAGCATTTTTACTCTTTATATTCTCCTTCCCCTTCCTCTTCATGAGACTCTTTCTCTTCATCTCCAAATGGTTATGGTGTAAGCTCTTGAAGGTATTTTTCTCTTATGTTTTATTCTAATGCATTTGTTTATGGTTCTTCTTCTTCTTCCCCTTCTCCTTCCCCTTCCCCTTCCCCTTGCTTATTCCTCTTTCTTTTCCTATTCATCACTCTACAAGTGATGGTGTGACCTAATGATTAGGTTTGCTTCTATTATGTTTAACCCTTAGGTGTCAAAATTTAAGATTAGCTTAGCTTAAACTTAATGCATAAATTAAGCTTTATACATAGAGCTTAATCGCTCTATGCATAGAGCTTAATCTACATCTTCCCCAAAGGTTGCAACATGGAGATGCTGTAGGGAAGATTGTGAGAGCAAAAGGTGGGCACACATTGCATCATGGAGACAGAAAATTGAGTTAGGATAAATCGCAAGCTCCATGGTAGATGTGCTTTTCTTTTAACCCCCACCCCTGATCGGCATTGGATGGGTTGCGGGCTCTCCTACTAGTCTACCGGTGAGGGGAGGCCGATTACCATGTAGGGCGAGGAGGCCGGCCTCCACGTCAACTATCTTACTGAGATAGAAGCCCCATTGCCATGTCAATAGATCATGGCCTCGCATGGTGCGTCTCACTCTACCTGTACACTGTCGCCCATAACAGGTCCTTACCAAAGCATGTGGCTGGAAAAAAGTGTCTTTTTATCATAACTGGGGTAAGGGTATCTATTACAAGATAAAGGAAGAGTCCTCACCCCTTTATGTGGAGAAAGGAGAGGGAGAATTTTTGAAAAGGAGAAAGGAGAAGAGAAGTCAAGTGTTTGGGGGTTTCTTTCCCACACGCCTAGATGCATTGGAGCTCACAATTAGTTGTCACCATCAAACCATTTACTTATTGAGTTTCTTATATATATATATATATATATATATAATCCATTAGAAAGTAAATTAATGTATGTATGTATGTATGTATATGTATATACATATGTGTGTGTGTGTGTGTGTGTGTGTGTGTGTGTTTTTCGATGTGTGTATGATATATCTATCTATATATTTAAAAGTGACCACAGCTTATCACCCATCTCCGCACATTAAAATTTAATCAAAATTAATTAAATTATGTTGATGTTTGTATTTATATTTTTAAATACATGTATATATGTATAAGTATATGTGTCTATGTATAGGTATATGTATCTAAAACATAATATTGTTGTTGATACTATATATTTACATATGTGTATGTGTGTGTGTGTGTGTGTGTGTGAGAGAGAGAGAGAGAGAGAGAGAGAGAGAGTGTGTGTGTGTGTGTGTGTGTGTGTGTGTGTGTGAGAGAGAGAGAGAGAGAGAGAGAGAGAGAGAGAGCGCTTCTATATATTTACATATCTGTATGTGTGTGTGTGTGTGTGTGTGTGTGTGTGTGTGTGTGTGAGAGAGAGAGAGAGAGAGAGAGAGAGAGAGAGAGAGTGTGTGTGTGTGAGAGAGAGAGAGATAGAGAGAGAGCGCTTCTATGTGTGGGAGAGTGTAAGAAGAGAGAGGGAGTGTGCGCATGTGTGTGTGTGTGTGTGAGAGAGAGAGAGAGAGAGAGAGAGAGAGTTTCAACATTTGAGAGTGTGTACGTGACAGAGAGAGGGAGAGGGCCATGTGCATGTGTATAGGTGTGAGTGTGAGAGAGAGAGAGAGAGAGAGAGAGAGAGAGAGAGATGGTTGTAGAGAGGGAATAGTTCTTTTCTGGAACCTTGGTCGGCCGCAGCAATGCGTGGGTTCAATACTAGTACGTGTTACGGTGAGGTTCTATGTGGGGAGGTTGTCTCCTTTGCATCCTCATGCAATGCAAAGCGAACTCTTTTGAGAGTAGGATCTAGAGCCCATGAAGGCTATCGAGATCTCCTTCGAGAGTAGGATCTCCCCCAAGAGTAGCCTCTTTGGAGTGAGGATGAACTTTTTCTTCCAGGAATCCTAGTGAGGTTAAGGACCGATGATGGGAGAGGCACACTTGAGCACAGGGGAGGAAGGCCTTCTGGGCAAAGCTGTACTAGATGACATCGATGAAACTTGGGACCCCTTAATAGAGACACTACAAGAGAGGATAAATCACAAACCTCTAGCCTATAAGCATAGTACATACACAACAACATTTTCAAAGCTATAAGAAAACAAACATCTCTTTTGATGGATAAGAAAACCTCACTTTATAAAAAAATGGTGCATACACATTGCATGGTATCCATGGCTTACACACACGCCACACGGACAAACCAAGTATACTACGTTTTCTCCTTAAAATCGAAGACAAGAAAACGAGTAGCAAAGAAATAGTCCATACCTTTAAACCCTCTAGATTTGGCAAAAAGAAGATATTAAATCCTGAACTTTGAAGCCTTCAAGATGAATCTCCGTCCGGTTCTGAGTTCTCCCGAGTCAGTACACTCTCTCCCCAAGGCAGATAACAAACACTAGAAACTTGACAGCTCTTTAGTGGACACCAGAAACTTGAAAGCTCTTCTCACGCAGGCACAATTTTGCTCTAACTTGAAAGCTTTAAAAGAACTATTCCCTCTCTACAACCATCGACAACCGTATACACTTTGAAAGCTCTAAATCCAATCTCCAAGATGTCTTGAATTGTTCCATAATATTAAAGTTTCTCTGATATAATATTATTATCTCTTCTACTAGCTCAACTTTCTTGGTCAAAACTTACCATTACACCACAATCATATGTGATTCTCTTGGAGTCCACACGTTGAGTGCAAAAATGTCGACCTTCTGTGAGGACCACATTACATTATGCACTATATACTTCAACCCAATAAAAAATCTTTAATATAGCTTATATGTAAGCAATTTAGTATTCAACATTATATATCTTAGCAAAACATCTTTACTTACATGGTAGTCGCATCCCCTTGCATATTCCCATTCTTCTCTTGTAATCTCCTCTCCCATCCTTTCGGCTTGCTCGAGGGCATCTCTGAGCCATTCAATATTGCAATCCTTTGGAAGAGCCTTTAGGTTGGGTGGGTATGCCATGTGCCTGTGTTGAACTCTTAAATGCTATTCTCTCCTCTGTCCTTATCTTTTTTGCATATTTCTCAATCCACCTTTCCATTCAAGAAGTGTTAAGAAGACAAAATGTAATGACTTTTTTGTGCATGGACTCATCCATCTTTCGAATGCGTCCTTTTTCATGTGGCACATGTGACACCTTTCGTTTCATCCTCATCGTTATGCATGAATCTAGGCATAGATGGATCGATTTGTTTCAAATATTCAGAGATGTATACGAGGGATTCTTGCACCAACCATCCCTCTGCCATGCTTCCTTCTAGCCTTGCCCTTTGCTTCACAAATCCCTTCAAGGTTTTCATGAAGCGTTCAAGAAAAAACATCCACCGGCTATAAACAACACCACATATAGCCACCTCATCCACCAAATGTACTAGAAGGTGCAATTAAGTTGTGAGTATGCTTCTTGGAAAGCTTTCTTCAATCATATATACCTCCTCAATTAACTCAACTCGAGCCTTCTCACAATGGAATCTGGATGAATCTACTTTGACACTATCCACCTATTCAAAGGAATAAATGATAAATTAAAGAATAATAGATAATTTCAAAGCTATATATTATACCAAATGCACAAATCTATAGTTTTAATTGGAACTCACCTCCCCAATCCACCTAATTTATAGATGGCATTCCGAGCCTTCTCTTCTCCGCACCCACCAATTGATTTGGAAGTATGAACAATGCAATCAATTTTTGAAAACAATAAAAGATCAATATAGAGTCCACACAACATAAACCGAGGAGTGCCCAAAACTAAATACAGCTATGTACGTACTCGCATCATCTCATGCCAACCATGTGATTTGAGACCATACAATGAATGCTCACCCTTATTTTTTGTTATTGTAAATGCACCCTTTAATGAGTGCATTACATCGGTTGGTGTAGGAAAAGATGAAATTTGATTCTTGACTTTTTTTTCCTCTTGCCTTGTCAACTTCCATGGCACTTTTGGTAAAATCACCTTGTCATTGACTACCCTTGGCTATGCATTTTCCATGTGTCTGATATCCATTAAGTCATCTCTTATTGCATGGGTGTCTTTTTTATCAGTTAGATGGTCCCAAATCATTGATGCCACATTCTTAAAAAATGTGCATTGGATCCAAAAGATGATTTATTTTTAACTCTGTCCAATATGGTAGACGATAGAAGATTGAGTATCTTTTCATGCCCGCGGGACTGTGATGAGAGTCACCCTCCATCTCTCGTCCCACTCTCCATCTCTCCACCTTCCCTCCAATGGCATTGTAGGAGGTGAATGCCACATGGTCTTCCACTCCACACCTCTCATCACAATCGGAGAAACCTCTGATGAAGCATAATCTAGGTGGTTTGGAGGAAGAAATCGATGATGTTCATCATACACCACTTTCTTTTGTGCATGTGCTTGTTTGGAAATAAGTGATGGACTACGAATTGGACATGCATTATATCCTGCAGTCGTGAGACCTACGAAATTGCCATGTAAGAACTGAAAGTTAATAGACATTATAATACATTACAGTTATAAATGAATCATTTATTTGTGCATGCTTAGATAAGAATTAGTTTATGGTAGTACTCGTGCACAAATGTCCATGCCCTCCTCATCCTAATGAACCATATTTAAAAATGACACTCAACATTACATATGGCAAACCACGAGTTTACATTTCAAGGCATAAGTTTATATACTAACTGAGGAATTGGCTTGCAACATCAAGTTGGTTGGCATTGGTTCAAATGATCCCCATTTTCTAATATGCTCCAATGTCACTCGACGTTCACGTACACAAAAATTCTTGCATCTTGCACATGAATAAGGGATTCTTCTTCACAACCACTTTGGACCTCCAATTGGTTGGTGACCCATCACTATCCAAACTAGTAGAAGACATCTATACTAGGCACAAAAAGTGTGCAGTTAAAAAACTAAATATGAATACATGCACTAAATTTAGTAGTGTCAATGGTATATGCATAGGCTTGCTCTCTAAAATTTACATAGTGTCACATTAAGCGTCGTTAAGCGTCATTTTTAGCGACGCTAACAAAATTAACTTTTTGAGCTTGCAACATCGCCAACGACTATTTTTCTCTCCCACAAAAAATTTTCTCCACTCCTTTCCTTGAGTTCCTGCACTGACTCCTCACTTCAATCAAGCTAGCTTTCCTCACAAGCATTTTTACTCTTTATATTCTCCTTCCCCTTCCTCTTCATGAGACTCTTTCTCTTCATCTCCAAATGGTTATGGTGTAAGCTCTTGAAGGTATTTTTCTCTTATGTTTTATTCTAATGCATTTGTTTATGGTTCTTCTTCTTCTTCCCCTTCCCCTTCCCCTTGCTATTCCTCTTTCTTTTCCTATCCATCACTCTACAAGTGATGGTGTGACCTAATGATTAGGTTTACTTCTATTATGTTTAACCCTTGGGTGTCAAAATTTAAGATTAGCTTAGCTTAAACTTAACGCATAAATTAAGCTTTATACATAGAGCTTAATCGCTCTATGCATAGAGCTTAATCTACACCTTCCCCAATGGTTGCAACATGGAGATGCTGTAGGGAAGATTGTGAGAGCAAAAGGTGGACACATTGCACCGTGGACATAGAAAATTTAGTTAGGATAAATCGCAAGCTCCATTGCTAATGTGCCCTTCTTTTAACCCCCACCCCTGTGATGATTGGCATTGGATGGGTTGCGGGCTCTCCTAACACGGTGCAATGTGTGCCCACCTTTTGCTCTCACAATCTTCCCTACAGCATCTCCATGTTGCAACCGTTGGGGAAGGTGTAGATTAAGCTCTATGCATAGAGCGATTAAGCTCTATGCATAGAGCGATTAAGCTCTATGTATAAAGCTTAATTTATGCATTAAGTTTAAGCTATGCTAATCTTAAATTTCGACACCCAAGGGTTAAACATAATAGAAGCAAACCTAATCATTAGGTCACACCATCACTTGTAGAGTGATGGATAGGAAAAGAAAGAGGAATAGCAAGGGGAAGGGGAAGGGGAAGGGGAAGAAGAAGAAGAACCATAAACAAATGCATTAGAATAAAAGATAAGAGAAAAATACCTTCAAGAGCTTACACCATAACCATTTGGAGATGAAGAGAAAGAGTCTCATGAAGAGGAAGGGGAAGGAGAATATAAAGAGTAAAAATGCTTGTGAGGAAAGCTAGCTTGATTGAAGTAAAAAGTCAGTGCAGGAACTCAAGGAAAGGAGTGGAGAAAATTTTTTGTGGGAGAGAAAAATAGGCGTCGGCGATGTCGCAAGCTCAAAAATTTAATTTTGTCAGTGTCGCTAAAAATGACGCTTAACGACGCTTAACGTGACACTATGTAAATTTTAGAGAGCAAGCCTATGCATATACCATTGACACTACTAAATTTAGTGCATGTATTCATATTCAGTTTTTTAACTGCACACTTTTTGTGCCTAGTATAGATGTCTTCTACTAGTTCGGATAGTGATGGGTCACCAACCAATTGGAGGTCCAGAGTGGTTGTGAAGAAGAATCCCTTGTTCATGTGCAAGATGCAAGAATTTTTGTGTACGTGAACGTCGAGTGACATTGGAGCATATTAGAAAATGGGGATCGTTTGAACCAATGCCAACCAACTTGATGTTGCAAGCCAATTCCTCAGTTAGTATATAAACTTATGCCTTGAAATGTAAACTCGTGGTTTGCCATATGTAATGTTGAGTGTCATTTTTAAATATGGTTCATTAGGATGAGGAGGACATGGACATTCGTGCACAAGTACTACACAATATACCTCATTATTCGATCATTGGGAGAAACTTGAGGAAGGAATACAAGCATTGTAAGGAGCACTTGGAAAGTGGAGCATGTTCAGTACATTTGGAAGACCCAGGATTTCCTTCACATGAGATATAGAGGAAGAGGATGCCATGGAGGAGATGATCACTCACGTTTTTCAAAGCGAGGGTGAGGAAGAGACACCTAACTTTGAAACACATGAAAGAAAGAATGTGTTACACAAAGAGACTAACACACCATTGTAGGAGGATGCAAAGTACTCAACTTTGCAGGCATGCTTGGAAATCCTCAACTTACACAAACAACATATGGAGCGATAATAGTGTGAATAGCCTACTTCGGTTATTAAAGAAGATGCTCCCAAAACCAACAAACAATTTGATGCCCGCAAGAAGAAGTGATGCTTGAAGAATCCTTTCCAAGCTTGATATGGATTACACTTGAATCCATGCATGTCATAATGATTGTGTACTATTCAGGGGTACCTTTGCCAATGTCATATAATGTCCAATTTGTGGAGAGGATTATTACAGGAAGGATTTACAAGGTGCAAAAATTCCCCAAAAGGTATTGAGGCACTTTCCTATTATACCTCGCATTCAACATATGTTCCGGTGTCAATCCATCGCCGACTTAATGACATAACATGTGAACCATTGTTCAACCGATGACATGATGAGGATTCCTGCTGACTCACTAGCTTGGGCTCACATTGAGGATAGATGGCCATAGTTCAAAGATGGGTATGGATGGGGTGAACCCATTTGGATTGAGGTCTACACCATGGTCCACATGGCTTACTGTTGTTGTGAATTACAATATTCCTCCGTGGATGTCCATCAAGAAGGGTCATGTGTGATACTTGCACTTCTTATGCCCAGGAAGCACAAGATAAACAACATGGATGTATACCTTGAGCCCTTGATTGATGAGCTCGAGCAATTATGGAGAGGCATAAGGGTGCATGATGTTTCTCGTCCAATTTCATGCCGCAATACAATGGTCAAGGATATCTTGATGTGGACTATGCATGATTTTTTGGGCTATACAGAGTGCTCAGGTATGTCATACTCATAAATTAATTCTTATCTAAGCATGCACAAATAAATGATTCATTTATAACTGTAATGTATTATAATGTCTATTAACTTTCAGTTCTTACATGGCAATTTCGTAGGTCTGACGACTGCAGGATATAATGCATGTCCAATTCGTAGTCCTTTACTTATTTCCAAACAAGCACATGCACAAAAGAAAGTGGTGTATGATGAACATCATCGATTTCTTCCTCCAAACCACCTAGATTATGCTACATCAGAGGTTTCTCCGATTGTGATGAGAGGTGCGGAGTGGAAGACCATGTGGCATTTGCCTCCTACAATGCCATTGGAGGGAAGGTGGAGAGATGGAGAGTGGAATGAGAGATGGAGGGTGACTCTCATCACAGCACCCGCGGGAATGAAAAGGTACTCAATCTTCTATCGTCTACCATATTGGAGAGAGTTAAAAATAAATCATCTTTTGGTTCTTATAAATTGATTCTTATATAAGCATGCACAAATGATTCATTTACAACTGTAATGTATTATAATTACTAACTTTCAGTTCTTACATGGCAATTTCGTAGGTCTCACAATTGCAGGATATAATGCATGTCCAATTTGTAGTCCATCACTTGTTTCCAACAAGCACATGCACAAAAGAAAGTGGTGTATGATGAAGATCATCGATTTCTTCCTCCAAACCACCTAGATTATGCTCCATCAAAGGTTTCTCCGATTGTGATGAGAGGTGTGGAGTGGAAGACCATGTGGCATTCGCCTCCTACAATGCCATTGGAGGGAAGGTGGAGAGATGGAGAGTGGGACGAGAGATGGAGGGTGACTCTCATCACAGTCCCGCGGGCATGAAAAGGTACTCAATCTTCTATCGTCTACCATATTGGACAGAGTTAAAAATAAATCATCTTTTGGATCCAATGCACATTTTTTAAGAATGTGGCATCAATGATTTGGGACCATCTAACTGATAAAAAAGACACCCATGCAATAAGAGATGACTTAAAGGATATCAGACACATGGAAAATGCATAGCCAAGGGTAGTCAATGACAAGGTGATTTTACCAAAAGTGCCATGGAAGTTGACAAGGCAAGAGGAAAAAAAAGTCAAGAATCAAATTTCATCTTTTCGTACACCAACCGATGTAATGCACTCATTAAAGGGTGCATTTACAATAACAAAAAATTAGGGTGAGCATTAATTGTATGGTCTCAAATCACATGGTTGGCATGAGATGATGCGAGTACGTACATAGCTGTATTTATTTTTGGGCACTCCTCGGTTTATGTTGTGTGGACTCTATATTGATCTTTTATTGTTTTCAAAAATTGATTGCATTGTTCATACTTCCAAATCAATTGGTGGGTGCAGAGAAGAGAAGGCTCGGAGTGGATTGGGGAGGTGAGTTCCAATCAAAACTGTAGATTTGTGCATTTGGTATAATATATAGCTTTAAAATTATCTATTATTCTTTAATTTATCATTTATTCCTTTGTTGAATAGGTGGATAGTGTCAAAGGAGATTCATCCAGATTCCATTGTGAGAAGACTCGAGTTGAGTTAATTGAGGAAGTATATATGATTGAAGAAAGCTTTCCAAGAAGCATACTCACAACTTAATTGCACCTTCTAGTACATTTGGTGGATGAGGTGGCTATATGTGGTGTTGTTCATAGCCGGTGGATGTTTTTTCTTGAACGCTTCATGAAAACCTTGAAGGGATTTGTGAAGCAAAGGGCAAGGCTAGAAGGAAGCATGGCAGAGGGATGGTTGGTGCAAAAATCCCTCGTATACATCTCTGAATATTTGAAACAAATCGATCCATCTATGCCTAGATTCATGCATAACGATGAGGATGAAACGAAAGGTGTCACATGTGCCACATGAAAAAGGACGCATTCAAAAGATGGATGAGTCCATGCACAAAAAGGTCATTACATTTTGTCTTCTTAACACTTCTTGAATGGAAAGGTGGATTGAGAAATATGCAAAATAAATAAGGACAAAGGAGAGAAGAGCATTTAAGAGTTCAACACAGGCAGATGGCATACCCACCCAACCTAAAGGCTCTTCCAAAGGATTGCAATATTGAATGGCTCAGAGATGCCCTCGAGCAAGCCGAAAGGATGGGAGAGGAGATTACAAGAGAAGAATGGGAATATGCAAGGGGATGCGACTACCATGTAAGTAAAGATGTTTTGCTAAGATATATAATGTTGAATCCTAAATTGCTTACATATAAGCTATATTAAAGATTTTTTATTGGGTTGAAGTATATAGTGCATAATGTAATGTGGACCTCACAGAAGGTCGACATTTTTGCACTCAACGTGTGGACTCCAAGAGAATCACATATGATTGTGGTGTAATGGTAAGTTTTGACCAAGAAAGTTGAGCTAGTAGAAGAGATAATAATATTATATCAGAGAAACTTTGATATTATGGAAAAATTCAAGACATCTTGGAGATTGGATTTAGAGCTTTCAAAGTGTATACGGTTGTCGATGGTTGTAGAGAGGGAATAGTTCTTTTAAAGCTTTCAAGTTAGAGCAAAATTGTGCCTGCATGAGAAGAGCTTTCAAGTTTTTGGTGTCCACTAAAGAGTTGTCAAGTTTCTAGTGTTTGTTATTTGCCTTGGGGAGAGAGTGTACTGACTCGGGAGAACTCAGAACCGGAAGGAGATTCATCTTGAAGGCTTCAAAGTTCAAGATTTAATATCTTCTTTTTGCCAAATCCAGAGGGTTTAAAGGTATGGACTATTTCTTTGCTACTCGTTTTCTTGTCTTCGATTTTAAGGAGAAAATGTAGTATACTTGGTTTGTCTGTGTGGCGTGTGTGTAAGGCATGGATACCATGCAATGTGTATGCACCATTTTTTTATAAAGTGAGGTTTTCTTATCCATCAAAAGAAATGTTTGTTTTCTTATAGCTTTGAAAATGTTGTTGTGTATGTACTATGCTTATAGGCTAGAGGTTTGTGATTTATCCTCTCTTGTAGTGTCTCTATTAAGGGGTCCCAAGTTTCATCGATGTCATCTAGTACAGCTTCGACCAGAAGGCCTTCCTCCCTTGTGCTCAAGTATGCCTCTCCCATCATCGGTCCTTAACCTCACTAGGATTCCTCGAAGAAAAAGTTCATCCTCACTCCAAAGAGGCTACTCTTGGGGGAGATCCTACTCTCGAAGGAGATCTCGATACGCTTCATGGGCTCTAGATCCTGCTCTCAAAAGAGTTCGCTTTGCATTGCATGAGGATGCAAAGGAGACAACCTCCCCAGATAGAACCTCACCCCGTAACACGTACTAGTATTGAACCCATGCATTGCTGCGGCTGACCAAGGTTCCAGAAAAGAACTATTCCCTCTACGACCATCTCTCTCTCTCTCTCTCTCACACACACACATACACATGCACATGCACATGGCCCTCTCCCTCTCTCTGTCGCGTACACACTCTCAAATGTTGAAGCTCTCTCTCTCTCTCTCTCTCTCTCTCTCTCTCTCTCTCTCTCGCTCACACACACACACATGCGCACACTCCCTCTCTCTTCTTACACTCTCCCACACATAGAAGCGCTCTCTCTCTCTCTCTCTCTCTCACACACACACATACACACACACACACAAACACACTCTCTCTCTCTCTCTCTCTCTCTCTCTCTCTCTCTCTCACACACACACACACACACACACACACACACATATGTAAATATATAGTATCAACAATAATATTATGTTTTAGATACATATACCTATACATAGACACATATACTTATATGTATATACATGTATTTAAAAATATAAATACAAATGCGATCGAAACGCTTCAGTCGGATCTGAATTCCGAGCTCGTTAGCTCACCGTATGAGCAAAAGAATATGGCGCACGAACCCTTTCTTGAGGCAAAAAACTGTGAGATCCCTGTCCCCATCATGCGACGGATTCGGGAACTAGCAGCGGAAGTAGCACATCATGCGTGGGTAGGGTCTCACACTCGGGGCCTCGCCCACGGATATCCGGACAAGAGACTAATCCGTCGGTTTGTCCAAAACCGAAACTGGAAAAACTTCCTTTACCCGGAAAGCATGGGCGATTCCACCAGGATAACTCTTTACTCTAACGTAGTCAAGATCATTACGGATCAACTGATCTGACTGCACCTTTAATGGTACTTGGTCAAATCAAGGAAGAAACTTACACTTGGATCATTGGGATCAACGCTTTTTTCCCCATCAAGAGGCACAGCCGTTGATTCCTATCCATAGAACAATTTCTATCCGGTATTTACTTCATCTATCGTAATAATAGAAATTAAATCTCGATTTACGGATCCATCAGTCCAGCCTAACCCCATCCGATCCGATGGGTTAGCCAACCGCCCAACCACTGTAGTGATGGGATCCAATTTGGAATTTGGTTAGGTTTTGTCCCGGGTACCAAGGAAAAGAGTTCCAAGGCCCCCTAGCCGGAAGTTCATGCAAACATAAAACTAGCCACACCACTTACACACCCAATATGAAATTGCCTTTTTCTTAGCATCGGCTAACTTTAAAACAATCCTTTAATGAAACCATAGTACCACTGATCACAATCTTCCAATTTATCCGGTTGATTCATAATTTCCCATCATTCCTTCATCAGAGTATCTATGGCATCATTGGCAACTAGAACGCTCACCACCTGTCCACACAGGGGCCTTTTCAATAGTTCCTAGCCCATAATACTCGGTAATATAATTACTTATAAAAATCAAGATGGACTCTCGTTGAAGATCAGCAAGATCAACCAACAGATCCATATAAAGAGCCATGGACTCATCCATTGAAGACCAGCAAGGTCAATCAACCAGATCCATGCCCGGTTTCACAAAACAACTCTTACTCCTTGTTCCAATATCTTCCTCGACGCACGCGTGGGTATCCTAGGCGACCCAGAGCCCGAGCACCGTATGGTCAGCACCCTCTAGGATCCTTCACAGGTGACCTAGCGCTTCACTCATAGGCCGCTTCCTTGGTCCCTCATCCACCGTACCGGAAGCTCACCATTTTAATCGAACCGAGGCTGGTCAAGACCTCGGCCGACCTTGCTACGCGAGACGTCCTCCATTGACTCTCCGTCAGCAGTTGCAACTTTATCAGTTAGGTCTCCACGACCTTAATCACAAGACGGTCAAAATGCTTTCCTAGCATTCTTGACATAAAACAGCCATTTACAAACAGCATTTACAACAGTTTACAAATACAGTTTCTATATTAACTCTCATTTTTCCACATTATCCCTCATTAATCCACATTACTTATTCCACATTCTATTTATATATGTACTCATCCAATCACATCATTTTCCATCTCTTCACTTCAGATTCCTTCACATCACATATCATATATTCACATCCATATCCACATCCACATCCATATCCATATCCACATCCATTTATATATGTACTCATCTAATCACATCATTTTCCATCTCTTCACTTCAGATTCCTTTACATCACATATCATATATTCACATCTATACATCCACATCTACATCCACATTCACATACATCCACATCCACATTTCCATACATCTACATCCACATTCACATACATCCACATCCATATTCCCATTCACATCTATACATCCACATCCACATTCCCATTCACATCTATACATCCACATCCACATCTACATCCACATACATACATACATCCACATCCACATTCCACATTCACATCTATACATCCACATCTACATCCACATTCACATACATCCACATCCACATTCCCATTCACATCTATACATCCACATCTACATCCACATACATACATACATCCACATCCACATCCACATTCCACATTCACATACATCCTCATCCACATTCCCATTCACATCTATACATCCACATTCACATCTATGCATATACATCCTCATGCATACATCCACATTCACATTCACATCTATACATCCACATCTACATCCACATTCACATCTATGCATATACATCTTCATGTATACATCCACATCCACATTCACATCTATGCATCTACATCCATATTCACATCTATGCATATACATCTTCATGCATACATCCATTTTCACATTCATACATCCACACTCCCATCTCCACATCCACACATCCACATACATACATCCATTTCCACATTCCCATTCATATAACCCCATATGCCTTCACATCTAATCTTTTACATCACATCCATTCTCGCCCTATCACAACCCATATACATCTTATCCTATCACATACACTTCTTACCTCATCCCATACACATCTTAATTCATCTTATCACCTCCTAACTTATTTCATAAGCATCTTATCACCTCTTATCACATCTTATACACTTCTTATCACATCCTATCACCTCTCATTTCTATTTATAGAATACAAGAGAATTCTTATATTTGATATAAGATTTCTTTACACATTTATTTATGCATAAATTCCATTTAAGGAGATTAATACTTTCGAAGTAAAAATCAATCTTTTATGCATCTTCCTATGCATAAAGTCATTTTAAATGAAAATGACGCTTTTGAATTAAAATTCAATCTTTCATGCATCTTCCTATACATGAATTCAATTTAGATGAGAATGACACTTTTGAATCAATCTTTTATGCATCTTCCTATGCATAAATTCAATTTGGTAGGAATTACACTTTTAGAATAAAAGAATTTCTCTTATGCATCTAAGTTATGCATAAAATCCATTTATGAGGAAAATCACACTTTTAGTATAAAAAGAATATCTTTTATGCATACCTATATGCATGAAATCCAATATGATAAAAGTAACACTTTTGATATAAAAATTTTCCTTTATGCATACTTCTATGCATGAAAATTAAAAATGATAAAAGTAACACTTTTGATATAAAAATTTTCCTTTATGCATACTTCTATGCATGAAAATTAAAAATGATAAAGGTAACACTTTTGATATAAAAATTTTTCTTTATGCATACTTCTATGCATGAAAATTAAAAATGGTAAAAGTAACACTTTTGATATGAAAATTTTCCTTTATGCATACTTCTATGCATGAAAATTAAAAATGATAAAAGTAACACTTTTGATATAAAAAATTTTTCTTTATGCATACTTCTATGCATGAAAATTAAAAATGATAAAAGTAACACTTTTGATATAAAAAATTTTCCTTTATGCATACTTCTATGCATGAAAATTAAAATGATAAAAGTAACACTTTTAATATAAAAAAATTATCCTTTATGCATACTTCTATGCATGAAAATTAAAATTTAATAAAAGTAACACTTTTATGTTAAAATAATAATCTTTTATGCATACCTCTATGCATGAAATCCAAATATGATAAAAGTAACACTTTTATGTTAAAATAATAATCTTTTATGCATAGCTCTATGCATGAAAATCAATGATGCATAATATAAAAATCAATTTCTCTATGATTACAATGAATATCTTTCAATTAATCTAGGATGATAATTCCTAGAATATGGTAGGAAGTCCTGTTTTCATGCTTTGAATGAAATTATTTTATGCATAATTTTTATAAAAATTTTGCCATAGCTCCGCTGCTATGACTGATAAATCTCAATTTTTCTAAGGGATAAAGCTTATCATTAAGGAAATAATTAAAATGATCTCTAATTGGATCATTAATCCATAATGGATTGAATCATCAATATACATAAACTAAAAGCATAGAAAAAAGCCATTAATTTGGCCTCAAGCATAGCTTAATCTTGGGTTAAGGAAAAGCTTTATGAAAAGCTTGATTTGGATTGAGTATGGGTCATGAGTATGACCATTTCTTGAGTGAGAGAGAAATTACATAAAAACCATTAGAATTTAAACATAAATGGAAATTAACTTCAATAGCATTTATTAAATTATGTAACTCTTCACTACTATTCACCAATTAACTTCAATAGCATTTAAAAAACCATACCAATTAAGCTTCTCAAGCTTGAGAGGGGTTGAGAAGAGAGAAACATTGAGAAATTATAGAAAAGACCAATATTCACTAATTACCTTACAAATTGCTTGATTCTTTGTTCACGGTAGAGGCCCCCAACCAATCAATTGGTTAAGTATGTTGATGGAGCCACTAATTGGGATTGAAGAAAGAGGGAAGCTCCAAAAACTAGTGAATTATTAAATGAATTCACAGTTCTTGGCTTAGGTGGAGTAGAGTAACGATGCATAAACACTATCTATTTTTCAACAAGGGGGAGGCTTCTATTTATAGGAAAAATTGAGCTCCTAACCAAACAAACTGATTCTAGAATTTTCTAAATCAGTTTGGTCAATATTTGACCATTTTTAGGTCAGTTAAGCTAACTTTTTGGAACTAGACTTGAATGAGGAGAGAGGAGAGATGAAATATCTCAATTTTTATGAGTTTAAAACTCATTCAAGCATGTGAAATATGCACCTCCTTTAAAGAACTCCCCTTCCTTACATATGTGTCATAATGGAATCATTTTAATATTGCTCATAGTTTTTTTTTACTAATAAACCTTGTACATTTTCAACTCTTCATCTTATGTGAAATATGCACCTCCTTTAAAGAACTCCCCTTCCTTACATATGTGTCATAATGGAATCATTTTAATATTGCTCATAGTTTTTTACTAATAAACCTTGTACATTTTCAACTCTTCATCTTATGTGAAATATGCACCTCCTTTAAAGAACTCCCCTTCCTTACATATGTGTCATAATGGAATCATTTTAATATTGCTCATAGTTTTTTACTAATAAACCTTGTACATTTTCAACTCTTCATCTTATGTGAGCATTTACTCATTTTTGGATACCCAAAATATCTCATATTTTTAATATTGCTCATAGTTTTTTACTAATAAACCTTGTACATTTTCAACTCTTCATCTTATGTGAGCATTTACTCATTTTTGGGTATCTTCTTTTACAAATTGGATTTATCTCCTCCCTACACATGGATTGATGCTATTGGCCCATAGGAACCTTAATTGGACCATAATCCAAAAATTTCTGAAAATCTAGACCCTTAGGCTAAGGTCCTTTATACCCATTTCCAATTAATTCCAATTGCACATTGGAAAGTTCTTTTTGAATTTCTGTTTCGGGGAAACTTATTTTAATAAGATGAGTTATTTTTCTATCCAAAAATATTCATAATCTGAATATTCTCTCTCTAGAATAATTTTCTCTCTCTAGGTTAAAACAGTTAGAAACAAGGTCTTTATATTTCTGAAGAGGGATTGATTACAGGGGAAGATACTAGACATCAAAAAGGGGGTTGGGGGAGGAATCTTACATTCTACCCCACTTAAAAAACGCGAGATGTCCTCATCTCGCAACTTGTGATAATTTCGCAAGATTCACGAATATGAGACTTAGAGAAAAATTTTAATCAAGATTAACCACCAAGATAAGTCTTAAAGAGAGCAAGATTCAAAATACGAACAAGATTTAAACTTTATTCATTCTCGGAACTTATACAGTAAAGATAGAGGAACTCTTTACACTTCCATAAGCCCGTCCATCATATGGTCACAAAAGCAGTCCTCACAAGCTGCACAAGTATAAGGTAACTCATCTATGGGAATGATTCTGTTGGTTATTGCTGCGCCTATCTCAGTGGTATGAGGTGTTCTAACAAAAGGACCTCTGAGAGGCAAGCCAAAAACGGGGTAAAGGCATATCTTCTCATGAGGAAGAAAACACGCCAGTAAGAAGACCCGCTCAGAAAACCCAAGATGTCTTGATCTCATGACGCAGTAGTATCGAGGACCCAAACCCAAGGCTTCGATAACCATGGCCAAGCGGACATTGTTACGAAAGTGCTGCTGACCCCAGGGTGTTACCCTAGTTATGTCTTGATAGGTCCGCCATTTGGTCTGCGCTACAGAAGTTCCTAGGTGAGGAAAAAGTGAGCGCTCATACTGTTCTATAAAATCCTTCTTCACAGACTCACTTGAGTCTTGAAGGTGAGGAATCATTATGGATAAAACTAATTCTTGTTGCCAAGCCATGAAGGAGATTAAGAAAGAAAGGAGATCGATGGGAGTAAGATTACTGTGAACGACAAGTAAAAGTTACGACTTATATAAAGGAAGGAGCTAGCGTAACTTAGAAGCCAACGGTAACTTGCCACTAAAGTTTTACCGTCTTTCCATGATTTGGGTTTGGCATATTTTTCTATAGAAGGCATTTAGAACTTTGAGATGAGGAGATAAAAGAAGTTCGTAAGCTAAATCACCTACTTTCTTTGGTCCACAATATCTGGGAGATAACTTCTTATACTTCCCAAGAGATAAAGAACTTCTTTTGGGCCGTACTCGAATGAAGACCAAAACCTTGATATCCAAAACATCGATTCTCACTTCTGAACTCATTGTTTTGAATCTTAAAACAGGTGGGACTCTTGAGAAGTATTCAGGGAAAAGGTTCTTCCTTTTTTAAACAGAATCTTTCTTTTATTTTAGAGAGAGAATAATTATAAGATCAGAAAGGGAGATTCTTACTCCTGTATACCTCGAAGGCTGGGGGAGAATCTTACATTCTACCCCACTTAAAAAGTGCGAGATGTCCTCATCTCGCAAGGTAGAGGACAACTCTTTTTCTTAAGATCCAATTTATTCTGGGGTTTCTTATATTCTGGTCAACCCAACAGAATACGGGGATAATTATCCCTTATATAGAACTCATCATTAAATAACAATTCATTCAGATCATATCATTCATATCTTTAACACGATAATGGTCCATTAGACTGAAAATTTTCCTTCTGAACATTCCTCCACAGGAATTTTAGTTAAGCAAGTTCTCAATTTGTCATCCCTTAACTTAATCTATCGTCTCAAGTGTTAACAATAGCAATCTGACAGCACAATCCACTAATCTCATAGTGATTTGCTGAAATCATTATCATCATTCTAGTTATGAATATCATCACTGGGACTCGTCCCATTCATCCTCATTGTGGTTTCGCTCAGCTTATTACATTTCAACTAAATTTCGGAAATCGTCATTTTTCAATCAGAATCCAATTCAATTCATCGATTCTCAAACAGAATTAAAAATCATATCAACCACATTCGAATTCATCATCTAGATAGCATTAACGCTTATAATTTCAAGTCTTAGATTTACTCGTATATACTGTCAGTAAAGAGCTGCAGTATACTCTCGGTATATACGGGTAGTCAAGGCCCTTGGAATTATAAGGTAAATACCATCATGTCTAAGCCTCAAGCAAGTCAGGATTCTATATAATTGCGGTACTTCCATTTGAAGACCCAATTATTAATTTATGAATTTTCAGATTGAATATCAATTTGTATGAATTATATCACACAATTACAACCTTTTTGATTCTTGATAAATTTTTGATATATTTGGCTTCTCGGTTGATCCTTATTAACCAAAAAGCTCTGATACCAACTGTGAGATCCCTGTCCCCACCATGCGACGGATTCGGGTACTAGCAGCGGAAGTAGCACATCATGCGTGGGTAGGGTCTCACACTCGGGGCCTCGCCCACGGATATCCGGACAAGAGACTAATCCGTCGGTTTGTCCAAAACCGAAACCAGAAAAACTTCCTTTACCCGGAAAGCATGGGCGATTCCACCAGGATAACTCTTTACTCTAACGTAGTCAAGATCATTACGGATCAACTGATCTGACTGCACCTTTAATGATACTTGGTCAAATCAAGGAAGAAACTTGCACTTGGATCATTGGGATCAACGCTTTTTTCCCCATCAAGAGGCACAGCCGTTGATTCCTATCCATAGAACAATTTCTATCCGGGATTTACTTCATCTATCGTAATAATAGAAATTAAATCTCGATTTACGGATCCATCAGTCCAGCCTAACCCCATCCGATCCCATGGGTTAGCCAACCGCCCAACCACTGTAGTGATGGGATCCAATTTGGAATTTGGTTAGGTTTTGTCCCGGGTACCAAGGAAAAGAGTTCCAAGGCCCCCTAGCCGGAAGTTCATGCAAACATAAAACTAGCCACACCACTTACACACCCGATATGAAATTGCCTTTTTCTTAGCATCGGCGAACTTTAAAACAATCCTTTAATGAAACCATAGTACCACTGATCACAATCTTCCAATTTATCCGGTTGATTCATAATTTCCCATCATTCCTTCATCAGAGTATCTATGGCATCATTGGCAACTAGAACGCTCACCACCTGTCCACACAGGGGCCTTTTCAATAGTTCCTAGCCCATAATACTCGGTAATATAATTACTTATAAAAATCAAGATGGACTCTCGTTGAAGATCAGCAAGATCAACCAACAGATCCATATAAAGAGCCATGGACTCATCCATTGAAGACCAGCAAGGTCAATCAACCAGATCCATGCCCGGTTTCACAAAACAACTCTTACTCCTTGTTCCAATATCTTCCTCGACGCACGCGTGGGTATCCTAGGCGACCCAGAGCCCGAGCACCGTATGGTCAGCACCCTCTAGGATCCTTCGCAGGTGACCTAGCGCTTCACTCATAGGCCGCTTCCTTGGTCCCTCATCCACCGTACCGGAAGCTCACCATTTTAATCGAACCGAGGCTGGTCAAGACCTCGGCCGACCTTGCTACGCGAGACGTCCTCCATTGACTCTCCGTCAGTAGTTGCAACTTTATCAGTTAGGTCTCCACGACCTTAATCACAAGACGGTCAAAATGCTTTTCCAGCATTCTTGACATAAAACAGCCATTTACAAACAGCATTTACAACAGTTTACAAATACAGTTTCTATATTAACTCTCATTTTTTCACATTATCCCTCATTAATCCACATTACTTATTCCACATTCTATTTATATATGTACTCATCCAATCACATCATTTTCCATCTCTTCACTTCAGATTCCTTCACATCACATATCATATATTCACATCCATATCCACATCCACATCCATATCCATATCCACATCCATTTATATATGTACTCATCTAATCACATCATTTTCCATCTCTTCACTTCAGATTCCTTCACATCACATATCATATATTCACATCTATACATCCACATCTACATCCACATTCACATACATCCACATCCACATTTCCATACATCTACATCCACATTCACATACATCCACATCCATATTCCCATTCACATCTATACATCCACATCCACATTCCCATTCACATCTATACATCCACATCTACATCCACATACATACATACATCCACATCCACATTCCACATTCACATCTATACATCCACATCTACATCCACATTCACATACATCCACATCCACATTCCCATTCACATCTATACATCCACATCTACATCCACATACATACATACATCCACATCCACATCCACATTCCACATTCACATACATCCTCATCCACATTCCCATTCACATCTATACATCCACATTCACATCTATGCATATACATCCTCATGCATACATCCACATTCACATTCACATCTATACATCCACATCTACATCCACATTCACATCTATGCATATACATCTTCATGTATACATCCACATCCACATTCACATCTATGCATCTACATCCATATTCACATCTATGCATATACATCTTCATGCATACATCCATTTTCACATTCATACATCCACACTCCCATCTCCACATCCACACATCCACATACATACATCCATTTCCACATTCCCATTCATATAACCCCATATGCCTTCACATCTAATCTTTTACATCACATCCATTCTCGCCCTATCACAACCCATATACATCTTATCCTATCACATACACTTCTTACCTCATCCCATACACATCTTAATTCATCTTATCACCTCCTAACTTATTTCATAAGCATCTTATCACCTCTTATCACATCTTATACACTTCTTATCACATCCTATCACCTCTCATTTCTATTTATAGAATACAAGAGAATTCTTATATTTGATATAAGATTTCTTTACACATTTATTTATGCATAAATTCCATTTAAGGAGATTAATACTTTCGAAGTAAAAATCAATCTTTTATGCATCTTCCTATGCATAAAGTCATTTTAAATGAAAATGACGCTTTTGAATTAAAATTCAATCTTTCATGCATCTTCCTATACATGAATTCAATTTAGATGAGAATGACACTTTTGAATCAATCTTTTATGCATCTTCCTATGCATAAATTCAATTTGGTAGGAATTACACTTTTAGAATAAAAGAATTTCTCTTATGCATCTAAGTTATGCATAAAATCCATTTATGAGGAAAATCACACTTTTAGTATAAAAAGAATATCTTTTATGCATACCTATATGCATGAAATCCAATATGATAAAAGTAACACTTTTGATATAAAAATTTTCCTTTATGCATACTTCTATGCATGAAAATTAAAAATGATAAAAGTAACACTTTTGATATAAAAATTTTCCTTTATGCATACTTCTATGCATGAAAATTAAAAATGATAAAAGTAACACTTTTGATATAAAAATTTTTCTTTATGCATACTTCTATGCATGAAAATTAAAAATGGTAAAAGTAACACTTTTGATATAAAAATTTTCCTTTATGCATACTTCTATGCATGAAAATTAAAAATGATAAAAGTAACACTTTTGATATAAAAAATTTTTCTTTATGCATACTTCTATGCATGAAAATTAAAAATGATAAAAGTAACACTTTTGATATAAAAAATTTTCCTTTATGCATACTTCTATGCATGAAAATTAAAATGATAAAAGTAACACTTTTAATATAAAAAAATTATCCTTTATGCATACTTCTATGCATGAAAATTAAAATTTAATAAAAGTAACACTTTTATGTTAAAATAATAATCTTTTATGCATACCTCTATGCATGAAATCCAAATATGATAAAAGTAACACTTTTATGTTAAAATAATAATCTTTTATGCATAGCTCTATGCATGAAAATCAATGATGCATAATATAAAAATCAATTTCTCTATGATTACAATGAATATCTTTCAATTAATCTAGGATGATAATTCCTAGAATATGGTAGGAAGTCCTGTTTTCATGCTTTGAATGAAATTATTTTATGCATAATTTTTATAAAAATTTTGCCATAGCTCCGCTGCTATGACTGATAAATCTCAATTTTTCTAAGGGATAAAGCTTATCATTAAGGAAATAATTAAAATGATCTCTAATTGGATCATTAATCCATAATGGATTGAATCATCAATATACATAAACTAAAAGCATAGAAAAAAGCCATTAATTTGGCCTCAAGCATAGCTTAATCTTGGGTTAAGGAAAAGCTTTATGAAAAGCTTGATTTGGATTGAGTATGGGTCATGAGTATGACCATTTCTTGAGTGAGAGAGAAATTACATAAAAACCATTAGAATTTAAACATAAATGGAAATTAACTTCAATAGCATTTATTAAATTATGTAACTCTTCACTACTATTCACCAATTAACTTCAATAGCATTTAAAAAACCATACCAATTAAGCTTCTCAAGCTTGAGAGGGGTTAAGAAGAGAGAAACATTGAGAAATTATAGAAAAGACCAATATTCACTAATTACCTTACAAATTGCTTGATTCTTTGTTCACGGTAGAGGCCCCCAACCAATCAATTGGTTAAGTATGTTGATGGAGCCACTAATTGGGATTGAAGAAAGAGGGAAGCTCCAAAAACTAGTGAATTATTAAATGAATTCACAGTTCTTGGCTTAGGTGGAGTAGAGTAACGATGCATAAACACTATCTATTTTTCAACAAGGGGGAGGCTTCTATTTATAGGAAAAATTGAGCTCCTAACCAAACAAACTGATTCTAGAATTTTCTAAATCAGTTTGGTCAATATTTGACCATTTTTAGGTCAGTTAAGCTAACTTTTTGGAACTAGACTTGAATGAGGAGAGAGGAGAGATGAAATATCTCAATTTTTATGAGTTTAAAACTCATTCAAGCATGTGAAATATGCACCTCCTTTAAAGAACTCCCCTTCCTTACATATGTGTCATAATGGAATCATTTTAATATTGCTCATAGTTTTTTTTTACTAATAAACCTTGTACATTTTCAACTCTTCATCTTATGTGAAATATGCACCTCCTTTAAAGAACTCCCCTTCCTTACATATGTGTCATAATGGAATCATTTTAATATTGCTCATAGTTTTTTACTAATAAACCTTGTACATTTTCAACTCTTCATCTTATGTGAAATATGCACCTCCTTTAAAGAACTCCCCTTCCTTACATATGTGTCATAATGGAATCATTTTAATATTGCTCATAGTTTTTTACTAATAAACCTTGTACATTTTCAACTCTTCATCTTATGTGAGCATTTACTCATTTTTGGATACCCAAAATATCTCATATTTTTAATATTGCTCATAGTTTTTTACTAATAAACCTTGTACATTTTCAACTCTTCATCTTATGTGAGCATTTACTCATTTTTGGGTATCTTCTTTTACAAATTGGATTTATCTCCTCCCTACACATGGATTGATGCTATTGGCCCATAGGAACCTTAATTGGACCATAATCCAAAAATTTCTGAAAATCTAGACCCTTAGGCTAAGGTCCTTTATACCCATTTCCAATTAATTCCAATTGCACATTGGAAAGTTCTTTTTGAATTTCTGTTTCGGGGAAACTTATTTTAATAAGATGAGTTATTTTTCTATCCAAAAATATTCATAATCTGAATATTCTCTCTCTAGAATAATTTTCTCTCTCTAGGCTAAAACAGTTAGAAACAAGGTCTTTATATTTCTGAAGAGGGATTGATTACAGGGGAAGATACTAGACATCAAAAAGGGGGTTGGGGGAGGAATCTTACATTCTACCCCACTTAAAAAACGCGAGATGTCCTCATCTCGCAACTTGTGATAATTTCGCAAGATTCACGAATATGAGACTTAGAGAAAAATTTTAATCAAGATTAACCACCAAGATAAGTCTTAAAGAGAGCAAGATTCAAAATACGAACAGGATTTAAACTTTATTCATTCTCGAAACTTATACAGTAAAGATAGAGGAACTCTTTACACTTCCATAAGCCCGTCCATCATATGGTCACAAAAGCAGTCCTCACAAGCTGCACAAGTATAAGGTAACTCATCTATGGGAATGATTCTGTTGGTTATTGCTGCGCCTATCTCAGTGGTATGAGGTGTTCTAACAAAAGGACCTCTGAGAGGCAAGCCAAAAACGGGGTAAAGGCATATCTTCTCATGAGGAAGAAAACACGCCAGTAAGAAGACCCGCTCAGAAAACCCAAGATGTCTTGATCTCATGACGCAGTAGTATCGAGGACCCAAACCCAAGGCTTCGATAACCATGGCCAAGCGGACATTGTTACGAAAGTGCTGCTGACCCCAGGGTGTTACCCTAGTTATGTCTTGATAGGTCCGCCATTTGGTCTGCGCTACAGAAGTTCCTAGGTGAGGAAAAAGTGAGCGCTCATACTGTTCTATAAAATCCTTCTTCACAGACTCACTTGCGTCTTGAAGGTGAGGAATCATTATGGATAAAACTAATTCTTGTTGCCAAGCCATGAAGGAGATTAAGAAAGAAAGGAGATCGATGGGAGTAAGATTACTGTGAACGACAAGTAAAAGTTACGACTTATATAAAGGAAGGAGCTAGCGTAACTTAGAAGCCAACGGTAACTTGCCACTGAAGTTTTACCGTCTTTCCATGATTTGGGTTTGGCATATTTTTCTATAGAAGGCATTTAGAACTTTGAGATGAGGAGATAAAAGAAGTTCGTAAGCTAAATCACCTACTTTCTTTGGTCCACAATATCTGGGAGATAACTTCTTATACTTCCCAAGAGATAAAGAACTTCTTTTGGGCCGTACTCGAATGAAGACCAAAACCTTGATATCCAAAACATCGATTCTCACTTCTGAACTCATTGTTTTGAATCTTAAAACAGGTGGGACTCTTGAGAAGTATTCAGGGAAAAGGTTCTTCCTTTTTTAAACAGAATCTTTCTTTTATTTTAGAGAGAGAATAATTATAAGATCAGAAAGGGAGATTCTTACTCCTGTATACCTCGAAGGCTGGGGGAGAATCTTACATTCTACCCCACTTAAAAAGTGCGAGATGTCCTCATCTCGCAAGGTAGAGGACAACTCTTTTTCTTAAGATCCAATTTATTCTGGGGTTTCTTATATTCTGGTCAACCCAACAGAATACGGGGATAATTATCCCTTATATAGAACTCATCATTAAATAACAATTCATTCAGATCATATCATTCATATCTTTAACACGATAATGGTCCATTAGACTGAAAATTTTCCTTCTGAACATTCCTCCACAGGAATTTTAGTTAAGCAAGTTCTCAATTTGTCATCCCTTAACTTAATCTATCGTCTCAAGTGTTAACAGTAGCAATCTGACAGCACAATCCACTAATCTCATAGTGATTTGCTGAAATCATTATCATCATTCCAGTTATGAATATCATCACTGGGACTCGTCCCATTCATCCTCATTGTGGTTTCGCTCAGCTTATTACATTTCAACTAAATTTCGGAAATCGTCATTTTTCAATCAGAATCCAATTCAATTCATCGATTCTCAAACAGAATTAAAAATCATATCAACCACATTCGAATTCATCATCTAGATAGCATTAACGCTTATAATTTCAAGTCTTAGATTTACTCGTATATACTGTCAGTAAAGAGCTGCAGTATACTCTCGGTATATACGGGCAGTCAAGGCCCTTGGAATTATAAGGTAAATACCATCATGTCTAAGCCTCAAGCAAGTCAGGATTCTATATAATTGCGGTACTTCCATTTGAAGACCCAATTACTAATTTATGAATTTTCAGATTGAATATCAATTTGTATGAATTATATCACACAATTACAACCTTTTTGATTCTTGATAAATTTTTGATATATTTGGCTTCTCGGTTGATCCTTATTAACCAAAAAGCTCTGATACCAACTGTGAGATCCCTGTCCCCACCATGCGACGGATTCGGGTACTAGCAGCGGAAGTAGCACATCATGCGTGGGTAGGGTCTCACACTCGGGGCCTCGCCCACGAATATCCGGACAAGAGACTAATCCGTCGGTTTGTCCAAAACCGAAACCAAAAAAACTTCCTTTACCCGGAAAGCATGGGCGATTCCACCAGGATAACTCTTTACTCTAACGTAGTCAAGATCATTACGGATCAACTAATCTGACTGCACCTTTAATGGTACTTGGTCAAATCAAGAAAGAAACTTGCACTTGGATCATTGGGATCAACGCTTTTTTCCCCATCAAGAGGCACAACCGTTGATTCCTATCCATAGAACAATTTCTATCCGGGATTTACTTCATCTATCGTAATAATAGAAATTAAATCTCGATTTACAGATCCATCAGTCCAGCCTAACCCCATCCGATCCCATGGGTTAGCCAACCGCCCAACCACTGTAGTGATGGGATCCAATTTGGAATTTGGTTAGGTTTTGTCCCGGGTACCAAGGAAAAGAGTTCCAAGGCCCCCTAGCCGGAAGTTCATGCAAACATAAAACTAGCCACACCACTTACACACCCAATATGAAATTGCCTTTTTCTTAGCATCGGCTAACTTTAAAACAATCCTTTAATGAAACCATAGTACCACTGATCACAATCTTCCAATTTATCCGGTTGATTCATAATTTCAAATCATTCCTTCATCAGAGTATCTATGGCATCATTGGCAACTAGAACGCTCACCACCTGTCCACACAGGGGCCTTTTCAATAGTTCCTAGCCCATAATACTCGGTAATATAATTACTTATAAAAATCAAGATGGACTCTCGTTGAAGATCAGCAAGATCAACCAACAGATCCATATAAAGAGCCATGGACTCATCCATTGAAGACCAGCAAGGTCAATCAACCAGATCCATGCCCGGTTTCACAAAACAACTCTTACTCCTTGTTCCAATATCTTCCTCGATGCACGCGTGGGTATCCTAGGCGACCCAGAGCCCGAGCACCGTATGGTCAGCACCCTCTAGGATCCTTCGCAGGTGACCTAGCGCTTCACTCATAGGCCGCTTCCTTGGTCCCTCATCCACCGTACCGGAAGCTCACCATTTTAATCGAACCGAGGCTCGTCAAGACCTCGGCCGACCTTGCTACGCGAGACGTCCTCCATTGACTCTCCGTCAGCAGTTGCAACTTTATCAGTTAGGTCTCCACGACCTTAATCACAAGACGGTCAAAATGCTTTCCCAGCATTCTTGACATAAAACAGCCATTTACAAACAGCATTTACAACAGTTTACAAATACAGTTTCTATATTAACTCTCATTTTTCCACATTATCCCTCATTAATCCACATTACTTATTCCACATTCTATTTATATATGTACTCATCCAATCACATCATTTTCCATCTCTTCACTTCAGATTCCTTCACATCGCATATCATATATTCACATCCATATCCACATCCACATCCATATCCACATCCACATCCATATCCATATCCACATCCATTTATATATGTACTCATCTAATCACATCATTTTCCATCTCTTCACTTCAGATTCCTTCACATCACATATCATATATTCACATCTATACATCCACATCTACATCCACATTCACATACATCCACATCCACATTTCCATACATCTACATCCACATTCACATACATCCACATCCATATTCCCATTCACATCTATACATCCACATCCACATTCTCATTCACATCTATACATCCACATCTACATCCACATACATACAGACATCCACATCCACATTCCACATTCACATCTATACATCCACATCTACATCCACATTCACATACATCCACATCCACATTCCCATTCACATCTATACATCCACATCTACATCCACATACATACATACATCCACATCCACATCCACATTCCACATTCACATACATCCTCATCCACATTCCCATTCACATCTATACATCCACATTCACATCTATGCATATACATCCTCATGCATACATCCACATTCACATTCACATCTATACATCCACATCTACATCCACATTCACATCTATGCATATACATCTTCATGTATACATCCACATCCACATTCACATCTATGCATCTACATCCATATTCACATCTATGCATATACATCTTCATGCATACATCCATTTTCACATTCATACATCCACACTCCCATCTCCACATCCACACATCCATTTCCACATTCCCATTCATATAACCCCATATGCCTTCACATCTAATCTTTTACATCACATCCATTCTCGCCCTATCACAACCCATATACATCTTATCCTATCACATACACTTCTTACCTCATCCCATACACATCTTAATTCATCTTATCACCTCCTAACTTATTTCATAAGCATCTTATCACCTCTTATCACATCTTATACACTTCTTATCACATCCTATCACCTCTCATTTCTATTTATAGAATACAAGAGAATTCTTATATTTGATATAAGATTTCTTTACACATTTATTTATGCATAAATTCCATTTAAGGAGATTAATACTTTCGAAGTAAAAATCAATCTTTTATGCATCTTCCTATGCATAAAGTCATTTTAAATGAAAATGACGCTTTTGAATTAAAATTCAATCTTTCATGCATCTTCCTATACATGAATTCAATTTAGATGAGAATGACACTTTTGAATCAATCTTTTATGCATCTTCCTATGCATAAATTCAATTTGGTAGGAATTACACTTTTAGAATAAAAGAATTTCTCTTATGCATCTAAGTTATGCATAAAATCCATTTATGAGGAAAATCACACTTTTAGTATAAAAAGAATATCTTTTATGCATACCTATATGCATGAAATCCAATATGATAAAAGTAACACTTTTGATATAAAAATTTTCCTTTATGCATACTTCTATGCATGAAAATTAAAAATGATAAAAGTAACACTTTTGATATAAAAATTTTCCTTTATGCATACTTCTATGCATGAAAATTAAAAATGATAAAAGTAACACTTTTGATATAAAATTTTTTCTTTATGCATACTTCTATGCATGAAAATTAAAAATGGTAAAAGTAACACTTTTGATATAAAAATTTTCCTTTATGCATACTTCTATGCATGAAAATTAAAAATGATAAAAGTAACACTTTTGATATAAAAAAATTTTCTTTATGCATACTTCTATGCATGAAAATTAAAAATGATAAAAGTAACACTTTTGATATAAAAAATTTTCCTTTATGCATACTTCTATGCATGAAAATTAAAATGATAAAAGTAACACTTTTAATATAAAAAAATTATCCTTTATGCATACTTCTATGCATGAAAATTAAAATTTAATAAAAGTAACACTTTTATGTTAAAATAATAATCTTTTATGCATACCTCTATGCATGAAATCCAAATATGATAAAAGTAACACTTTTATGTTAAAATAATAATCTTTTATGCATAGCTCTATGCATGAAAATCAATGATGCATAATATAAAAATCAATTTCTCTATGATTACAATGAATATCTTTCAATTAATCTAGGATGATAATTCCTAGAATATGGTAGGAAGTCCTGTTTTCATGCTTTGAATGAAATTATTTTATGCATAATTTTTATAAAAATTTTGCCATAGCTCCGCTGCTATGACTGATAAATCTCAATTTTTCTAAGGGATAAAGCTTATCATTAAGGAAATAATTAAAATGATCTCTAATTGGATCATTAATCCATAATGGATTGAATCATCAATATACATAAACTAAAAGCATAGAAAAAAGCCATTAATTTGGCCTCAAGCATAGCTTAATCTTGGGTTAAGGAAAAGCTTTATGAAAAGCTTGATTTGGATTGAGTATGGGTCATGAGTATGACCATTTCTTGAGTGAGAGAGAAATTACATAAAAACCATTAGAATTTAAACATAAATGGAAATTAACTTCAATAGCATTTATTAAATTATGTAACTCTTCACTACTATTCACCAATTAACTTCAATAGCATTTAAAAAACCATACCAATTAAGCTTCTCAAGCTTGAGAGGGGTTGAGAAGAGAGAAACATTGAGAAATTATAGAAAAGACCAATATTCACTAATTACCTTACAAATTGCTTGATTCTTTGTTCACGGTAGAGGCCCCCAACCAATCAATTGGTTAAGTATGTTGATGGAGCCACTAATTGGGATTGAAGAAAGAGGGAAGCTCCAAAAACTAGTGAATTATTAAATGAATTCACAGTTCTTGGCTTAGGTGGAGTAGAGTAACGATGCATAAACACTATCTATTTTTCAACAAGGGGGAGGCTTCTATTTATAGGAAAAATTGAGCTCCTAACCAAACAAACTGATTCTAGAATTTTCTAAATCAGTTTGGTCAATATTTGACCATTTTTAGGTCAGTTAAGCTAACTTTTTGGAACTAGACTTGAATGAGGAGAGAGGAGAGATGAAATATCTCAATTTTTATGAGTTTAAAACTCATTCAAGCATGTGAAAAAAGATGAGTTATTTTTCTATCCAAAAATATTCATAATCTGAATATTCTCTCTCTAGAATAATTTTCTCTCTCTAGGCTAAAACAGTTAGAAACAAGGTCTTTATATTTCTGAAGAGGGATTGATTACAGGGGAAGATACTAGACATCAAAAAGGGGGTTGGGGGAGGAATCTTACAAAAACCCTTATTAAAGTCTACGCAAATGGGGGGGATTGTGAGATGTCCTTAAGGGAAAAAAAGTGGAGAGGGCTAGGAGGGGCTGCTGGAAGTCTCTTCACACGGGAGGGAGAAGAGTTAAGGACACTGCCTCTAAGGAAGAGGGGGATGGAGGAATTTTAGCTTATCTGAAAAGAGCCAAATGAGGGAGTGTGAGAGGGGTGGCTGCACTGCAGCAAGTACGCTGCACAGGGACGGACGACTGTACGAACGGTGGTACAACAGGGCATACGCTACACAGAAATGCGTGTCGTACGGACGGCGGTACAACATGGCATACGCTACACAGAAATGCGTGTCGTCTGTGGAGCACCTCGGGGGTTTATATAGCTGAGGGGTGAGGGTACGGGCACTGCGCAAAGCAAGGACGAAAGGACGGTGTACCTTCAAAGGCTATGGATCAGTGGCCTGCATGGGTCTAGGGGAAAGGTACGGTGTCGGTTGTCTGGGAAAGGAGTGGTACGCATGTACCTTATCTGGCCTGGGACAGCATGGGTGTCCACGTAGGGGTACGCATGGACCATATAGTGGGCGGTCGTCCTTTGGTTCTTGGGCGACCATTGTACGGGCACCTTAGTAAGTGTGTACGGACCAAATTTTGAGGCGGGATACCCAAATTTGGGACGTCTGCCTCGATTTGCGTGCCGGACTGCCCCGGGGGGTAAATTTTTTTTTGTTTTGGTCCGGGAGGTTCTCCTAGTCGTAGGGGTTCAGACCGTTCGTCAATCGGACACCCGGTCATGGATTTATTAAGGTTTAAAGGTCGCTGATTTTTAACTAAAATGATTGAAATCAGCGTATAGGCTTGATCCGGTGTCCGTTTTGGATGCTGTAAAATCCTATATTAGGGTAAAATCACACGCAAATTCCAAATTTGGGCTCAAAATTTGAAGATTCTAAGTAGAAATGACTCAAATAATAAAATCATTGATTTTTATACCATAAAAACTCATAATTACATGGACATTTCTTTATTGGTGAAGATGGGTATGTTACAGTGTGAGTGTGTGTGTGTGTGAGAGAGAGAGAGAGATGGTTGTAGAGAGGGAATACTTCTTTTCTGGAACCTTGGTCGGCCGCAGCAATGCGTGGGTTCAATACTAGTACGTGTTACGGTGAGGTTCTATGTGGGGAGGTTGTCTCCTTTGCATCCTCATGCAATGCAAAGTGAACTCTTTTGAGAGCAGGATCTAGAGCCCATGAAGCCTATCGAGATCTCCTTCGAGAGTAGGATCTCCCCCAAGAGTAGCCTCTTTGGAGTGAGGATGAACTTTTTCTTTGAGGAATCCTAGTGAGGTTAAGGACCGATGATGGGAGAGGCACACTTGAGCACAGGGGAGGAAGGCCTTCTGGGCGAAGCTGTACTAGATGACATCGATGAAACTTGGGACCCCTTAATAGAGACACTACAAGAGAGGATAAATCACAAACCTCTAGCCTATAAGCATAGTACATACACAACCACATTTTCAAAGCTATAAGAAAACAAACATCTCTTTTTATGGATAAGAAAACCTCACTTTATAAAAAAATGGTGCATACACATTGCATGGTATCCATGGCTTACACACACGCCACACGGACAAACCAAGTATACTACATTTTCTCCTTAAAATCGAAGACAAGAAAACGAGTAGCAAAGAAATAGTCCATACCTTTAAACTCTCTAGATTTGGCAAAAAGAAGATATTAAATCTTGAACTTTGAAGCCTTCAAGATGAATCTCCTTCTGGTTCTGAGTTCTCCCGAGTGAGTACACTCTCTCCCCAAGGCAGATAACAAACACTGGAAACTTGACAGCTCTTTAGTGGACACCAGAAACTTGAAAGCTCTTCTCATGCAGGCACAATTTTGCTCTAACTTGAAAGCTTTAAAAGAACTATTCCCTCTCTACAACCATCGACAACCGTATACACTTTGAAAGCTCTAAATCCAATCTCCAAGATGTCTTGAATTGTTCCATAATATTAAAGTTTCTCTGATATAATATTAATATCTTTTCTACTAGCTCAACTTTCTTGGTCAAAACTTACCATTACACCACAATCATATGTGATTCTCTTGGAGTCCACACGTTGAGTGCAAAAATGTCGACCTGTTTAATATAACTTATATGTAAGCAATTTAGTATTCAACATTATATATCTTAGCAAAACATCTTTACTTACATGGTAGTCGCATCTCCTTGCATATTCCCATTCTTCTCTTGTAATCTCCTCTCCCATCCTTTCGGCTTGCTCGAGGGCATCTCTGAGCCATTCAATATTGCAATCCTTTGGAAGAGCCTTTAGGTTGGGTGGGTATGCCATGTGCCTGTGTTGAACTCTTAAATGCTCTTCTCTCCTCTGTCCTTATCTTTTTTTGCATATTTCTCAATCCACCTTTCCATTCAAGAAGTGTTAAGAAGACAAAATGTAATGACCTTTTTGTGCATGGACTCATCCATCTTTCGAATGCGTCCTTTTTCATGTGGCACATGTGACACCTTTCGTTTCATCCTCATCGTTATGCATGAATCTAGGCATAGATGGATCGATTTGTTTCAAATATTCAGAGGTGTATAGCAGGGATTCTTGCACCAACCATCCCTCTGCCATGCTTCCTTCTAGCCTTGCCCTTTGCTTCACAAATCCCGTCAAGGTTTTCATGAAGCGTTCAAGAAAAAACATCCATCGACTATGAACAACACCACATATAGCCACCTCATCCACCAAATGTACTAGAAGGTGCAATTAAGTTGTGAGTATGCTTCTTGGAAAGCTTTCTTCAATCATATATACCTCCTCAATTAACTCAACTCGAGCCTTCTCACAATGGAATCTGGATGGATCTCCTTTGACACTATCCACCTATTCAACAAAGGAATAAATGATAAATTAAAGAATAATAGATAATTTCAAAGCTATATATTATACCAAATGCACAAATCTACAGTTTTGATTGGAACTCACCTCCCCAATCCACCTAATTTATAGATGGCATTCCGAGCCTTCTCTTCTCCGCACCCACCAATTGATTTGGAAGTATGAACAATGCAATCAATTTTTGAAAACAATAAAAGATCAATATAGCGTCCACACAACATAAACCAAGGAGTGCCCAAAAATAAATACAGCTATGTACGTACTCGCATCATCTCATGCCAACCATGTGATTTGAGACCATACAATTAATGCTCACCCTTATTTTTTGTTATTGCAAATGCACCCTTTATAATGAGTGCATTACATCGGTTGGTGTACAAAAAGATGAAATTTGATTCTTGACTTTTTTTTCCTCTTGCCTTGTCAACTTCCATGGCACTTTTGGTAAAATCACCTTGTCATTGACTACCCTTGGTGGCTATGCATTTTCCATGTGTCTGATATCCTTTAAGTCATCTCTTATTGCATGGGTGTCTTTTTTATCAGTTAGATGGTCCCAAATCATTGATGCCACAGTCTTAAAAAATGTGCATTGGATCCAAACGATGATTTATTTTTAACTCTGTCCAATATGGTAGACGATAGAAGATTGAGTACCTTTTCATGCCCGCGGGACTGTGATGAGAGTCACCCTCCATCTCTCGTCCCACTCTCCATCTCTACACCTTCCCTCCAATGGCATTGTAGGAGGCAAATGCCACATGGTCTTCCACTCCACACCTCTCATCACAATCGGAGAAACCTCTGATGGAGCATAATCTAGGTGGTTTGGAGGAAGAAATCGATGATCTTCGTCATACACCACTTTCTTTTGTGCATGTGCTTGTTGGAAACAAGTGATGGACTACAAATTGGACATGCATTATATCCTGCAGTTGTGAGACCTACGAAATTGCCATGTAAGAACTGAAAGTTAGTAATTATAATACATTACAGTTATAAATGAATCGTTTGTGCATGCTTAGATAAGAATCAATTTATGAGAACCAAAAGATGATTTATTTTTAACTCTCTCCAATATGGTAGACGATAGAAGATTGAGTACCTTTTCATTCCCGCAGGTGCTGTGATGAGAGTTTAACACAGGCACATGGCATACCCACCCACCAACCTAAAGGCTCTTCCAAAGGATTGCAATATTGAATGGCTCAGAGATGCCCTCGAGCAAGCCGAAATGATGGGAGAGGAGATTACAAGAGAAGAATGGGAATATACAAGGGGATGCGACTACCATGTAAGTAAAGATGTTTTGCTAAGATATATAATGTTGAATACTAAATTGCTTACATATAAGCTATATTAAAGATTTTTTATTGGGTTGAAGTATATAGTGCATAATGTAATGTGGACCTCACAGAAGGTCGACATTTTTGCACTCAACGTGTGGACTCCAAGAGAATCACATATGATTGTGGTGTAATGGTAAGTTTTGACCAAGAAAGTTGAGCTAGTAGAAGAGATAATAATATTATATCAGAGAAACTTTAATATTATGGAAAAATTCAAGACATCTTGGAGATTGGATTTAGAGCTTTCAAAGTGTATACGGTTGTCGATGGTTGTAGAGAGGGAATAGTTCTTTTAAAGCTTTCAAGTTAGAGCAAAATTGTGCCTGCGTGAGAAGAGCTTTCAAGTTTCTGGTGTCCACTAAAGAGTTGTCAAGTTTCTAGTGTTTGTTATTTGCCTTGGGGAGAGAGTGTACTGACTCGGGAGAACTCAGAACCGGAAGGAGATTCATCTTGAAGGCTTCAAAGTTCAAGATTTAATATCTTCTTTTTGCCAAATCCAGAGGGTTTAAAGGTATGGACTATTTCTTTGCTACTCGTTTTCTTGTCTTCGATTTTAAGGAGAAAATGTAGTATACTTGGTTTGTCCGTGTGGCGTGTGTGTAAGCCATGGATACCATGCAATGTGTATGCACCATTTTTTTATAAAGTGAGGTTTTCTTATCCATCAAAAGAGATGTTTGTTTTCTTATAGCTTTGAAAATGTTGTTGTGTATGTACTATGCTTATAGGCTAGAGGTTTGTGATTTATCCTCTCTTGTAGTGTCTCTATTAAGGGGTCCCAAGTTTCATCGATGTCATCTAGTACAGCTTCGACCAGAAGGCCTTCCTCCCTTGTGCTCAAGTATGCCTCTCCCATCATCGGTCCTTAACCTCACTAGGATTCCTCGAAGAAAAAGTTCATCCTCACTCCAAAGAGGCTACTCTTGGGGGAGATCCTACTCTCGAAGGAGATCTCGATACGCTTCATGGGCTCTAGATCCTGCTCGCAAAAGAGTTCGCTTTGCATTGCATGAGGATGCAAAGGAGACAACCTCCCCACATAGAACCTCACCCCATAACACGTACTAGTATTGAACCCATGCATTGCTGCGGGCTGACCAAGGTTCCAGAAAAGAACTATTCCCTCTACGACCATCTCTCTCTCTCTCTCTTTCACACTCACACACATACACATGCACATGCACATGGCCCTCTCCCTCTCTCTGTCGCGTACACACTCTCAAATGTTGAAACTCTCTCTCTCTCTCTCTCTCTCTCTCTCTCTCGCTCACACACACACACATGCGCACACTCCCTCTCTCTTCTTACACTCTCCCACACATAGAAGCGCTCTCTCTCTCTCTCTCTCTCACACACACACACACACACACACACACAAACACACACACTCTCTCTCTCTCTCTCTCTCTCTCACACACACACACACACACACACATGTAAATATATAGTATCAACAACAATATTATGTTTTAGATACATATACCTATACATAGACACATATACTTATACGTATATACATGTATTTAAAAATATAAATACAAATGCTATCGAAACGCTTCAGTCGGATCTGAATTCCGAGCTCGTTTGCTCACCGTATGAGCAAAAGAATATGGCGCACGAACCCTTTCTTGAGGCAAAAAACCCTTATTAAAGTCTACGCAAATGGGGGGGATTGTGAGATGTCCTTAAGGGAAAAAACGTGGAGAGGGCTGGGAGGGGCTGCTGGAAGTCTCTTCACACGGGAGGGAGAAGAGTTAAGGACACTGCCTCTACGGAAGAGGGGGATGGAGGAATTTTAGCTTATCTGAAAAGAGCCAAATGAGGGGGTGTGAGAGGGGTGGCTGCACTGCAGCAAGTACGCTGCACAGGGACGGACGGCTGTACGAACGGTGGTACAACAGGGCATACGCTACACAAAAATGCGTGTCGTACTGACGGCGGTACAATAGGGCATACGCTACACAGAAATGCGTGTCGTTTGTGGAGCACCCCGGGGGTTTATATAGCTGAGGGGTGAGGGTACGGGCGCTACGCAAAGCAAGGACGAAAGGACAGTGTACCTTCAAAGGCTATGGATCAGTGGCCTGCATGGGTCTAGGGGAAAGGTACGGTGTCGGTTGTCTGGGAAAGGAGTGGTACGCATGTACCTTATCTGGTCTGGGACAGCATGGGTGTCCACGTAGGGGTACGCATGGACCATATAGTGGGCGGTCGTCCTTTGGTTCTTGGGCGACCATTGTACGGGCACCTTAGTAAGTGTGTACGGACCAAATTTTGGGACGGGGCACCCAAATTTGGGACGTCCGTCTCGATTTGCGTGCCGGACTGCCCCGGGGGGCAAATTTTTTTTTTGGGGTCCGGGAGGTTCTCCTGGTCGTAGGGGTTCAGACCGTTCGTCAATCGGACACCCGGTCATGGATTTATTAAGGTTTCAAGGTCGCTGATTTTTAACTAAAATGATTGAAATCAGCGTATAGGCTTGATCCGGTGTCCGTTTTGGATGCTGTAAAATCCTATATTAGGGTAAAATCGCGCGCAAATTCCAAATTTGGACTCAAAATTTGAAGATTCTAAGTAGAAATGACTCAAATAATAAAATCATTGATTTTTATACCATAAAAACTCATAATTACATGGATATTTCTTTATTGGTGAAGATGGGTATGTTACAGTGTGAGTGTGTGTGAGAGAGAGAGAGAGAGAGAGATGGTTGTAGAGAGGGAATAGTTCTTTTCTGGAACCTTGGTCGGCCGCAGCAATGCGTGGGTTCAATACTAGTACGTGTTACGGTGAGGTTCTATGTGGGGAGGTTGTCTCCTTTGCATCCTCATGCAATGCAAAGTGAACTCTTTTGAGAGCAGGATCTAGAGCCCATGAAGCCTATCGAGATCTCCTTCGAGAGTAGGATCTCCCCCAAGAGTAGCCTCTTTGGAGTGAGGATGAACTTTTTCTTTGAGGAATCCTAGTGAGGTTATGGACCGATGATGGGAGAGGCACACTTGAGCACAGGGGAGGAAGGCCTTCTGGGCGAAGCTGTACTAGATGACATCGATGAAACTTGGGACCCCTTAATAGAGACACTACAAGAGAGGATAAATCACAAACCTCTAGCCTATAAGCATAGTACATACACAACAACATTTTCAAAGCTATAAGAAAACAAACATCTCTTTTTATGGATAAGAAAACCTCACTTTATAAAAAAATGGTGCATACACATTGCATGGTATCCATGGCTTACACACACGCCACACGGACAAACCAAGTATACTACATTTTCTCCTTAAAATCGAAGACAAGAAAACGAGTAGCAAAGAAATAGTCCATACCTTTAAACCCTCTGGATTTGGCAAAAAGAAGATATTAAATCTTGAACTTTGAAGCCTTCAAGATGAATCTCCTTCCGGTTCTGAGTTCTCCCGAGTCAGTACACTCTCTCCCCAAGGCAGATAACAAACACTGGAAACTTGACAGCTCTTTAGTGGACACCAGAAACTTGAAAGCTCTTCTCATGCAGGCACAATTTTGCTCTAACTTGAAAGCTTTAAAAGAACTATTCCCTCTCTACAACCATCGACAACCGTATACACTTTGAAAGCTCTAAATCCAATCTCCAAGATGTCTTGAATTGTTCCATAATATTAAAGTTTCTCTGATATAATATTTTTATCTCTTCTACTAGCTTAACTTTCTTGGTCAAAACTTACCATTACACCACAATCATATGTGATTCTCTTGGAGTCCACACGTTGAGTGCAAAAATGTCGACCTGTTTAATATAACTTATATGTAAGCAATTTAGTATTCAACATTATATATCTTAGCAAAACATCTTTACTTACATGGTAGTCGCATCTCCTTGCATATTCCCATTCTTCTCTTGTAATCTCCTCTCCCATCCTTTCGGCTTGCTCGAGGGCATCTCTGAGCCATTCAATATTGCAATCCTTTGGAAGAGCCTTTAGGTTGGGTGGGTATGCCATGTGCCTGTGTTGAACTCTTACATGCTCTTCTCTCCTCTGTCCTTATCTTTTTTTGCATATTTCTCAATCCACCTTTCCATTCAAGAAGTGTTAAGAAGACAAAATGTAATGACCTTTTTGTGCATGGACTCATCCATCTTTCGAATGCGTCCTTTTTCATGTGGCACATGTGACACCTTTCGTTTCATCCTCATCGTTATGCATGAATCTAGGCATAGATGGATCGATTTGTTTCAAATATTCAGAGGTGTATAGCAGGGATTCTTGCACCAACCATCCCTCTGCCATGCTTCCTTCTAGCCTTGCCCTTTGCTTCACAAATCCCGTCAAGGTTTTCATGAAGCGTTCAAGAAAAAACATCCATCGACTATGAACAACACCACATATAGCCACCTCATCCACCAAATGTACTAGAAGGTGCAATTAAGTTGTGAGTATGCTTCTTGGAAAGCTTTCTTCAATCATATATACCTCCTCAATTAACTCAACTCGAGCCTTCTCACAATGGAATCTGGATGGATCTCCTTTGACACTATCCACCTATTCAACAAAGGAATAAATGATAAATTAAAGAATGATAGATAATTTCAAAGCTATATATTATACCAAATGCACAAATCTACAGTTTTGATTGGAACTCACCTCCCCAATCCACCTAATTTATAGATGGCATTCCGAGCCTTCTCTTCTCCGCACCCACCAATTGATTTGGAAGTATGAACAATGCAATCAATTTTTGAAAACAATAAAAGATCAATATAGAGTCCACACAACATAAACCAAGGAGTGCCCAAAAATAAATACAGCTATGTACGTACTCGCATCATCTCATGCCAACCATGTGATTTGAGACCATACAATTAATGCTCACCCTTATTTTTTGTTATTGCAAATGCACCCTTTATAATGAGTGCATTACATCGGTTGGTGTACGAAAAGATGAAATTTGATTCTTGACTTTTTTTTCCTCTTGCCTTGTCAACTTCCATGGCACTTTTGGTAAAATCACCTTGTCATTGACTACCCTTGGCTATGCATTTTCCATGTGTCTGATATCCTTTAAGTCATCTCTTATTGCATGGGTGTCTTTTTTATCAGTTAGATGGTCCCAAATCATTGATGCCACAGTCTTAAAAAGTGTGCATTGGATCCAAATGATGATTTATTTTTAACTCTGTCCAATATGGTAGACGATAGAAGATTGAGTACCTTTTCATGCCCGCAAGACTGTGATGAGAGTCACCCTCCATCTCTCGTCCCACTCTCCATCTCTACACCTTCCCTCTAATGGCATTATAGGAGGCAAATGCCACATGGTCTTCCACTCCACACCTCTCATCACAATCGGAGAAACCTCTGATGGAGCATAATCTAGGTGGTTTGGAGGAAGAAATCGATGATGTTCATCATACACCACTTTCTTTTGTGCATGTGCTTGTTGGAAACAAGTGATGGACTACAAATTGGACATGCATTATATCCTGCAGTTGTGAGACCTACGAAATTGCCATGTAAGAACTGAAAGTTAGTAATTATAATACATTACAGTTATAAATGAATCGTTTGTGCATGCTTAGATAAGAATCAATTTATAAGAACCAAAAGATGATTTATTTTTAACTTCCGGTTCTGAGTTCTCCCGAGTCAGTACACTCTCTCCCCAAGGCAGATAACAAACACTAGAAACTTGAAAGCTCTTTAGTGGACACCAGAAACTTGAAAGCTCTTCTCACGCAGGCACAATTTTGCTCTAACTTGAAAGCTTTAAAAGAACTATTCCCTCTCTACAACCATCGACAACCATATACACTTTGAAAGCTCTAAATCCAATCTCCAAGATATCTTGAATTGTTCCATAATATTAAAGTTTCTCTGATATAATATTATTATCTCTTCTACTAGCTCAACTTTCTTGGTCAAAACTTACCATTACACCACAATCATATGTGATTCTCTTGGAGTCCACACGTTGAGTGCAAAAATGTCGACCTTCTGACCACATTACATTATGCACTATATCCTTCAACCCAATAAAAAATCTTTAATATAGCCTGCCTATATGTAAGCAATTTAGTATTCAACATTATATATCTTAGCAAAACATCTTTACCTACATGGTAGTCGCATCCCCTTGCATATTCCCATTCTTCTGATGAGCTGCATAAGGAACCTCATGATGTTCCTTTACCAAGAGTTTACACATACTTGTGTTATGAGGGACACAATCCTAGTGAGGTTAAGGACCGATGATGGGAGAGGCACACTTGAGCACAAGGGAGGAAGACCTTCTGGGCGAAGCTGTACTAGATGACATCGATGAAACTTGGGACCCCTTAATAGAGACACTACAAGAGAGGACAAATCACAAACCTCTAGCCTATAAGCATAGTACATACACAACAACATTTTCAAAGCTATAAGAAAACAAACATCTCTTTTGATGGATAAGAAAACCTCACTTTATAAAAAAAAGGTGCATACACATTGCATGGTATCCATGGCTTACACACACGCCACACGGACAAACTAAGTATACTACATTTTCTCCTTAAAATCGAAGACAAGAAAACGAGTAGCAAAGAAATAGTCCATACCTTTAAACCCTCTGGATTTGGCAAAAAGAAGATATTAAATCTTGAACTTTGAAGCCTTCAAGATGAATCTCCTTCCGGTTCTGAGTTCTCCCGAGTCAGTACACTCTCTCCCCAAGGCAGATAACAAACACTAGAAACTTGACAGCTCTTTAGTGGACACCAGAAACTTGAAAGCTCTTCTCACGCAGGCATAATTTTGCTCTAATTTGAAAGCTTTAAAAGAGCTATTCCCTCTCTACAACCATCGACAACCGTATACACTTTGAAAGCTCTAAATCTAATCTTCAAGCTGTCTTGAATTGTTCCATAATATTAAAGTTTCTCTGATATAATATTATTATCTCTTCTACTAGCTCAACTTTCTTGGTCAAAACTTACCATTACACCACAATCATATGTGATTCTCTTGGAGTCCACACGTTGAGTGCAAAAATGTCGACCTTCTATGAGGACCACATTACATTATGCACTATATACTGCAACCCAATAAAAAATCTTTAATGTAGCTTATATGTAAGCAATTTAGTATTCAACATTATATATCTTAGCAAAACATCTTTACTTACATGGTAGTCGCATCCCCTTGCATATTCCCATTCTTCTCTTGTAATCTCCTCTCCCATCCTTTCGGCTTGCTCGAGGGCATCTCTGAGCCATTCAATATTGCAATCCTTTGGAAGAGCCTTTAGGATGGTGGGTGGGTATGCCATGTGCCTGTGTTGAACTCTTAAATGCTCTTCTCTCCTCTGTCCTTATCTTTTTTGCATATTTCTCAATCCACCTTTCCATTCAAGAAGTGTTAAGAAGACAAAATGTAATGACCTTTTTGTGCATGGACTCATCCATCTTTCGAATGCGTCCTTTTTCATGTGGCACATGTGACACCTTTCGTTTCATCCTCATCGTTATGCATGAATCTAGGCATAGATGGATCGATTTGTTTCAAATATTCAGAGGTGTATAGGAGGGATTCTTGCACCAACCATCCCTCTGCCATGCTTCCTTCTAGCCTTGCCGTTTGCTTCACAAATCCCTTCAAGGTTTTCATGAAGCGTTCAAGAAAAAACATCCACCGGCTATGAACAACACCACATATAGCCACCTCATCCACCAAATGTACTAGAAGGTGCAATTAAGTTGTGAGTATGCTTCTTGGAAAGCTTTCTTTAATCATATATACCTCCTCAATTAACTCAACTCGAGCCTTCTCACAATGGAATCTGGATGGATCTCCTTTGACACTATCCACCTATTCAACAAAGGAATAAATGATAAATTAAAGAATAATAGATAATTTCAAAGCTATATATTATACCAAATGCACAAATCTACAGTTTTGATTGGAACTCACCTCCCCAATCCACCTAATTTATAGATGGCATTCCGAGCCTGCTCTTCTCCGCACCCACCAACTGATTTGGAAGGAGTGCCCAAAAATAAATACAGCTATGTACGTACTCGCATCATCTCATGCCAACCATGTGATTTGAGACCATACAATTAATGCTCACCCTTATTTTTTGTTATTGTAAATGCACCCTTTAATGAGTGCATTACATCGGTTGGTGTACGAAAAGATGAAATTTCATTCTTGACTTTTTTTTCCTCTTGCCTTGTCAACTTCCATGGCACTTTTGGTAAAATCACCTTGTCATTGACTACCCTTGGCTATGCATTTTCCATGTGTCTGATATCCTTTAAGTCATCTCTTATTGCATGGGTGTCTTTTTTATCAGTTAGATGGTCCCAAATCATTGATGCCACATTCTTAAAAAATGTGCATTGGATCGAAAAGATGATTTATTTTTAACTCTGTCCAATATGGTAGACGATAGAAGATTGAGTACCTTTTCATGCCCGCGGGACTGTGATGAGAGTCACCCTCCATCTCTCGTCCCACTCTCCATCTCTCCACCTTCCCTCCACAATGGCATTGTAGGAGGCGAATGCCACATGGTCTTCCATTCCACACCTCTCATCACAATCGGAGAAACCTCTGATGGAGCATAATCTAGGTGGTTTGGAGGAAGAAATCGATGATGTTCATCATACACCACTTTCTTTTGTGCATGTGCTTGTTGGAAACAAGTGATGGACTACAAATTGGACATGTATTATATCCTGCAGTTTTTGTGAGACCTACGAAATTGCCATGTAAGAACTGAAAGCTAGTAATTATAATACATTACAGTTATAAATGAATCATTTGTGCATGCTTAGATAAGAATCAATTTATAAGAACCAAAAGATGATTTATTTTTAACTCTCTCTAATATGGTAGACGATATAAGATTGAGTACCTTTTCATTCCCGCAGGTGCTGTGATGAGTCACCCTCCATCTCTCATTCCACTCTCCATCTCTCCACCCTCCCTCCAATGGCATTGTAGGAGGCAAATGCCACATGGTCTTCCACTCCGCACCTCTCATCACAATCGGAGAAATGTAGCATAATCTAGGTGGTTTGGAGGAAGAAATCGATGATGTTCATCATACACCACTTTCTTTTGTGCATGTGCTTATTTGGAAATAAGTGATGGACTACGAATTGGACATGCATTATATCCTGCAGTCGTGAGACCTACAAAATTGCCATGTAAGAACTGAAAGTTAATAGACATTATAATACATTACAGTTATAAATGAATCATTTATTTGTGCATGCTTAGATAAGAATTAATTTATGAGTATGATGTACCTGAGCACTCCGTATAGCCCGAAACATCATGCATAGTCCACATCAAGATATCCTTGACCATTGTATTGCGGCATGAAATTGGACGAGAAACATCATGCACCCTTATGCCTCTCCATAACTGCTCGAGCTCATCAATCAAGGGCTCAAGGTATACATCCATGTTCTTTACCTTGTGCTTCCTGGGCATAAGAAGTGCAAGTATCACACATGACCCTTCTTGATGGACATCCACGGAGGAATATTGTAATTGTAAGGTTCCTCCCTTCCAAGATGAGAGAAACACTTAAGATAGTCCGCTAAGTCTTATCTTGGGAAAAAATTTCCTATTCATCGACACCTTGACCCTGCAGAGATTCAAGGATACGATTTATAGGTATGACCTAGCTCTATCCCGCAGGGGGAGCGTGATTTTCTAAACATCAAATTACCCATAGGGTAATCGATCATAAATTGGGCAACTACTAGACTTGATTTCTAGGGACAATGCTTTTTTCCTCATCTTATGCAAGGCACAGCCCGCTGGAACCTAAACTATCTAGTGTAGGCCAGGAACCTAAACTATCTAGTGTAGGCTTTCACTTAATCTGTTGGAAAGCTACCCGACTAATCGGGTCCACCCGTCCGTAGGATGGTGCCGTCAGGGCATTCCATCCTCCCACTTTCCACCCTACTCATGCATCAATTTATTTTCTAATTAATCCTACCACACGGTTTGACATAAATAAACATATTCCTTAATTAAGGTCCTTTTTCACAAGGTTCGTTAAAACAGCCTTCTTACACAATACAATCATACCAAAGACAAGATGTAATTATATAAAAATTTTATACATGAACCAATTCCATACAAGCCAAACTGGCTCTCTTATTCTAATTCTGTCGATGATCTAAAATTCGGCCTTCCAGCCTCTACATGCTGGGCAAAACCCTACGGGACCATACACCTCATCGTCGGCCGCTGGAGAGGACTCAAGCCGGCCTATTGCCCTCTCAGGCTCCATCGCTCGATCCTCCCGCCCCTCAGAGGGATGTCTGCACACTAGGGTGGGCTTATTTACCGCACTAGCCTGGGCCCTCAGAACTAGGCAGCCTCATAACCTCTCGCCTCAATCGACGATCCTTATTCTCCCAAAGGTATGAGGGATACTTCGGGCCATTCCCGGGCTTTGCTAATGACGTCGCCCGGCTACACAAGCACGGAACGGAGTTAGCGTTGAAGCCAAAAAAAATCTTGAATTCTAAAGATAACAACTTCAATGCAATTTACTAAATATAGCATTCACAATTCATGAAGATAACAATTTCAACGCAATTTATCGAATACAACATCACATAATTTGTAACTTCATATAATTTTTATGTCGTCATTTTAAAAGGGAAAGACACCATTCATTAATACTAATTTAAGGAAAAATCTCTTCTTTTGAAAATTAACCAAGCTAACCTGGCCACCGTTTCCTTGAGGGGCTTGAAAAGGGAGGACTGGAGCCGCATTGGGCGCATCTTCCCCCATCTCGTTGTTACGTGCTCCTCTTGAGGCAATATTTTATCATCTCCAAGATGAGGCCATCTTAGGCGTCGCCTTGTAGAGCTTGCTGCTGTGATCGAAACGCTTCAGTCGGATCTGAATTCCGAGCTCGTTTGCTCACCGTATGAGCAAAAGAATATGGTGCACGAATCCTCTCTTGAGTCAAAAAACCCTTACTAAAGTCTACGCAAATGGGGGGGGGGATTGTGAGATGTCCTTAAGGGCAAAGGGCAAAAACGTGGAGAGGGCTGGGAGGGGTTGCTGCAAGCCTCTCTGTAAGTCTCTTCACACGGGGGGGAGAAGAGTTAAGGACACTGGCTCCTAGCAAGAGGGGGATGGAGGAAAATTGGCTTATCTGAAAAGAGCCAAATGAGGGGGTGTGAGAGGGGTGGCTGTACTTGCAGCAAGTACGCTACACAGGGACGGACAGCGGTACGGATGGCGGCACAACAGGGCATACGCTACACAGAAAATGCGTGCCGTCTGTGAAGCACCCCAGGGGTTTAAATAGCTGAGGGGTGAGGGTACGGGCGCTGCGCAAAGCAAGGACGAAAGGACGGCATACCTTCAAAGACTATGGATCAGTGGCGTGCATGGGTCTAGGGGAAAGGTACGGTGTCGGTTGTCCGGGAAAGGAGTGGTACGCATGTACCTTATCTGGTCTGGGGCAGCATGGGTGTCCACGTAAGGGTACGCGTGGACCATATAGTGGACGGTCGTCCTTTGGTTCTTGGGCGGTCATTGTACGGGCACCCTAGTAAGTGTGTATGGACCAAATTTTGGGGCGGGGTATCCAAATTTGGGACGCTCGCCTCGATTTGCGTGCCGGACCGCCTCGGGGGACGAAATTTTTTTTTTTTGTCTGGGAGGTTCTCCTAGTTGCAGGGGTTCAGACCGTTCGTCAATCGGACATGCGGTCGTACATTTATTAAGGTTTAAAGGTCGCCGTTTTTTAACTAAAATGATTGAAATTAGCGTATAGGCTTGATCCGGTGTCCGTTTTGGATGCTGTAAAATCCTATATTAGGGTAAAATCGCACGCAAATTCCAAATTTAGGCTCGGAGTTTGAAGATTCTAAGTAGAAATGACTCAAATAATAAAATCATTGATATTTATACCATAAAAACTCATAATTACATGGACATTTCTTTATTAGTGAAGATGGGTATGTTACATCCTTCCCCCCTTAAAGAAATCGAGATGTCCTCGTCTCGTCATGAATTGGGGATAATCCTTTAAGAGTGTAGCTTCATCTTCCCAAGTTGCATCCTCTTCAGGGTAATCTTTCCACTGAACTAGATGTTCTACAAGAGTTCTATTTCGGAGTTGCCTTTCCCTAGAATCTATGATGCTATTGGGCTGTAATTCAAGGACTCCTTGAGTAGGGATTACAACTTGTTCATCATCAAGAATATGATCGAGACTGGGGACATATGGTTTTAACAAACTTACATGAAATACATTATGGACTTTGATATGGGCTGGGAGTTGGAGTTTATAGGCACTTTTACCTAGACACTTGATAACTGTATAAGGACCACAATACCTAGGGATGAGCTTCTTTTATTTCCCGAGTGATAGAGAACTTCGTTTGGGTCGGACTCGTAGAAGAACTCTGTCTCCTTCCTTGAAGATCCTTTCAGACCTCTTGTTGTTAGCATAAAGCTTTTGTCGATCTTGGGCAGCTTTAATATCCTTTTGGATTGCCTTGGTTTGTTCCTCCATTTCTTCGAGCATTTTCCTGGATGCCTCAACTCTTATGGTTGGATCAGAGAAATTTAGAGGAGACAGGCATTCTTGCCCATAGAGTGCCTTGAATGGTGACATTCCTATGCTTTGATGATAAGATGTATTGTAGGCAAATTCTACCAGAGGAAGGTATTGAATCCACCTTCTTGGTTCCCGTCCACAATATGCTCTGAGAATGTCTTCAATTACTTGATTGACTCTCTCAGTCTGGCCATCGGTCTCTGGATGGTAAGCTGTGCTAAAGCAAAGTTGAGTTCCCAGGGCTTGAAATAAAGACTTCCCAGGACATCAGAAGCTTTGAAGGTCTTCTTTGCTGGTATAAGGTGAGCTACTTTGGTAAGTAATTCCACTACTACTAGAATGGAGTCATATCCTCCTTGAACAATGGGGAGACTTGTGACAAAATCCATACTAATGCACTCCCACTTCATTTGGGGAATATCTAAGGGTTGAAGTTTTCCAGGCATCTTGACCCTTTCAGCTTTGATCCTTTGGCATGAGAGACAATCTGGATCATGAGATGAGACTTCTTCCACCTTGACCAGTATGGGATTATTTGGCATTGAAACTGCATTCAAGAAAGATTTGCGGCTAAGTGCATCTGCTACCACATTATCTTTTCCAGGGTGGAATTTGATGTCGAAATCATATTCTTGTAGAATTTCAATCCATCTCCTTTGCCGCATGTTGAGGTTAGGCTGGTGAAGATCCACTTTAGACTTTTGTGGTCAGTTACAAGCTGGAATTTGCCTCCCAAGAGATAATGTCTCCATAATTTGAGGCAATGAACAACTGCTAAGAGCTCCAAATCATGGGTGGCATAGTTTGCTTCATATTGCTTCAGCTTGCGGACGGCGGGAAGTATAAGCGATTGGTCTTCCTTCTTGGCCTAAGACACCACCAAGTGCTAGACTAATAGCATCGGTAACCACTTCAAATTCCTTGGAGAAATCAGGAAGCTTTAAGACTGGGGCAAAAGTAATAATGACTTTCAGCTGATCAAAGCTGTTTTTATGGATTGGAAGCCACACTATTTTGCAATCCTTCTTAAGAAGATCTGTCAAAGGTGCAGCTACCAAGGCATAATCTTTGATAAAATTCCTATACCAACCCGTGATTCCCAAAAATCCACGAACTTCATGAACTGATTTAGGGGGTGGCCATTCTAGAATATCCTTAACCTTGGCAGGGTCTACTGAGATGCCATCTTTGGAGACGATGAATCCAAGATACTCAATTTGATGAGTAAAGAAGGTACATTTGCTCTTCTTGGCATAGAGTTTGTGTCTGCGTAGCAATTGCAGAACTCTATGCACATGCTCCTCATGCTCTTCCATTGATTTGGAGTAGATTAAGATGTCATCAAAGAAAACAAGCACAAATTCATCCAAGTAAGGACGGAATATATCTTGCATTAGGCGGTTGAAGGTTGCAGGAGCATTGGTTAACCCGAATGACATTACAGTAAACTCATAGTGGCCATAACGGGTATTGAAGGTTGTTTTGGGTATATCTACTTCCTTCACTTTAATCTGATAGTAACCAGACCTCAAATCTCTTTTTGAGAAGACTTTGGCCCCATGAAGCCTGTCAAGAAGTTCATCGATGCGAGGGATAGGATACTTATTTTTGACAGTAACTTCATTTAGCCCTCGATAATCTATGCAGAGGCGGAGAGTCCCGTCCTTCTTTTTTTGGAAAAGAACAGGTGCTCCCCAAGGAGAGCTACTGGGGCGTACAAATCCTTGTTCAATGAGTTGGGAGAGTTGCTCCTTAAGCTCAATGGCTTCAGGAAGGGACATTTTATAGGGAGTTTTTGAGACGGGTTGAGCTCCAGGGATCACCTCGATTTCATGGTCGACTTCTCAAGGAGTCGGTAACCCTGTAAGCTCGTCAGGGAAGATGTCAGAGAATTCTTGGAGCCAAGAGGGTTCTGTCTCCATACTAGGTTCAATGACTTTGTTGAGTTTGACTAAGAAAACTTGCTGACCCTTACGTGTTCCCTTCAGAAGATGTTTTGCCTTGACTACCCTAGACTTAGGTTTTCCTGTGATCCCCTGAACAGATATTACTTGGCCATGCTCATTTTCAAAAGTGATACTCCCCTAGTTACAATGAATGCTAGCTTTGTTTACAATTAACCAATCCATCCCAAGGATTCCATTATAAATTCCTAGTGGCAAGACTCTAAAGTGACCATGAGTTTGCTCATTACCCAGCTCAAAATCAAGGTTTCCTATAGAGTGGCGAGATACTACTTCTTTCCCACTGGCTAACTCTACAATCATTTTTCTAGCTGTTTTTTGACTCAAGTTTAATTTTTGCAAGCATCTAGGAGAAAGGAATGAATGGGTACTGCCACAATCAATCAAAAGCTGAAATGGCTTACCGTGATGAGTGGCGGGGGTTTGGATTACACCAAATTGTTTATTCGAACCTTGGTGTTCTACTGCCGCATGGACGGTGGCGCGCTCTTCTTCAGCCGTTTCCAAGGTCGGTTCTTCACTTATAACACAGGCAGTTCTAGCAACTGCTTCTCCGCGGCCTCTGCCACGGCCACTACCTCTTGCACCTTGGTGGGTAGGGGTTCCACGGCCTTGATTTCCTCTGTTACCTTGGGGAAATGATGTTACCATCTTGGGACAGTTGGCTCTAAAGTGTCCCGGCTCATTGCACTCAAAACACAGAAGGGCCTTCTCTGGAAGAAGCAGCATACGAGCGGGGGGCAAAAGAGTTGCCTTGTCGCCCTCTGTTGTAGTAGGGAAAATTTTGTTGAGGTTTCTTGTAGGGTTGATCTCTAAGGTTTGCCTCAGGGTAAGATCTCTTTTGATTCTTCGGTTTGTTAGCCTTCACTTCGAGCATCCTGTAATGTGCTTGGCCTCATTGCTTCAAGGCAGGAATCTAGGGGTTCATTTAGCCCTTGGCAGAAATGAGCCACTTGCTGGGAAGTAGTCATAGCTGGGGCATACTTTCGAAGGGTAATAAATTTGGAATAGTAATCCTCAAGAGTTAAGCTGCACTGTCTAAGACTAAAAAACTCATTCATCTTTATGGATTCATGGGATGGAGGAAGATATCTTTCCTTCACTGCCTGCTTGATGTCTTCCCACGTTTGAGAATGCTCGGTGACTTCCTTGTCATGGCACCACTGTTTCCACCAGAGTTTAGCATCTCCAATGAGGCGAAACCGTGCGAGCATAGAGTGATTTTCTACTCCAGTACCAGCAGCAGAGAAATAATCGTCCATCGCCTCAATCCAGACTTCAGCATCCTTCTCAACCTTTGAACCTTCTCCTTTAAAGGAGGGAGGTTGCATTTGCTTGAGCAGGAGCTTCTTTTCCTGGGTATCGGTGTAAAGCGCATTGGGAAGTGGAGGGTGGTCATCCTGGCCATCATTGTAAAAATAATTTTAAGATTACAAGATTCATATTTGCATAACGCTTAATTTTTGGAGAGTAAAACATTGAAATTATTTTATTTCCAAATATTTACAAGGACAAGTTTTATTACAAAGATCTGAGACAAATATAATTAGTCTTATTTGTCATCAAGGGAAATTCCTAGGCTTGACTATGACATAAGGGTAGAGCGGTCCACATAGGTGAAATATGGGGGTTCCGCTGTAGTTTCTAAGACTCTAAAAACTGATGGTAAGGGTGATAAACTCTGGATTGGGGTAGATCCCAACACCGCTACTCTATCAGCAGGTAAGACCTTCATCACTTTGTCATACACCCAACGATCCTGAGGTATGCGAACCCCATCTATAGTCACCGAGGTGTCGGCCCTGGGGGTACCGACGAACCAAAATAAGCATATCATCTTAAGCTTCTCAATCCAACGAATCCGCTTAAGGTCGGTGGTGAGGTTCCCAATCTGATCTGCTCAGATGAAGAAGTACCTCGGCCCACGACTCCAGAAATCTCTACCCCATCCTCTTTGAATACAAGAGAAATGAGGGAGGGATATCTTCTCTAATATCTGCACCATGGTGTCGCGGAACTCAAAATTCGAGGAGTGACTAGCAGTCTCGAAGATGCATTGGAAAACTAGAAACTTGGAGTAGGCATCTTCCTCTTCCTACAATCAGTCAAACATCAATTTAACTTATTTGTTTTATTAGGATGTCTTTACTAATTAGCATTATGTTAGGTAAAACATTTATTACAAAACAGTCCTTAAACTGCAATTCCTAGGAGCCAAACCTGGCTCTGATACCAGTTGTAAGGTTCCTCCCTTCCAAGATGAGAGAAACACTTAAGATAGTCCGCTAAGTCTTATCTTGGGAAAAAATTTCCTATTCATCGACACCTTGACCCTGCAGAGATTCAAGGATACGATTTATAGGTATGACCTAGCTCTATCCCGCAGGGGGAGCGTGATTTTCTAAACATCAAATTACCCATAAGGTAATCGATCATAAATTGGGCAACTACTAGACTTGATTTCTAGGGACAACGCTTTTTTCCTCATCTTATGCAAGGCACAGTCGCTGGCCTCGTCTTCTAGAATAGAGTTGCCTAGGAACCTAAACTATCTAGCGTAGACTTTCACTTAATCTGTTGGAAAGCTACCCGACTAATCGGGTCCACCCATCCGTAGGATGGCCGTCAGGGCATTCCATCCTCCCATTTTCCACCCTACTCACGCATCAATTTATTTTCTAATTAATCCTACCACACTGTTTGACATAAATAAACATATTCCTTAATTAAGGCCCTTTTTCACAAGGTTTGTTAAAACAGCCTTCTTACACAATACAATCATACCAAAGACAAGATGTAATTGTAAGATTCCTCCCCCAACCCCCTTTTTGATGTCTAGCGTATTCCCCTGTAATCAATTCCTTTTCTGAAATATAAGAGATCTTGTTTGTGGCTGTTTTAACCTAGAGAGAGAATATATTCTAGAGAGAGAATATTCAGATTTTGAATATTTTTGGATAGAAAAATATCTCACCTTATTAAAATGAATCCCCTTGAAACAGAAATCCAGAAAGAATTTTCCAATGTGCAATTGGAATTAATTGGAAATAGGTATAAAGAACCTTAGTCTAAGGGTCTAGATTTTCAGAAATTTTTGGATTATGGTCCAATTAAGGTTCCTATGGGCCAATAGCATCAATCCATGTGTAGGGAGGAGATAAATCCAAATTGTAAAAGAAGATACCCAAAAATGAGTAAATGCTCACATAAGATGAAGAGTTGAAAATGTACAAGGTTTATTAGTAAAAAACTATGAGCAATATTAAAAATATGAGATATTTTGGGTATCCAAAAATGAGTAAATGCTCACATAAGATGAAGAGTTGAAAATGTACAAGGTTTATTAGTAAAAAACTATGAGCAATAAAATTTTGACACATATGTAAGGAAGGAGAGTTCTTTAAAGAAGGTGCATATTTCACATAAGATGAAGAGTTGAAAATGTACAAGGTTTATTAGTAAAAAACTATGAGCAATAAAATTTTGACACTATGTAAGGAAGGGGAGTTCTTTAAAGAAGGTGCATATTTCACATAAGATGAAGAGTTGAAAATGTACAAGGTTTATTAGTAAAAAAACTATGAGCAATAAAATTTTGACACATATATAAGGAAGGGGATTTCTTTAAAGGAGGTGCATATTTCACATGCTTGAATGAGTTTTAAACTCAAAAATAATGTGATATTTTTATCTCTCATATCTCTTGAACCAAACCAAATCAAAATGGAACCAAATCGAATCAAAAAGTAACCAAACTAGGTCCAAATCTAGTCCAAATTCAACCAAACTGACTTGGAAAATTCTAGAATCAATTTGTTTGGTTAGGAGCTCAATTTTTCCTATAAATAGAAGCCTTCCCTTGTTGAAAAAGATATATAGTGTCTTATGCATTGTTACTCTACTCTACCTAAGCCAAGAACTGTGAATTCTTTAATAATTCACTAGTTTTTGATACTTCTCTCTTTCTTCAATCCCCATTGGTGGCTCCATCAACATACTAAACCAATTGATTGGTTGGGGGCCTCTACCGTGATCAAAGAATCAAGCAAATTATAAGATAAGTATAGTGAATTTTGATCTTTTCTATAATTTCTCAATGATTCTCTCTTCTCAACCCCTCTCAAGCTTGAGAAGCTTAATTGATATGGTTTTTGAAATGTTATTGAAGTTAATTAATTAATGATAGTAAAGAATTACATAAAATTTTATTTATATTTAATTCTAATGATCTTTCTCTCTCTCACTTAAGAAATGGTCATACTCATGACCCTTTCAATCCAAATGAAGCTTTTCATAAGGCTTTTCTTTAATCCAAGATTAAGCTATGCTTGAGGCCAAATTAATGGCTTTTTCGATGCTTTTAGTTTATGTATATTGATGATTCAATCCATTATGGATTGATGATCCAATTAGAGACCATTCTAATTATTTCCTTAATGATAAGCCTTATCCCTTAGAAAAAATTGAGATTTATCAGTCATAGTAGCGGAGCTATGGCAAATTTTTTATAGAAATTACGCATAAAATAATTTCATTCAAAGCATAAAAAGAGGACTTCCTACCATATTCTAGGAACTATCATCCTAGATTAATTAAAAGAATTTTATTATGCATGGAGATGTGGATGTATGCATGTAGAAGTAGATGTATGGATGAGGATGTAAATGGAGATGTGGATGGATGCATGTAGATGTAGAGGTATAGATGTAGATGTGAATGGAGGTGTGGATGTATGCATGTAGATGTAGATGTATAGATATAGATGTGAATGGAGATGTGGATGTATGCATGTAGATGTAGGTGTATAGATGTAGATGTGGATGTGGAGGTGGATGGATGCATGTAGATGTAGATGTATAGATGTAGATGTGAATGTAGATGTGGATGTATGCATGTAGATGTAGGTGTATAGATGTAGATGTGGATGTGGAGGTGGATGGATGCATGTAGATGTAGATGTATAGATGTAGATGTGAATGGAGATGTGGATGTATGCATGTAGATGTAGATGTATAGATGTAGAGGTGGATGTGGAGGTGGATGTATGCATGTAGATGTAGATGCATAGATGTGGATGTGAATGTGGAGGTGGATGTATGCATGGAGATGTGGATGTATGCATGTAGAAGTAGATGTATAGATGAGGATGTAAATGGAGATGTGGATGGATGCATGTAGATGTAGATGTATAGATGTAGATGTGAATGTAGATGTATGAATGCATGTAGAAGTAGATGTAGATGTAGATGTGAATGGAGATGTGGATGTATGCATGTAGATATAGATGTATAGATGTAGATGTGGATGTGGAGGTGGATGGATGCATGTAGAAGTAGATGTATAGATATAGATGTGAATGGAGATGTGGATGTATGCATGTAGATGTAAATGTATAGATGTAGAAGTGGATGTGGAGGTGGATGTATGCATGTAGATGTAAATGTGGATGTAGATGTGGAGGTGGATGTATGCATGTAGATGTAGATGTATAGATGTGGATGTGAATGTGGAGGTGGATGTATGCATGTAGATATAGATGTATGGAGGTGAATGTGAATGTGGATGTGGATGTATGCATAGAGATGTGGATGTATGCATGTAGATGTGAATGTACGCATATAGATGTAGATGTATGGATGTGAATGTGCATGTAGATGCGGATGTATGGATGTGGATGCATGAATGTGCATGTAGATGTGGATGTGAAAATAGATGTATGGATGTATGGATGTGAATATATGATATGTGATGTGAAGGAATCTGAAATGATGAGATGGAAAATGATGTGATGGGATGAGTATACATATAAATGGAATATGGAATAAGTAATGTAGATTGATGAGGGATAATGTGGAAAAATGAGAGTTAATATAGAAACTGTATTTGTAAACTGTTTGTAAATGCTGTTTGTAAATGATTGTTTTATGTCAAGAATGCTGGGGGGAGCATTTTGGCCGTCTTGTGATTAAGGACGTGATGATAAAGTTGTAACTGCTGACGGAGAGTCAATGAAGGACGTCTCGCATAGCAAGGTCGGCCGAGGTCTTGACCAGCCTCGGTGCAATTAAAATGGTGAGCTTTCGGTACGGTGGATGAGGGGCCAAGGAAGCGGCCTATGAGTGAAGCGCTAGGTCACCTGCGAAGGATCCTAGAGGGTGCTGACCATATGGTGCTCGGGCTCTGGGTCGCCTAGGATACCCACGCGTGCATCGAGGAAGATATTGGAACAAGAGTAGGAGTTGTTTTCTGAAATGGGGCATGGATCTGGTTGATTGACCTTGCTGGTCTTCAATGGATGAGTCCATGGCTCTTTATATGGATCTGTTGGTTGATCTTGCTGATCTTCAACGAGAGTCCATCTTGATAAGTGATTATATTGCCGAGTATTATGGGCTAGGAACTATCGAAATGGCCCCTGAGCGTTCTAGTTGCCAATGATGCCATAGATACTCTGATGAAGGAATGATGGGAAATTAAGAATCAATTGGATAAATTGGAAGATGGTGATCAATGATACTATGGTTTTATTAAAGGATTGTTTTAAACTGGTTGAATTTGTGAAAAGGCAATTTCATATTGGGTGTGTGAGTGGTGTGACTAGTTTTATTTTTGCATGAACATCCGGCTAGGGGGCCTTGGAACCCTTTTCCTTGGTACCCAGGACAAAACCTAACCAAATTCTTAATTGGATCCCATCACTATAGTGGTTGGGTGGTTGGCTAACCCATGGGAATGGATGGGGTTAGACTGGACTGATGGATCCGTAAATCGAGACTCAAACTTTTGTTTTTACGATAGATAAAATAAATCTCGGACAGTAACTGTTCTATGGATAAGAATCAACGGCTGTGCCTCTTGAATGGGGAAAAAAGCGTTGATCCTAATGATCCAAGTGCAGGTTTCTCCCTTGATCTGACCAAGTATCTTATAGATGTAATTGGATCAGCTCGATCAGAAATGATCTTGACTACGTTAGAGTAAAAAGTTATCCTGGTGGAATCGCCCGTGCTTCCGGTAAAGGAAGTTTTTCTGGGTTCGGTTTTGGAACAACCGACGGATTAGTCTCTTATCCGGATATCCGTGTGGGTGAGGCCCCGAATGTGGGACCCCTGTCTCGTGCGAGAAGTGCTACTTCCGCTGCTAGTATCCCGAATCTGTTGCTCGGTGGGAACAGGGATCTTACAGTTGGTATCAGAGCATTTGGTTAATAAAGATCAACTAAGAAGACAAATATATCAAAAATTTATCAAGAAACACAAAAAGGTTATAATTGTGTGCGATAATTCATACAATTTGATATTCAAACTGAAATTCGTAATTTGGTAATTGGGTCTTCAGATGGAAGTACCGCAATTATATAGAATCCCTGACTTGCTTGAGGCCTAGACATGATAGTATTTACCTTATAATTCCAAGGGCCGTGACTACCCGTATATACCGAGAGTATACTGCAGCTCTTTACTGACAGTATATACGAGTAAATCTAAGACTTGAAATTATAAGCGTTAATGCTATCCAGATGATGATTTCGAATGTGATTGATATGATTTTTAATTCTCTTTGAGAATTGATGAATTGATTTGGATTCTGATTGAAAATGCTGATTGAAAAATGTTGATTTTTAAAAATTAGTTGAAATATAATGAAACCACAATGAGGGGGAATGGGACGAGTCCCTGTGATGATATTCATAACTAGAATGATGATAACGAATTCAGCAAATCACTATGAGATTAGTGGGTTGTGCTGTCAGATTGCTACTGTTAATACTTGACCGGTAGATCAAGTTAAGGGATGTCAAATTGAGAACTTGCTTGACTGAAATTTCCGTGGAGGAATGTTCCGAAGGAAACTTTTCGGTCTAATGGACCATTATCATGTTAAAGATATGAATGATATGATCTGAATGAATTGTTATTTAATGATGAGTTCTATATAAGGGATATTTATCCCAGTGTTCTGTTGGGTTGACCAGAATATAAGGAACCCCAGAATAAAATTGGATCTTAAGAAAAAGAGCTATCCTCTACCTTGCGAGATGAGGACATCTCGCACTTTTTAAGTGGGGTAGAATGTAAGATTCCTCCCCAACCTTCGAGATATACTGGAGTAAGAATCTTCCTTTCTGATCTTATAATTATTCCCTCTCTAAAATAAAAGAAAGTTTTTGTTTAAAAAAGGAAGACCCTTTCCCTAGAATACTTCTTAGGAGTCCCACCTGTTTTAAGGATTTAGAACAATGAGTTCAGAAGTGAGAATCGGTGGTTTGGATACCAAGGTTTTGGTTTTCATTGGAGTACGGCCCAAAAGAAGTTCTTTATCTCTTGGGGAGTATAAGAAGTTATCCCCCAGATATTGTGACCCTTATATCTGAATTCAATGAAAGTAGGTGACTTAGCCTACAAGCTTCTTTTATCTCCTCATCTCAAAGTTCTTAATACCTTCTATAGAAAAATGTGTCAAACACAAATCATGGAAAGACGGTAAAACTTCAGTGGCAAGTTACCGTTGGCTTCTAGGTTACGCTAGATCCTTCCTTTATATAAGTCGTAACTTTTACTTGTTGCTCACAGTAATCTTACTCCCATCAATCTCCTTTCTTTCTTAATCTCCTTCATGGCTTGGCAACAGGAATTAGTTTTATCCCTGATGATTTCTCACCTTCAAGACGCAAGAGAGTCTGTGAAGAAAAACTTTATAGAACAGTATGAGCGCTCACTTTTTCCTCACCTAGGAACTTCTGTAGCTCAGACCAAATGGCAGACCTATCAAAACATAACTAGGGTAACACCCTGGGGTCAGCAGCATTTTCATAACAATGTCCACTTGGCCATGGTTATTGAAGCTTTGGGTTTGGGTCCCCGATACTACTGCGTCATGAGATCAAGGCATCTTGGGTTTTCTGAGCGGGTCTTCTTACTAGCGTGTTTTTTTCCTCATGAGAAGATATGCCTTTATCCCGTTTTTGGCTTGCCTGCCTCTCAGAGGTCCTTTTGTTAGATCACCTCATACCACTGAGATAGGTGCGGCAATAACCAGTAGAATCATTCCTATAGATGAGTTACCCTATACTTGTACAGCTTGTGAGTGCTGCTTTTGTGACCATATGATAGACGGGCTTATGGAAGTGTAAAGAGTTCTTTTATCTTTACTATATAAGTTCCGAGAATGAATAAAGTTTAAATCTTGTTCTTATCTTGCTTTCTTTAAGACTTTTCTTGGTGGTTAATCTTGATTAAAATTTTTCTCTAAGTCTCATATTCGTGCATCTTGCGAAATTATCCCAGTTTGCGAGATGAGGACATCTCGCATTTTTTTAAGTGGGGTAGAATGTAAGATTCCTCCCCCAACCCCCTTTTTGATGTCTAGCATATTCCCCTGTAATCAATTCCTTTTCTGAAATATAAGAGATCTTGTTTGTGGCTATTTTAACCTACAGAGAGAAAATATTCTAGAGAGAGAATATTCAGATTTTGAATATTTTTGGATAGAAAAATATCTCACCTTATTAAAATGAATCCCCCTAAAACAGAAATCCAGAAAGAATTTTCCAATGTGCAATTGGAATTAATTGGAAATAGGTATAAAGAACCTTAGTCTAAGGGTCTAGATTTTCAGAAATTTTTGGATTATGGTCCAATTAAGGTTCCTATGGGCCAATAGCATCAATCCATGTGTAGGGAGGAGATAAATCCAAATTGTAAAAGAAGATACCCAAAAATGAGTAAATGCTCACATAAGATGAAGAGTTGAAAATGTACAAGGTTTATTAGTAAAAAACTATGAGCAATATTAAAAATATGAGATATTTTGGGTATCCAAAGATGAGTAAATGCTCACATAAGATGAAGAGTTGAAAATGTACAAGGTTTATTAGTAAAAAACTATGAGCAATAAAATTTTGACACATATGTAAGGAAGGAGAGTTCTTTAAAGAAGGTGCATATTTCACATAAGATGAAGAGTTGAAAATGTACAAGGTTTATTAGTAAAAAACTATGAGCAATAAAATTTTGACACATATGTAAGGAAGGGGAGTTCTTTAAAGAAGGTGCATATTTCACATAAGATGAAGAGTTGAAAATGTACAAGGTTTATTAGTAAAAAAAACTATGAGCAATAAAATTTTGACACATATGTAAGGAAGGGGCGTTCTTTAAAGGAGGTGCATATTTCACATGCTTGAATGAGTTTTAAACTCAAAAATAATGTGATATTTTTATCTCTCATATCTCTTGAACCAAACCAAATCAAAATGGAACCAAATTAAATCAAAAAGTAACCAAACTAGGTCCAAATCTAGTCCAAATTCAACCAAACTGACTTGGAAAATTCTAGAATTAGTTTGTTTGGTTAAGAGCTCAATTTTTCCTATAAATAGAAGCCTTCCCTTGTTGAAAAAGATATATAGTGTCTTATGCATTGTTACTCTACTCTACCTAAGCCAAGAACTGTGAATTCTTTAATAATTCACTAGTTTTTGATACTTCTCTCTTTCTTCAATCCCCATTGGTGAGATGAAAAATGATGTGATGGGATGAGTATACATATAAATGGAATATGGAATAAGTAATGTAGATTGATGAGGGATAATGTGGAAAAATGAGAGTTAATATAGAAACTGTATTTGTAAACTGTTTGTAAATGCTGTTTGTAAATGATTGTTTTATGTCAAGAATGCTGGGGGGAGCATTTTGGCCGTCTTGTGATTAAGGTCGTGATGATAAAGTTGTAACTGAGTCAATGAAGGACATCTCGCATAGCAAGGTCGGCCGAGGTCTTGACCAGCCTCGGTGCGATTAAAATGGTGAGCTTCCGGTACGGTGGATGAGGGGCCAAGGAAGCGGCCTATGAGTGAAGCGCTAGGTCACCTGCGAAGGATCCTAGAGGGTGCTGACCATACGGTGCTCGGGCTCTGGGTCGCCTAGGATACCCACGCGTGCGTCGAGGAAGATATTGGAACAAGAGTAGGAGTTGTTTTCTGAAATCGGGCATGGATCTGGTTGATTGACCTTGCTGGTGTTCAATGGATGAGTCCATGGCTCTTTATATGGATCTGTTGGTTGATCTTGCTGATCTTCAACGAGAGTCCATCTTGATAAGTGATTATATTGCCGAGTATTATGGGCTAGGAACTATCGAAACGGCCCCTGAGCGTTCTAGTTGCCAATGATGCCATAGATACTCTGATGAAGGAATGATGGGAAATTAAGAATCAATTGGATAAATTGGAAGATGGTGATCAATGATACTATGGTTTTATTAAAGGATTGTTTTAAACTGGTTGAATCTGTGAAAAGGCAATTTCATATTGGGTGTGTGAGTGGTGTGACTAGTTTTATTTTTGCATGAACATCCGGCTAGGGGGCCTTGGAACCCTTTTCCTTGGTACCCGGGACAAAACCTAACCAAATTCTTAATTGGATCCCATCACTACAGTGGTTGGGTGGTTGGCTAACCCATGGGACTGGATGGGGTTAGGTTGGACTGATGGATCCGTAAATCGAGACTCAAACTTTTGTTTTTACGATAGATAAAATAAATCCCAGACAGTAACTGTTCTATGGATAAGAATCAACGGCTGTGCCTCTTGAATGGGGAAAAAAGCGTTGATCCTAATGATCCAAGTGCAGGTTTCTCCCTTGATCTGACCAAGTATCTTATAGATGTAATTGGATCAGCTCGATCAGAAATGATCTTGACTACGTTAGAGTAAAAAGTTATCCTGGTGGAATCGCCCGTGCTTTCCGGTAAAGGAAGTTTTTTCGGGTTCGGTTTTGGAACAACCGACGGATTAGTCTCTTATCCGGATATCCGTGGGTGAGGCCCCGAATGTGGGACCCCTGTCCCGCGCGAGAAGTGATACTTCCGATGCTAGTATCCCGAATCTGTTGCTCGGTGGGAACAGGGATCTTACAGTAATTATATAAAAAGTTTATACATGAACCAATTCCATACAAGCCAAACTGGCTCTCTTATTCTTATTCTGCCGATGATCTAGAATTCGGCCTTCCAGTCTCTACATGCTGGGCAAAACCCTACGGGACCATACACCTCATCGTCGGCCGCCGCTGGCGAGGACTCAAGCTGGCCTGTCGCCCTCTCAGGCTCCATCGCTCGATCCTCCCGCCCCTTAGAGGGATGTCTGCACACTAGGGTGGGCTTATTTACCGCACTAGCCTGGGCCCTCAGAACTAGGTAACCTCATAACCTCTCGCCTCAATCGGCGATCCTTATTCTCCCAAAGGTATGAGGGATACCTTGGGCCATTTCCGGGCTTTGCTAATGAGGCCGCCCGGCTACACAAGCACGGAACGGAGTTAGCGTTGAAGCTAAAAAAAATCTTGAATCCTAAAGATAACAACTTCAATGCAATTTACTAAATATAGCATTCACAATTCATGAAGATAACAATTTCAACGCAATTTATCAAATACAACATCACATAATTCGGAACTTCATATAATTTTTATGTCGTCATTTTAAAAGGGTAAGACACCATTCATTAATACTAATTTAAGGAAAAATCTCTTCTTTTGAAAATTAACCAAGCTAACCTAGCCACCGTTTCCTTGAGGGGCTTGAAAAGGGAGGATTGGAGCCGCATTGGGCGCATCTTCCCCCATCTCGTTGTTACGTGCTCTTCTTGAGGCAATATTTTATCGTCTCCGAGATGAGGCCATCTTAGGCGTCGCCTTGTAGAGCTCGCTGCTACGATCGAAACGCTTAAGTCGAATCTGAATTTTGAGCTCGTTTACTCACCGTATGAGCAAAAGAATATGGCGCATGAATCCTCTCTTGAGTCAAAAAACCCTTACTAAAGTCTACGCAAATGGGGGGGGGGGATTGTGAGATGTCCTTAAGGGCAAAGGGCAAAAACGTGGAGAGGGCTGGGAGGGGTTGCTGCAAGCCTCTCTGTAAGTCTCTTCACATGGGGGGGGAGAAGAGTTAAGGACACTGGCTCCTAGCAAGAGGGGGATGGAGGAAAATTGGCTTATCTGAAAAGAGCCAAATGAGGGGGTGTGAGAGGGGTGGTTGCAAGGGTGGCTGTACTTGCAGCAAGTACGCTACACAGGGATGGACAGCGGTACGGATGGCGACACAACAGGGCATACGCTACACAGAAAATGCGCGCCGTCTGTGGAGCACCCCAGGGGTTTATATAGCTGAGGGGTGAGGGTACGGGCGCTGCGCAAAGCAAGGACGAAAGGATGGTGTACCTTCAAAGACTATGGATCGGTGGCCTACATGGGTCTAGGGGAAAGGTACGGTGTCGGTTGTCCGAGAAAGGAGTGGTACGCATGTACCTTATCTGGTCTGGGGCAGCATGGGTGTCCACGTAAGGGTACACGTGGACCATATAGTGGGCGGCTGTCCTTTGGTTCTTGGGCGGTCATTGTACGGGCACCCTAGTAAGTGTGTACGGACCAAATTTTGGGACGGGGTATCCAAATTTGGGGCGCCTGTCTCGATTTGCGTGTCGGACCGTCCCGAGGGGTGAAATTTTTTTTTTGTCCAGGAGGTTCTCTTGGTCGCAGGGGTTCAGACCGTTCGTCAATCGGACGTACGGTCGTACATTTATTAAGGTTTAAAGGTCACCATTTTTTAACTAAAATGATTGAAATTAGCGTATAAGCTTGATCCGGTGTCCGTTTTGGATGCTATAAAATCCTATATTAGGGTAAAATCGCGCGCAAATTTCAAATTTGGGCTCAAAGTTTGAAGATTATAGGTAGAAATGACTCAAATAATAAAATCATTGATATTTATACCATAAAAACTCATAATTACATGGACATTTCTTTATTAGTGAAGATGGGTATGTTATAGTAATTCACAACAACAATAGGCCATGTGCACCATGGTGTAGACCTCAATCCAAACGGGTTCACCCCATCCATACCCATCTTTGAACTATGGCCATCTATCCTCAATGTGAGCCCAAGGTGGTGAGTCAGCGGGAATCCTCATGTCATCGGTTGAACAATGGTTCACATGTTATGTCATTAAGTCGGCGATGGATTGACACCGGAACATATGTTGAATGCGAGGTATAATAGGAAAGTGTCTCAATACCTTTTGGGGAATTTTTGCACCTTTTAAATCCTTCCTGTAATAATCCTCTCCACAAATTGGACATTATATGACATTGGCAAAGGTACCCTGTCTTTTTTATCAGTTAGATGGTCCCAAATCATTGATGCCACATTCTTAAAAAATGTGCATTGGATCCAAAAGATGATTTATTTTTAACTCTGTCCAATATGGTAGACGATAGAAGATTGAATACCTTTTCATGCCCGTGGGACTGTGATGAGAGTCACCCTCCATCTCTCGTCCCACTCTCCATCTCTCCACCTTCCCTCCAATGGCATTGTAGGAGGCGAATGCCACATGGTCTTCCACTCCACACCTCTCATCACAATCGGAGAAACCTCTGATGGAGCATAATCTAGGTGGTTTGGAGGAAGAAATCGATGATGTTCATCATACACCACTTTCTTTTGTGCATGTGCTTGTTGGAAACAAGTGATGGACTACAAATTGGACATGCATTATATCCTGCAGTTGTGAGACCTTCGAAATTGCCATGTAAGAACTGAAAGTTAGTAATTATAATACATTACAGTTATAAATGAATCGTTTGTGCATGCTTAGATAAGAATCAATTTATAAGAACCAAAAGATGATTTATTTTTAACTCTCTCCAATATGGTAGACGATAGAAGATTGAGTACCTTTTCATTCCCACGGGTGTTGTGATGAGAGTCACCCTCCATCTCTCATTCCACTCTCCATCTCTCCACCTTCCCTCCAATGGCATTGTAGGAGGCAAATGCCACATGGTCTTCCACTCCGTACCTCTCATCACAATCGGAGAAACCTGATGGAGCATAATCTAGGTGGTTTGGAGGAAGAAATCGATGATGTTCATCATACACCACTTTCTTTTGTGCATGTGCTTGTTTGGAAATAAGTGATGGACTACGAATTGCACATGCATTATATCCTGCAGTTGTGAGACCTACGAAATTGCCATGTAAGTACTGAAAGTTAATAGACATTATAATACATTACAATTATAAATGAATCATTTATTTGTGCATGCTTAGATAAGAATTAATTTATGAGTATGACGTACCTGAGCACTCCGTATAGCTCGAAAAATCATGCATAGTCCACATCAAGATATCCTTGACCATTGTATTGCGGCATGAAATTGGACGAGAAACATCATGCACCCTTATGCCTCTCCATAATTGCTTGAGCTCATCAATCAAGGACTCAAGGTATACATCCATGTTCTTTACCTTGTGCTTCCTGGGCATAAGAAGTGCAAGTATCACACATGACCCTTCTTGATGGACATCCACGGAGGAATATTGTAATTCACAACAACAATAGGCCATGTGGACCACGGTGTAGACCTCAATCCAAATGGGTTCACCCCATCCATACCCATCTTTGAACTATGGCCATCTATCCTCAATGTGAGCCCAAGCTGGTGAGTCAGTGGGAATCCTCATCATGTCATCGGTTGAACAATGGTTCACATGTTATGTCATTAAGTCGGCGATGGATTGACATCGGAACATATGTTGAATGCGAGGTATAATAGGAAAGTGCCTCAATACCTTTTGGGGAATTTTTGCACCTTGTAAATCCATCCTGTAATAATCCTCTCCACAAATTGGACATTATATGACATTGGCAAAGGTACCCCTGAATAGTACGCAATCATTATGACATGCATGGATTCGAGTGTAATCCATATCAAGCTTGGAAAGGATTCTTCAAGCATCACTTCTTCTTGCGGACATCAAATTGTTTGTTGGTTTTGGGAGCATCTTCTTTAATAACCGAAGTAGGCTATTCACACTATTATCACTCCATATGTTGTTTGTGTAAGTTGAGGATTTCCAAGCATGCCTGCAAAGTTGAGTACTTTGCATCCTCCTACAATGGTGTGTTAGCCTCTTTGTGTAACACATTCTTTCTTTCATGTGTTTCAAAGTTAGGTGTCTCTTCCTCACCCTCGCTTTGAAAAAAGTGAGTGATCATCTCCTCCATGGCATCCTCTTCCTCTATATCTCATGTGAAGGAAATCTTGGGTCTTCCAAATGTACTGAACATGCTCCACTTTCCACGTGCTCCTTATTACAATGCTGGTATTCCTTCCTCCAGTTTCTCCCAATGATCAAATAATGAGGTATATTGTGTAGTACTCGTGCGCGAATGTCCATGCCCTCCTCATCCTAATGAACCATATTTAAAAATGACACTCAACATTACATATGGCAAACCACGAGTTTACATTTCAAGGCATAAGTTTATATACTAACTGAGGAATTGGCTTGCAACATCAAGTTGTTTGGCATTGGTTCAAACGATCCCCATTTTCTAATATGCTCCAATGTCACTCGACGTTCACGTACACAAAAATTCTTGCATCTTGCACATGAACAAGAAATTCTTCTTCACAACAACTCTGGACCTCCAATTGGTTGGTGACCCATCACTATCCGAACTAGTAGAAGACATCTATACTAGGCACAAAAAGTGTGCAGTTAAAAAACTGAATATGAATACAAGCACTAAATTTAGTAGTGTCAATGGTATATGCATAGGCTTGCTCTCTGAAATTTACATAGTGTCACTATAAGCGTCGTTAAGCGTCATTTTTAGCGACGCTGACAAAATTAACTTTTTGAGCTTGCGACATCGCCGACGCCTATTTTTCTCTCCCACAAAAAATTTTCTCCACTCCTTTCCTTGAGTTCCTGCACTGACTCCTCACTTCAATCAAGCTAGCTTTCCTCACAAGCATTTTTACTCTTTATATTCTCCTTCCCCTTCATCTTCATGAGACTCTTTCTCTTCATCTCCAAATGGTTATGGTGTAAGCTCTTGAAGGTATTTTTCTCTTATGTTTTATTCTAATGCATTTGTTTATGGTTCTTCTTCCCCTTCCCCTTCCCCTTGCTATTCCTCTTTCTTTTCCTATCCATCACTCTACAAGTGATGGTGTGACCTAATGATTAGGTTTGCTTCTATTATGTTTAACCCTTGGGTGTCGAAATTTAAGATTAGCATAGCTTAAACTTAATGCATAAATTAAGCTTTATACATAGAGCTTAATCGCTCTATGCATAGAGCTTAATCTACACCTTCCCCAATGGTTGCAACATGGCGATGCTGTAGGGAAGATTGTGCGAGCAAAAGGTGGACACACATTGCACCGTGGACACAGAAAATTGAGTTAGGATAAATCGCAAGCTCCATGGCTGATGTGCCCTTCTTTTAACCCCCACCCCTATAATCGGCATTGAATGGGTTGTGGGCTCTCCTACTGGTCTACCGGTGAGGGGAGGCCGATTACCATGTAGGGCGAGGAGGCCGACTTCCACGTCAATTGTCTTGCTGAGACAGAAGCCCCATTGCCATGTCAATAGTCAGATGATTATCATGGCCTCGCATGGTGCGTCTCACTCTGCCTGTACGCTGTCACCCATAACAAGTCCTTACCAAAGCATGTGGCTGGAAGAAAGTGTCTTTTCATCATAACTGGGGTAAGGGTATCTATTACAAGATAAAGGAAGAGTCCTCACCCCTTTACGTGGAGAAAGAAGAGGGAGAATTTTTTAAAAGGAGAAAGGAGAAGAGAAGTCAAGTGTTTGGGGGTTTCTCTCCCACACGCCTAGGTGCATTGGAGCTCACAATTAGTTGTCACCATCAAACCATTTACTTATTGAGTTTCTTATATATATATATATATATAATCCATTGGAAAGTAAATTAATGTATGTATGTATGTATGTATATGTATATACATGTGTGTGTTTCGATGTGTGTATGATATATCTATCTATATATTTAAAAGTGACCACAGCTTATCACCCATCTCCGCACATTAAAATTTAATCAAAATTAATTAAATTATGTTGATGTTTGTATTTATATTTTTAAATACATATATATATGTATAAGTATATGTGTCTATGTATAGGTATATGTATCTAAAACATAATATTGTTGTTGATACTATATATTTACATATGTGTGTGTGTGTGTGTGTGTGTGTGTGTGAGAGAGAGAGAGAGTGTGTTTGTGTGTGTGTGTGTGTGTGTGAGAGAGAGAGAGAGAAAGAGAGAGAGAGAGAGAGAGAGAGAGAGAGAGAGAGAGAGTGCTTCTATGTGTGGGAGAGTGTAAGAAGAGAGAGGGAGTGTGCGCATGTGTGTGTGTGTGAGCGAGAGAGAGAGAGAGAGAGAGAGAGAGTTTCAACATTTGAGAGGGAGTGTGTGCATGTGTGTGTGTGTGAGCGAGAGAGAGAGAGAGAGAGAGAGAGAGAGAGAGAGAGAGAGAGAGAGAGAGAGAGAGAGAGAGAGTTTAAACATTTGAGAGTGTGTACGTGACAGAGAGAGGGAGAGGGCCATGTGCATGTGTATGTGTGTGAGTGTGTGTGTGAGAGAGAGAGAGATGGTTGTAGAGAGGGAATAGTTCTTTTCTGGAACCTTGGTCGGCCCGCAGCAATGCGTGGGTTCAATACTAGTACGTGTTACGGTGAGGTTCTATGTGGGGAGGTTGTCTCCTTTGCATCCTCATGCAATGCAAAGCGAACTCTTTTGAGAGCAAGATCTAGAGCCCATGAAGCCTATCGCGATCTCCTTCGAGAGTAGGATCTCCCCCAAGAGTAGCCTCTTTGGAGTGAGGATGAACTTTTTCTTCGAGGAATCCTAGTGAGGTTAAGGACCGATGATGGGAGAGGCACACTTGAGCACAGGGGAGGAAGGCCTTCTGGGCGAAGCTTTACTAGATGACATCGATGAAACTTGGGACCCCTTAATAGAGACACTACAAGAGAGGATAAATCACAAACCTCTAGCCTATAAGCATATAGTACAGACACAACAGCATTTTCAAAGCTATAAGAAAACAAACATCTCTTTTGATGGATAAGAAAACCTCACTTTATAAAAAAAAGGTGCATACACATTGCATGGTATCCATGGCTTACACACACGCCACACGGATAAACCAAGTATACTACATTTTCTCCTTAAAATCAAAGACAATAAAACGAGTAGCAAAGAAATAGTCCATACCTTTAAACCCTCTGGATTTGGCAAAAAGAAGATATTAAATCTTGAACTTTGAAGCCTTCAAGATGAATCTCCTTCCGGTTCTGAGTTCTCCCGAGTCAGTACACTCTCTCCCCAAGGCAGATAACAAACACTAGAAACTTGACAGCTCTTTAGTGGACACCAAAAACTTGAAAGCTCTTCTCACGCAGGCACAATTTTGCTCTAACTTGAAAGCTTTAAAAGAACTATTCCCTCTCTACAACCATCGACAACCGTATACACTTTGAAAGCTCTAAATCCAATCTCCAAGATGTCTTGAATTGTTCCATAATATTAAAGTTTCTCTGATATAATATTATTATCTCTTCTACTAGCTCAACTTTCTTGGTCAAAACTTACCATTACACCACAATCATATGTGATTCTCTTGGAGTCCACACGTTGAGTGCAAAAATGTCGACCTTCTGTGACCACATTACATTATGCACTATATACTTCAACCCAATAAAAAATCTTTAATATAGCTTATACGTAAGCAATTTAGTATTCAACATTATATCTCTTAGCAAAACATCTTTACTTACATGGTAGTTGCATCCCCTTGCATATTCCCATTCTTCTCTTGTAATCTTCTCTTCCATCCTTTCGGCTTGCTCGAGGGCATCTCTGAGCCATTCAATATTGCAATCCTTTGGAAGAGCCTTTAGGTTGGGTGGGTATGCCATGTGCCTGTGTTGAACTCTTAAATGCTCTTCTCTCCTCTGTCCTTATCTTTTTTGCATATTTCTCAATCCACCTTTCCATTCAAGAAGTGTTAAGAAGACAAAATGTAATGACCTTTTTGTGCATGGACTCATCCATCTTTCGAATGCGTCCTTTTTCATGTGGAACATGTGACACCTTTCGTTCATCCTCATCGTTATGCATGAATCTAGGCATAGATGGATCGATTTGTTTCAAATATTCAGAGATGTAGAGGAGGGATTCTTGCACCAACCATCCCTCTGCCATGCTTCCTTCTAGCCTTGCCCTTTGCTTCACAAATCCCTTCAAGGTTTTCATGAAGCGTTCAAGAAAAAACATCCACCGGCTATGAACAACACCACATATAGCCACCTCATCCACCAAATGTACTAGAAGGTGCAATTAAGTTGTGAGTATGCTTCTTGGAAAGCTTTCTTCAATCATATATACCTCCTCAATTAACTCAGCTCGAGCCTTCTCACAATGGAATCTGGATGAATCTCCTTTGACACTATCCACCTATTCAACAAAGGAATAAATGATAAATTAAAGAATAATAGATAATTTCAAAGCTATATGTTATACCAAATGCACAAATCTACAGTTTTGATTGGAACTCACCTCCCCAATCCACATAATTTATAGATGGCATTCCGAGCCTTGTCTTTTCCGCACCCACCAATTGATTTGGAAGTATGAACAATGCAATCAATTTTTGAAAACAATAAAAGATCAATATAGAGTCCACACAACATAAACCGAGGAGTGCCCAAAAATAAATACAGCTATGTACGTACTCGCATCATCTCATGCCAACCATGTGATTTGAGACCATACAATTAATGCTCACCCTTATTTTTTGTTATTGTAAATGCACCCTTTAATGAGTGCATTACATCGGTTGGTGTACGAAAAGATGAAATTTGATTCTTGACTTTTTTTCCCTCTTGCCTTGTCAACTTCCATGGCACTTTTGGTAAAATCACCTTGTCATTGACTACCCTTGGCTATGCATTTTCCATGTGTCTGATATCCTTTAAGTCATCTCTTATTGCATGGGTGTCTTTTTTATCAGTTAGATGGTCCCAAATCATTGATGCCACATTCTTAAAAAATGTGCATTGGATCCAAAAGATGATTTATTTTTAACTCTATCCAATATGGTAGACGATAGAAGATTGAGTACCTTTTCATGCCCACAGGACTGTGATGAGAGTCACCCTCCATCTCTCGTCCCACTCTCCATCTCTCCACCTTCTCTCCAACGGCATTGTAGGAGGCGAATGCCACATGGTCTTCCACTCCGCACCTCTCATCACAATCGGAGAAACTCTGATGGAGCATAATCTAGGTGGTTTGGAGGAAGAAATCGATGATGTTCATCATACACCACTTTCTTTTGTGCATGTGCTTGTTTGGAAATAAGTGATGGACTATAAATTGGACATGCATTATATCCTGCAGTTGTGAGACCTACGAAATTGCCATGTAAGAACTGAAAGTTAATAGACATTATAATACATTACAGTTATAAATGAATCATTTATTTGTGCATGCTTAGATAAGAATTAATTTACGAGTATGACGTACCTGAGCACTCCGTATAGCCCGAAAAATCATGCATAGTCCACATCAAGATATCACACATGACCCTTCTTGATGGACATCCACGGAGGAATATTGTAATTCACAACAACAATAGGCCATGTGGACCATGGTGTAGACCTCAATCCAAATGGGTTCACCCCATCCATACCCATCTTTGAACTATGGCCATCTATCCTCAATGTGAGCCCAAGCTGGTGAGTCAGTGGGAATCCTCATCATGTCATCGGTTGAACAATGATTCACATGTTATGTCATTAAGTCGGCGATGGATTGACACCGGAACATATGTTGAATGCGAGGTATAATAGGAAAGTGCCTCAATACCTTTTGGGGAATTTTTGCACCTTGTAAATCCATCCTGTAATAATCCTCTCCACAAATTGGACATTATATGACATTGGCAAAGTTACCCTTGAATAGTATGCAATCATTATGACATGCATGGATTCGAGTGTAATCCATATCAAGCTTGGAAAGGATTCTTCAAGCATCACTTCTTCTTGCGGGCATCAAATTGTTTGTTGGTTTTGGGAGCATCTTCTTTAATAACCGAAGTAGGCTATTCACACTATTATCACTCCATATGTTGTTTGTGTAAGTTGAGGATTTCCAACCATGCCTGCAAAGTTGAGTACTTTGCATCCTCCTACAATGGTGTGTTAGCCTCTTTGTGTAACACATTCTTTCTTTCATGTGTTTCAAAGTTAGGTGTCTCTTCCTCACTCTCGCTTTGAAAAAAGTGAGTGATCATCTCCTCCATGGCATCCTCTTCCTCTATATCTCATGTGAAGGAAATCTTGGGTCTTCCAAATGTACTGAACATGCTCCACTTTCCACGTGCTCCTTATTACAATGCTTGTATTCCTTCCTCAAGTTTCTCCCAATGATCGAATAATGAGGTATATTGTGTAGTACTCGTGCACGAATGTCCATGCCCTCCTCATCCTAATGAACCATATTTAAAAATGACACTCAACATTACATATGGCAAACCACGAGTTTACATTTCAAGGCATAAGTTTATATACTAACCGAGGAATTGGCTTGCAACATCAAGTTGGTTGGCATTGGTTCAAACGATCCCCATTTTCTAATATGCTCCAATGTCACTCGACGTTCACGTACACAAAAATTCTTGCATCTTGCACATGAACAAGGGATTCTTCTTCACAACAACTCTGGACCTCCAATTGGTTGGTGACCCATCACTATCCGAACTAGTAGAAGACATCTATACTAGGCACAAAAAGTGTGCAGTTAAAAAACTGAATATGAATACAAGCACTAAATTTAGTAGTGTCAATGGTATATGCATAGGCTTGCTCTTTGAAATTTACATAGTGTCACTATAAGCATCGTTAAGCGTCATTTTTAGCGACGCTGACAAAATTAACTTTTTGAGCTTGCGACATCGCCGATGCCTATTTTTCTCTCCCACAAAAAATTTTCTCCACTCCTTTCCTTGAGTTCCTGCACTGACTCCTCACTTCAATCAAGCTAGCTTTCCTCACAAGCATTTTTACTCTTTATATTCTCCTTCCCCTTCCTCTTCATGAGACTCTTTCTCTTCATCTCCAAATGGTTATGGTGTAAGCTCTTGAAGGTATTTTTCTCTTATGTTTTATTCTAATGCATTTGTTTATGGTTCTTCTTCTTCTTCCCCTTCCCCTTCCCCTTCCCCTTGCTATTCCTCTTTCTTTTCCTATCCATCACTCTACAAGTGATGGTGTGACCTAATGATTAGGTTTGCTTCTATTATGTTTAACCCTTGGGTGTTGAAATTTAAGATTAGCTTAGCTTAAACTTAATGCATAAATTAAGCTTTATACATAGAGCTTAATCGCTCTATGTATAGAGCTTAATCTACACCTTCCCCAATGGTTGCAACATGGAGATGCTGTAGGGAAGATTGTGAGAGTAAAAGGTGGGCACACATTGCACCGTGGACACAGAAAATTGAGTTAGGAAAAATCGCAAGCTCCATGGCTGATGTGCCCTTGTTTTAACCCCCACCCCTGTGATTGGCATTGGATGGGTTGCCGGCTCTCCTACTGGTCTACCGGTGAGGGGAGGCCGATTACCATGTAGGGCGAGGAGGCCGGCCTCCACATCAACTGTCTTGCTGAGACAGAAGCCCCATTGCCATGTCAATAGTTAGATGATTATCATGGCCTCGCATGGTGCGTCTCACTCTGCCTGTACACTGTTGCCCATAATAGGTCCTTACCAAAGCATGTGGCTGGAAAAAAGTGTCTTTTCATCATGACTGGGGTAAGGGTATCTATTACAAGATAAAGGAAGAGTCCTCACCCCTTTACGTGGAGAAAGGAGAGGGAGAATTTTTGAAAAGGAGAAAGGAGAAGAGAAGTCAAGTGTTTGGGGGTTTCTTTCCCACATGCCTAGATGCATTGGAGCTCACAATTAGTTGTCACCATCAAACCATCTACTTATTGAGTTTCTTATATATATATATATATATATAATCCATTAGAAAGTAAATTAATATATGTATGTATGTATGTATATGTATATACATATGTGTGTGTGTTTGTGTGTGTGTGTGTGTGTGTGAGAGAGAGAGAGAGAGAGAGAGAGCGCTTCTATGTTTGTGTGTGTGTGTGTGAGAGAGAGAGAGAGAGCGCTTCTATGTGTGGGAGAGTGCAAGAAGAGAGAGGGAGTGTGCGCATGTGTGTGTGTGTGAGAGAGAGAGAGAGAGAGAGAGTTTCAACATTTGAGAGTGTGTACGTGACAGAGAGAGGGAGAGGGCCATGTGCATGTGTATGTGTGTGAGTGTGTGTGAGAGAGAGAGATGGTTGTAGAGAGGGAATAGTTCTTTTCTAGAACCGTGGTCGGCCGCAGCAATGCGTGGGTTCAATACTAGTATGTGTTACGGTGAGGTTCTATGTGGGGAGGTTGTCTCCTTTGCATCCTCATGCAATGCAAAGCGAACTCTTTTGAGAGCGGGATCTAGAGCCCATGAAGCCTATCGAGATCTCCTTCGAGAGTAGGATCTCCCCCAAGAGTAGCCTCTTTGGAGTGAGGATGAACTTTTTCTTCGATGTGGACTATGCATGATTTTTCGGGCTATACGGAGTGCTCAGGTACGTCATACTCATAAATTAATTCTTATCTAAGCATGCACAAATAAATGATTCATTTATAACGATAATGTATTATAATGTCTATTAACTCTCAGTTCTTACATGGCAATTTAATGCATGTCCAATTCGTAGTCCATCACTTATTTCCAAACAAGCACATGCACAAAAGAAAGTGGTGTATGATGAACATCATCGATTTCTTCCTCATTAGGAAGTGAATGGGGTCTTCTTGGGCCCTTTAATTTGCCCCAGCCTAATCAAGGTGATTAAGGAATAGCCAAATGGGGGATTGCCATGTGGACTGAAATGTTGGGTTTGTAAGAGAGGTGTAAGAGTGGTCAAAGGGTGTACTTTTCTCCCTAAAAAGGGAGGGGGAGCAATTTTACAATTTTCGGACCTCCATAACTTCTACATACAAGCTCCGATTTGAGCGAAGATTACAGATCCGTGATCTACGTATCAAGAGCTTTCCATAGATATACTACATGATATGGTTTTATCCGCTAGATTTTAAATTCCATTTTTCCTCCAAAATTCAAATTTGAATAAAGTAGCCGTTTTGAAGCTTCTAATTAGAAAACGTTTCTTCTTAAGAGAAAAGGTTTGACTCCCTTAAACTGCCAAATAAAAGGGCCCAAGAAGACTCCATTGAGGTCCTAATGCCAAACCACTTAGATTATGCTCCATCAGAGGTTTCTCCGATTGTGATGAGAGGTGCGGAGTGGAAGACCATGTGGCATTTGCCTCCTACAATGCCATTATAGGAAAGGTGGAGAGATGGAGAGTGGGATGAGAGATGGAGGGTGACTCTCATCATAGTACCCGCGGGAATGAAAAGGTACTCAATCTTCTATCGTCTACCATATTGGAGAGAGTTAAAAATAAATCATCTTTGGTTCTTATAAATTGATTCTTATCTAAGCATGCACAAACGATTCATTTATAACTGTAATGTATTATAATTACTAACTTTCAGTTCTTACATGGCAATTTTGTAGGTCTCACAACTACAGGATATAATGCATGTCCAATTTGTAGTCCATCACTTGTTTCCAACAAGCACATGCACAAAAGAAAGTGGTGTATGATGAACATTATCGATTTCTTCCTCCAAACCACCTAGATTATGCTCCATCAGACGATTCTCCGATTGTGATGAGAGGTGTGGAGTGGAAGACCATGTGGCATTCGCCTCCTACAATGCCATTGGAGGGAAGGTGGAGAGATGGAGAGTGGGACGAGAGATGGAGGGTGACTCTCATCACAGTCCCATGGGCATGAAAAGGTACTCAATCTTCTATCCGTCTACCATATTGGACAGAGTTAAAAATAAATCATCTTTTGGATCCAATGCACATTTTTTAAGATATGGCATCAATGATTTGGGACCATCTAACTGATAAAAAAGACACCCATGCAATAAGAGATGACTTAAAGGATATCAGACACATGGAAAATGCATAGCCAAGGGTAGTCAATGACAAGGTGATTTTACCAAAAGTGCCATGGAAGTTGACAAGGCAAGAGGAAAAAAAAGTCAAGAATCAAATTTCATCTTTTCGTACACCAACCGATGTAATGCACTCATTAAAGGGTGCATTTACAATAACAAAAAATAAGGGTGAGCATTAATTGTATGGTCTCAAATCACATGGTTGGCATGAGATGATGCGAGTACGTACATAGCTATATTTATTTTTGGGCACTCCTCGGTTTATGTTGTGTGGACTCTATATTGATCTTTTATTGTTTTCAAAAATTGATTGCATTGTTCATACTTCCAAATCAATTGGTGGGTGCGAAAAAGATCGGAATGCCATCTATAAATTAGGTGGATTGGGGAGGTGAGTTTCAATCAAAACTGTAGATTTGTGCATTTGGTATAACATATAGCTTTGAAATTATCTATTATTCTTTAATTTATCATTTATTCCTTTGTTGAATAGGTGGATAGTGTCAAAGGAGATTCATCCAGATTATTGTGAGAAGGCTCGAGCTAAGTTAATTGAGGAGGTATATATGATTGAAGAAAGCTTTCCAAGAAGCATACTCACAACTAAATTGCACCTTCTAGTACATTTGGTGGATGAGGTGGCTATATGTGGTGTTGTTCATAGCCGGTGGATGTTTTTTCTTGCACGCTTCATGAAAACCTTGAAGGGATTTGTGAAGCAAAGGGCAAGGCTAGAAGGAAGCATGGCAGAGGGATGGTTGGTGCAAGAATCCCTCGTATACATCTCTGAATATTTGAAACAAATCGATCCATCTATGCCTAGATACATGCATAATTGTGAGGATGAACGAAAGGTGTCACATGTGCCACATGAAAAAGGACGCATTCAAAAGATGGATGAGTCCATGCACAAAAAGGTCATTACATTTTGTCTTCTTAACACTTCTTGAATGGAAAGGTGGATTGAGAAATATGCAAAAAAGATAAGGACAGAGGAGAGAAGAGCATTTAAGAGTTCAACACAGGCACATGGCATACCCACCCAACCTAAAGGCTCTTCCAAAGGATTGCAATATTGAATGGCTCAGAGATGCCCTCGAGCAAGCCGAAAGGATGGGAGAGGAGATTACAAGAGAAGAATGTGAATATGCAAGGGGATGTGACTACCATGTAAGTAAAGATGTTTTGCTAAGATATATAATGTTGAATACTAAATTGCTTACATATAAGCTATATTAAAGATTTTTTATTGGGTTGAAGTATATAGTGCATAATGTGGTCACAGAAGGTCGACATTTTTGCACTCAACGTGTGGACTCCAAGAGAATCACATATGATTGTGGTGTAATGGTAAGTTTTGATCAAGAAAGTTGAGCTAGTAGAAGAGATAATAATATTATATCAGAGAAACTTTAATATTATGGAACAATTCAAGACATCTTGGAGATTGGATTTAGAGCTTTCAAATTGTATACGATTGTCGATGGTTGTAGAGAGGGAATAGTTCTTTTAAAGCTTTCAAGTTAGAGCAACATTGTGCCTGCGTGAGAAGAGCTTTCAAGTTTCTGGTGTCCACTAAAGAGCTGTCAAGTTTCTAGTGTTTGTTATCTACCTTGGGGAGAGAGTGTACTGACTCGGGAGAACTCAAAACCGGAAGGAGATTCATCTTGAAGGCTTCAAAGTTCAAGATTTAATATCTTATTTTTGCCAAATCTAGAGGGTTTAAAGGTATGGACTATTTCTTTGCTACTCGTTTTCTTGTCTTCCATTTTAAGGAGAAAATGTAGTATACTTGGTTTGTCCGTGTGGTGTGTGTGTAAGCCATGGATACCATGCAATGTGTATGCACCATTTTTTTATAAAGTGAGGTTTTCTTATCCATCAAAAGAGATGTTTGTTTTCTTATAGCTTTGAAAATGTTGTTGTGTATGTACTATGCTTATAGGCTAGAGGTTTGTGATTTGTCCTCTCTTGTAGTGTCTCTATTAAGGGGTCCCAAGTTTCATCGATGTCATCTAGTAAAGCTTCGCCCAGAAGGCCTTCCTCCCCTGTGCTCAAGTGTGCCTCTCCCATCATCGGTCCTTAACCTCACTAGGATTGTGTCCCTCATAACACAAGTATGTGTAAACTCTTGGTAAAGGAACATCATGAGGTTCCTTATGCAGCTCATCAGAAGAATGGGAATATGCAAGGGGATGCGACTACCATGTAAGTAAAGATGTTTTGCTAAGATATATAATGTTGAATACTAAATTGCTTACATATAGGCTATATTTAAGATTTTTTATTGGGTTGAAGGATATAGTGCATAATGTAATGTGGTCAGAAGGTCAACATTTTTGCACTCAATGTGTGGACTCCAAGAGAATCACATATGATTGTGGTGTAATGGTAAGTTTTGACCAAGAAAGTTGAGCTAGTAGAAGAGATAATAATATTATATCAGAGAAACTTTAATATTATGGAACAATTCAAGACATCTTGGAGATTGGATTTAGAGCTTTCAAAGTGTATACGGTTGTCGATGGTTTTAGAGAGGGAATAGTTCTTTTAAAGTTTTCAAGTTAGAGCAAAATTGTGCCTGCGTGAGAAGAGCTTTCAAGTTTTTGGTGTCCACTAAAGAGCTTTCAAGTTTCTAGTGTTCGTTATCTGCCTTGGGGAGAGAGTGTACTGACTCGGGAGAACTCAGAACCGGAAGGAGATTCATCTTGAAGGCTTTAAAGTTCAAGATTTAATATCTTCTTTTTGCCAAATCCAGAGGGTTTAAAGGTATGGACTATTTCTTTGCTACTCATTTTCTTGTCTTCGATTTTAAGGAGAAAATATAGTATATATGGTTTGTCCGGTGGCATGTGTGTAAGCCATGGATACCATCATGCAATGTGTATGCAGCACCATTTTTTTATAAAGTGAGGTTTTCTTATCCATCAAAAGAGATGTTTGTTTTCTTATAGCTTTGAAAATGTTGTTGTGTATGTACTATGCTTATAGGCTAGAGGTTTGTGATTTATCCTCTCTTGTAGTGTCTCTATTAAGGGGTCCCAAGTTTCATCGATGTCATCTAGTACAGCTTCACCCAGAAGGCCTTCCTCCCCTGTGCTCAAGTGTGCCTCTCCCATCACCGGCTTTGGGACTAGGCCTTCATCCACGTCCTCCGCCACTCCATCCACAGGTTTAATTTGGTTCTCTAGCGAAGGAAGCATGCCGTCCTTAACCTCACTAGGATTCCTCAAAGAGAAAGTTCATCCTCACTCCAAAGAGGCTACTCTTGGGGGAGATCCTACTCTCGAAGGAGATCTCGATAGGCTTCATGGGCTCTAGATCCTGCTCTCAAAAGAGTTCGCTTTGCATTACATGAGGATGCAAAGGAGACAACCTCCCCACATAGAACCTCATCGTAACATGTACTAGTATTGAACCCACACATTGCTGCGGCCGACCAAGGTTCTAGAAAAGAACTATTCCCTCTCTACAACCATCTCTCTCTCTCTCTCTTTCACACACACACACATACACATGCACATGGCCCTCTCCCTCTCTCTGTCACGTACACACTCTCAAATGTTGAAACTCTCTCTCTCTCTCTCTCTCTCTCTCTCTCACACACACACACACACACACACACACATGTGCACACTCCCTCTCTCTTCCTACACTCTCCCACACATAGAAGTGCTCTCTCTCTCTCTCTCTCTCTCTCTCTCTCTCTCTCTCTCTCTCTCTCTCTCTCTCTTACACACACACACACACATACACATGTAAATATATAGTATCAACAACAATATTATGTTTTAGATACATATACCTATACATATACACATATACTTATATATATATACATGTATTTAAAAATATAAATACAAACATCAACATAATTTAATTAATTTTGATTAAATTTTAATGTGCGAAGATGGGTGAGAAGCTGTGGTCACTTTTAAATATATAGATAGATATATCATACACACATCGAAACACACACACACACACACACACACACACACATATGTATATACATATACATACATACATACATACATTAATTTACTTTCTAATGGATTATATATATATATAAGAAAATAAGTAAATGGTTTGATGGTGACAACTAATTGTGAGCTCCAATGCATCTAGGCATGTGGGAAAGAAACCCCCAAACACTTGCTTCTCTTCTCCTTTCTCCTTTTCAAAAATTCTCCCTCTCCTTTCTCCACGTAAAGGGGTGGTGAGGACTCTTCCTTTATCTTGTAATAGATACCCTTACCCCAGTTATGATGAAAAGACACTTTTTTCCAGCCACATGCTTTGGTAAGGACCTGTTATAGGCAGAGTGAGAGACGCACCATGCGAGGCCATGATAATCATCTAACTATTGACATGGCAATGGGGCTTCTGTCTCAGCAAGACAGTTGACGTGGAGGCCGGCCTCCTCGCCCTACATAGTAATCGGCCTTCCCTCACCGGTAGACCAGTAGGAGAGCCCGCAACCCATCCAATGCTGATCACAGGGGTGGGGGTTAAAAGAAGGGCACATCAGCCCTGGAGCTTGCGATTTATCCTAACTCAATTTTTTGTGTCCACGGTGTAATGTGTGCCCACCTTTTGCTCTCACAATCTTCCCTACAGCATCTCCATGTTGCAACCGTTGGGGAAGGTGTAGATTAAGATCTATGCATAGAGCTCAATGTATAGATTAAGATAATAAGCTTTATGCATAGAGCTTAATCTATGCTCTAAGCTCTATGCATAGATTAAGTTCTATGCATAGAGCGACTAAGCTCTATGTATAAAGCTTAATTTACGCATTAAGTTTAAGCTAAGCTAATCTTAAATTTTGACACCCACCAAGGGTTAAACATAATAGAAGCAAACCTAATCATTAGGTCAACCATCACTTGTAGAGTGATGGATAGGAAAAGAAAGAGGAATAGCAAGGGGAAGGGAAAGGGGAAGGGGAAGAAGAACCATAAACAAATGCATTAGAATAAAACATAAGAGAAAAATACCTTCAAGAGCTTACACCATAACCATTTGGAGATGAAGAGAAAGAGTCTCATGAAGAGGAAGGGGAAGGAGAATATAAAGAGTAAAAATGCTTGTGAGGAAAGCTAGCTTGATTGAAGTGAGGAGTCGGTGCAGGAACTCAAGGAAAGGAGTGGAGAAAAATTTTTGTGGGAGAGAAAAATAGGCGTCGGCGATGTCGCAAGCTCAAAAAGTTAATTTTGTCAGCGTCGCTAAAAATGACACTTAACGACGCTTATAGTGACACTATGTAAATTTTAGAGAGCAAGCCTATGCATATACCATTGACACTACTAAATGTAGTGCATGTATTCGTATTCAGATCTTTAACTGCACACTTTTTGTGCCTAGTATAGATGTCTTCTACTAGTTCGGATAGTGATGGGTCCAGAGTGGTTGTGAAGAAGAATCCCTTATTCATGTGCAAGATGCAAGAATTTTTGTGTACGTGAACGTGGAGTGACATTGGAGCATATTAGAAAATGGGGATCGTTTGAACCAATGCCAACATACTTGATGTTGCAAGCCAATTCCTCGGCTAGTATATAAACTTATGCCTTGAAATGTAAACTCGTGGTTTGCCATATGTAATGTTGAGTGTCATTTTTAAATATGGTTCATTAGGATGAGGAGGGCATGGACATTCATGCACGAGTACTACACAATATAGCTCATTATTCGATCATTGGGAGAAACTTGAGGAAGGAATACAAGCATTGTAAGGAGCACTTGGAAAGTGGAGCATGTTCAGTACATTTAGAAGACCCAGGATTTCCTTTACATGAGATAGAGGAAGAGGATGCCATGGAGGAGATGATCATTAACTTTTTTCAAAGCGAGGAGGGTGAGGAAGAGACACCTAAATGGAAAGACATGAAAGAAAGAATGTGTTACACAAAGAGGCTAACACACCATTGTAGGAGGATGCAAAGTACTCAACTTTGCAGGCATGCTTGGAAATCCTCAACTTACACAAACAACATATGGAGCGATAATAGTGTGAATAGCCTACTTCGGTTATTAAAGAAGATGCTCCCAAAACCAACACACATTTTGATGCCTGCAAGAAGAAGTGATGCCTGAAGAATCCTTTCCAAGCTTGATATGGATTACACTCGAACACATGCGTCATAATGATTGTGTACTATTCAGGGGTACCTTTGCCAATGTCATATAATGTCCAATTTGTGGAGAGGATCATTACAGGAAGGATTTACAACGTGCAAAAATTCCCCAAAAGGTATTGAGGCACTTTCCTATTATACCTCGCATTCAACATATGTTCCGGTGTCAATCCATCGCCGAGTTAATGACATAACATGTGAACCAGTGTTCAACCGATGACATGATGAGGATTCTCGCTGATTCACCAGCTTGGGCTCACATTGAGGATAGATGGCCATAGTTCAAAGATGGGTATGGATGGGGTGAACCCATTTGGATTGAGGTCTACACCATGGTCCACATGGCCTATTGTTGTCGTGAATTACAATATTCCTCCGTGGATGTCCATCAAGAAGGGTCATGTGTGATACTTGCACTTCTTATTCTCGAGAAGCACAAGGTAAAGAACATGGATGTATACCTTGAGCCCTTGATTGATGATCTCGAGCAATTATGGAGAGGCATAAGGGTGCATGATGTTTCTCGTCCAATTTCATGCCACAATACAATGGTCAAGGATATCTTGATGTGGACTATGCATGATTTTTCGGGCTATACGGAGTGCTCAGATATGTCATACTCATAAATTAATTCTTATCTAAGCATGCACAAATAAATGATTCATTTATAACTGTAATGTATTATAATGTCTATTAACTTTCATCTTACATGGCAATTTTGTAGGTCTCACAACTGCAGGATATAATGCATGTCCAATTCGTAGTCCATCACTTATTTCCAAACAAGCACATACACAAAAGAAAGTGGTGTATGATGAACATCATCGATTTCTTCCTCCAAACCACCTAGATTATGCTCCATCAGACGTTTCTCCGATTGTGATAAGAAGTGTGGAGTGGAAGACCATGTGGCATTTGCCTCCTACAATGCCATTGGAGGGAAGGTGGAGAGATGGAGAGTGGAATGAGAGATGGAGGGTGACTCTCAACACAGCACCCACGGGAATGAAAAGGTACTCAATCTTCTATCGTCTACCATATTGGAGAGAGTTAAAAATAAATCATCTTTTGGTTCTTATAAATTGATTCTTATCTAAGCATGCACAAACGATTCATTTATAACTGTAATGTATTATAATTACTAACTTTCAATTCGTACATGGCAATTTCATAGGTCTCACAACTGCAGGATATAATGCATGTCCAATTTGTAGTCCATCACTTGTTTCCAACACAAGCACATGCAGAAAAAAAAGTGCTGTATGATGAAATTCTTCCTCCAAACCACGTAACTTATGCTCCATCAGAGGTTTCTCCGATCTCCGATTGTGATGAGAGGTGTGGAGTGGAAGACCATGTGGCATTCGCCTCCTACAATGCCATTGGAGGAAAGGTGGAGAGATGGAGAGTGGGACGAGAGATGGAGGGTGACTCTCATCACACAGTCCCACGGGCATGAAAAGGTACTCAATCTTCTATCGTCTACCATATTGGATAGAGTTAAAAATAAATCATCTTTTGGATCCAATGCACATTTTTTAAGAATGTGGCATCAATGATTTGGGATCATCTAATTGATAAAAAAGACACCCATGCAATAAGAGATGACTTAAAGGATATCAGACACATGGAAAATGCATAGCCAAGGGTAGTCAATGACAAGGTTATTTTACCAAAAGTGCCATGGAAGTTGACAAGGCAAGAGGAAAAAAAACTCAAGAATCAAATTTCATCTTTTCGTACACCAACCGATGTAATGCACTCATTAAAGGGTGCATTTACAATAACAAAAAATAAGGGTGAGCATTAATTGTATGGTCTCAAATCACATGGTTGGCATGAGATGATGCGAGTACGTACATAGCTGTATTTATTTTTGGGCACTCCTTGGTTTATGTTGTGTGGACTCTATATTGATCTTTTATTGTTCTCAAAAATTGATTGTATTGTTCATACTTCCAAATCAATTGGTGGGTGCAGAGAAGAGAAGGCTCGGAATGCCATCTATAAATTAGGTGGATTGGCGAGGTGAGTTCCAATCAAAACTATAGATTTGTGCATTTGGTATAACATATAGCTTTGAAATTATCTATTATTCTTTAATTTATCATTTATTCCTTTGTTGAATAGGTGGATAGTATCAAAGGAGATTCATCCAGATTCCATTGTGAGAAGGCTCGAGTTGAGTTTATTGAGGAGGTATATATGATTGAAGAAAGCTTTCCAAGAAGCATACTCACAACTTAATTGCACCTTCTAGTACATTTGGTGGATGAGGTGGCTATATGTGGTGTTGTTCATAGCCGGTGGATGTTTTTTCTTGAACGCTTCATGAAAACCTTGAGGGGATTTGTGAAGCAAAGGGCAAGGCTAGAAGGAAGCATGGCAGAGGTATGGTTGGTGCAAGAATCCCTCGTATACATTCTGAATATTTGAAACAAATCGATCCATCTATGCCTAGATTCATGCATAACGATGAGGATGAACGAATGGTGTCACATGTGCCACATGAAAAAGGACGCATTCGAAAGATGGATGAGTCCATGCACAAAAAGGTCATTAAGAAACTCAATAAGTAAATGGTTTGATGGTGACAACTAATTGTGAGCTCCAATGCATCTAGGCGTGTGGGAAAGAAACCCCCAAACACTTGACTTCTCTTCTCCTTTCTCCTTTTCAAAAATTCTCCCTCTACTTTCTCCACGTAAAGGGGTGAGGACTCTTCCTTTATCTTGTAATAGATACCCTTACCCCAGTTATGATGAAAAGACACTTTTTTCCAGCCACATGCTTTGGTAAGGACCTGTTATGGGCGACAGTGTACAGGCAGAGTGAGAGACACACCATGCGAGGCCATGATAATCATCTGACTATTGACATGGCAATGGGGCTTCTATCTCAGCAAGATAGTTGATGTGGAGGCTGGCCTCCTCACCTTTCATGGTAATCGGCCTCCCCTCACCGGTAGACCAGTAGGAGAGCCCGCAACCCATCCAATGCTGATCACAGGGGTGGGGGTTAAAAGAAGGGCACATCAGCCCTGGAGCTTGCGATTTATCCTAACTCAATTTTTTGTGTCCAGGGTGTAATGTGTGCCCACCTTTTGCTCTCACAATCTTCCCTACAGCATCTCCATGTTGCAACCGTTGGGGAAGGTGTAGATTAAGATCTATGCATAGAGCTCAATGTATAGATTAAGATAATAAGCTTTATGCATAGAGCTTAATCTATGCTCTAAGCTCTATGCATAGATTAAGTTCTATGCATAGAGCGACTAAGCTCTTGTATAAAGCTTAATTTATGCATTAAGTTTAAGCTAAGCTAATCTTAAATTTTGACACCCACCAAGGGTTAAACATAATAGAAGCAAACCTAATCATTAGGTCAACCATCACTTGTAGAGTGATGGATAGGAAAAGAAAGAGGAATAGCAAGGGGAAGGGAAAGGGGAAGGGGAAGAAGAACCATAAACAAATGCATTAGAATAAAACATAAGAGAAAAATACCTTCAAGAGCTTACACCATAACCATTTGGAGATGAAGAGAAAGAGTCTCATGAAGAGGAAGGGGAAGGAGAATATAAAGAGTAAAAATGCTTGTGAGGAAAGCTAGCTTGATTGAAGTGAGGAGTCGGTGCAGGAACTCAAGGAAAGGAGTGGAGAAAAATTTTTGTGGAAGAGAAAAATAGGCGTCGGCGATGTCGCAAGCTCAAAAAGTTAATTTTGTCAGCGTCGCTAAAAATGACACTTAACGACGCTTATAGTGACACTATGTAAATTTTAGAGAGCAAGCCTATGCATATACCATTGACACTCCTAAATGTAGTGCATGTATTCATATACAGTTTTTTAACTACACACTTTTTGTGCCTAGTATAGATGTCTTCTACTAGTTCGGATAGTGATGGGTCCAGAGTGGTTGTGAAGAAGAATCCCTTGCTCATGTGCAAGATGCAAGAATTTTTGTGTACATGAACGTCGAGTGACATTGGAGCATATTAGAAAATGGGTATGGGTTGAGCCAATGCCAACCAACTTGATGTTGCAAGCGAATTCCTCGGTTAGTATATAAACTTATGCCTTGAAATGTAAACTCATGGTTTGCCATATGTAATGTTGAGTGTCATTTTTAAATATGGTTCATTAGGATGAGGAGGGCATGGACATTCGTGCACGAGTACTACACAATATACCTCATTATTCGATCATTGGGAGAAACTTCAGAGGAAGGAATACAAGCATTGTAAGGAGCACTTGGAAAGTGGAGCATGTTCAGTACATTTGGAAGACCCAAGATTTCCTTCACATGAGATAGAGGAAGAGGATGCCATGGAGGAGATGATCACTCACTTTTTTCAAAGTGAGGAGGGTGAGGAAGAGACACCTAACTTTGAAACACATGAAAGAAAGAATGTGTTACACAAAGAGGCTAACACACCATTGTAGGAGGATGCAAAGTACTCAACTTTGCAGGCATGCTTGGAAATCCTCAACTTACATAAACAACATATGGAGCAATAATAGTGTGAATAGTAGTCTACTTCGGTTATTAAAGAAGATGCTCCCAAAACCAACAAACAATTTGATGCTCGCAAGAAGAAGTGATGCTTGAAGAATCCTTTCCAAGCTTGATATGGATTACACTCGAATACATGCATGTCATAATGATTGTGTACTATTCAGGGGTACCTTTGCCAATGTCATATAATGTCCAATTTGTGGAGAGGATCATTTACAGGAAGGATTTACAAGGTGCAAAAATTCCCCAAAAGGTATTGAGGCACTTTCCTATTATACCTCGCATTCAACATATGTTCCGGTGTCAATCCATCGCCGAGTTAATGACATAACATGTGAACCATTGTTCAACCGATGACATGATGAAAATTTCCGCTGACTCACCAGCTTGGGCTCACATTGAGGATAGATGGCCATAGTTCAAAGATGGGTATGGATGGGGCGAACCCATTTGGATTGAGGTCTACACCATGGTCCACATGGCCTATTGTTGTTGTGAATTACAATATCCCTATGTGGATGTCCATCAAGAAGGGTCATGTGTGATACTTGCACTTCTTATGCCCGGGAAAGCACAAGGTAAAGATGTATACCTTGAGCTCTTGATTGATGAGCTCGAGCAATTATGGAGAGGCATAAGGATGCATGATGTTTCTCGTCCAATTTCATGCCGCAATACAATGGTCAAGGATATCTTGATGTGGACTATGCATGATTTTTTGGGCTATACGGAGTGCTCAGGTATGTCATACTCATAAATTAATTCTTATCTAAGCATGCACAAATAAATGATTCATTTATAACTGTAATGTATTATAATGTCTATTAACTTTTAGTTCTTACATGGCAATTTCGTAGGTCTCACAACTGTAGGATATAATGCATGTCCAATTCGTAGTCCATCATTTATTTCCAAACAAGCACATGCACAAAAAAAAAGTGGTGTATGATGAACATCATCGATTTCTTCCTCCAAACCACCTAGATTATGCTCCATCAGGTTTCTCCGATTGTGATGAGAGGTGTGGAGTGGAAGACCATGTGGCATTTGCCTCCTACAATGCCATTGGAGGGAAGGTGGAGAGATGGAGAGTGGAATGAGAGATGGAGGGTGACTCTCATCATAGCACCCGCGGGAATGAAAAGGTACTCAATCTTCTATCATCTACCATATTAGAGAGAGTTAAAAATAAATCATCTTTTGGTTCTTATAAATTGATTCTTATCTAAGCATGCACAAACGATTCATTTATAACTGTAATGTATTATAATTACTAACTTTCAATTCGTACATGGCAATTTCATAGGTCTCACAACTGCAGGATATAATGTATGTCCAATTTGTAGTCCATCACTTGTTTCCAACACAAGAACATGCACAAAAGAAAGTGGTGTATGATGAACATCATCGATTTGTTCCTCCAAACCACCTAAATTATGCTCCATCCGATTGTGATGAGAGGTGTGGAGTGGAAGACCATGTGGCATTCGCCTCCTATAATGCCATTGGAGGAAAGGTGGAGAGATGGAGAGTGGGACGAGAGATGGAGGGTGACTCTCATCACATATTCCCACGGGCATGAAAAGGTACTCAATCTTCTATCGTCTACCATATTGAACAGAGTTAAAAATAAATCATCTTTTGGATCCAATGCACATTTTTTAAGAATGTGGCATCAATGATTTGGGACCATCTAATTGATAAAAAAGACACCCATGCAATAAGAGATGACTTAAAGGATATCAGACACATGGAAAATGCATAGCCAAGGGCAGTCAATGAGAAGGTGATTTTACCAAAAGTGCCATGGAAGTTGACAAGGCAAGAGGAAAAAAAAGTCAAGAATCAAATTTCATCTTTTCGTACACCAACCGATGTAATGCACTCATTAAAGGGTGCATTTACAATAACAAAAAATAAGGGTGAGCATTAATTGTATGGTTTCAAATCACATGGTTGGCATGAGATGATGCGAGTACGTACATAGCTATATTTATTTTTGGGCAGTTGCGTTAATTGAGGAGGTATATATGATTAAAGAAAGCTTTCCAAGAAGCATACTCACAACTTAATTGCACCTTCTAGTACATTTGGTGGATGAGGTGGCTATATGTGGTGTTCTTGATAGCCGATGGATGTTTTTTCTTGAACGCTTCATGAAAACCTTGAAGGGATTTGTGAAGCAAAGGGCAAGGCTAGAAGGAAGCATGGCAGAGGGATGGTTGGTGCAAGAATCCCTCGTATACATCTCTGAATATTTGAAACAAATCGATCCATCTATGCCTAGACTCATGCATAACGATGAGGATGAACGAATGGTGTCACATGTGCCACATGAAAAAGGACGCATTCGAAAGATGGATGAGTCCATGCACAAAAATATCATTACATTTTGTCTTCCTAACACTTCTTGAATGGAAAAGTGGATTGAGAAAATATGCAAAAAAGATAAGGACAGAGGAGAGAAGAGCATTTAAGAGTTCAACACAAAGGCACATGGCATACCCACCCAACCTAAAGTCTCTTCCAAAGGATTGCAATATTGAATGGCTTAGAGATGCCCTCGAGCAAGCCGAAAGGATGGGAGAGGAGATTACAAGAGAAGAATGGGAATATGCAAGGAGATGCGACTACCATGTAAGTAAAGATGTTTTGCTAAGATATATAATGTTGAATACTAAATTGCTTACATATAAGCTATATTAAAGATTTTTAATTGGGTTAAGTATATAGTGCATAATGTAATGTGGTCATAAGGTCGACATTTTTGCACTCAACGTGTGGACTCCAAGAGAATCACATATGATTGTGGTGTAATGGTAAGTTTTGACCAAAAAAGTTGAGCTAGTAGAAGAGATTCTCATCACAGCACCCGCGGGAATGAAAAGGTACTCAATCTTCTATCGTCTACCATATATTCGAGAGAGTTAAAAATAAATCATCTTTTGGTTCTTAAAAATCGATTCTTATCTAAGCATGCACAAACAATTCATTTATAACTGTAATGTATTATAATTACTAACTTTCAATTCTTACATGGCAATTTCGTAGGTCTCACAACTGCAGGATATAATGCATGTCCAATTTGTAGTCCATCACTTGTTTGCAACAAGCACATGCACAAAAGAAAGTGGTGTATGATGAACATCATCGATTTCTTCCTCCAAACCACCTAAATTATGCTCCATCAGAGGTTTCTCCGATTGTGATGAGAGGTGTGGAGTGGAAGACCATGTGGCATTCGCCTCCTACAATGCCATTGGAGGGAAAGTGGAGAGATGGAGAGTGGGACGAGAGATGGAGGGTGACTCTCATCACAGTCCCACGGGCATGAAAAGGTACTCAATCTTCTATCGTCTATTATATTGGACAGAGTTAAAAATAAATCATCTTTTGGATCCAATGCACATTTTTTAAGAATGTGGCATCAATGATTTGGGACCATCTAATTGATAAAAAAGACACCCATGCAATAAGAGATGACTTAAAGGATATCAGACACATGGAAAATACATAGCCCAGGGTAGTCAATGACAAGGTGATTTTACCAAATGTGCCATGGAAGTTGACAAGGCAAGAGGAAAAAAAAGTCAAGAATCAAATTTCATCTTTTCGTACACCAACCGATGTAATGCACTCATTAAAGGGTGCATTTACAATAACAAAAAATAAGGGTGAGCATTAAGTGTATGGTCTCAAATCACATGGTTGGCATGAGATGATGCAAGTACGTACATAGCTGTATTTATTTTTGGGCACTCCTCGGTTTATGTTGTGTGGACTCTATATTGATCTTTTATTGTTTTCAAAAATTGATTGCATTGTTCATACTTCCAAATCAATTGGTGGGTGCGGAGAAGAGAAGGCTCGGAATGCCATCTATAAATTAGGTGGATTGGCGAGGTGAGTTCCAATCAAAACTATAGATTTGTGCATTTGGTATAACATATAGCTTTGAAATTATCTATTATTCTTTAATTTATCATTTATTACTTTGTTGAATAGGTGGATAGTGTCAAAGGAGATTCATCTAGATTCCATTGTGAGAAGGCTCGAGTTGAGGTAATTGAGGAGGTATATATGATTGAAGAAAGCTTTCCAAGAAGCATACTCACAACTTAATTGCACCTTCTAGTACATTTGGTGGATGAGGTGGCTATATGTGGTGTTGTTGATAGCCGGTGGATGTTTTTTCTTGAACGCTTCATGAAAACCTTGAGGGGATTTGTGAAGCAAAGGGCAAGGCTAGAAGGAAGCATGGCAGAGGGATGGTTGGTGCAAGAATCCCTCGTATACATCTCTGAATATTTGAAACAAATCGATTCATCTATGCCTAGATTCATGCATAACGATGAGGATGAACGAATGGTGTCACATGTGCCACATGAAAAAGGACGCATTCGAAAGATGGATGAGTCCATGCACAAAAATATCATTACATTTTGTCTTCCTAACACTTCTTGAATGGAAAAGTGGATTGAGAAATATGCAAAAAAGATAAGGACAGAGGAGAGAAGAGCATTTAAGAGTTCAACACAAAGGCACATGGCATACCCACCCAACCCAAAGGCTCTTCCAAAGGATTGCAATATTGAATGGCTTAGAGATGCCCTCGAGCAAGCCGAAAGGATGGGAGAGGAGATTACACGAGAAGAATGGGAATATGCAAGGGGATGCGACTACCATGTAAGTAAAGATGTTTTGCTAAGATATATAATGTTGAATACTAAATTGCTTACATATAAGCTATATTAAAGATTTTTAATTGGGTTGAAGTATATAGTGCATAATGTAATGTGGTCATAAGGTCGACATTTTTGCACTCAACGTGTGGACTCCAAGAGAATCACATATGATTGTGGTGTAATGGTAAGTTTTGACCAAAAAAGTTGAGCTAGTAGAAGAGATTGGGTGACTCTCATCACAGCACCCGCGGGAATGAAAAGGTACTCAATCTTCTATGGTCTACCATATATTAAAGAGAGTTAAAAATAAATCATCTTTTGGTTCTTTAAAATTGATTCTTATCTAAGCATGCACAAACAATTCATTTATAACTGTAATGTATTATAATTACTAACTTTCGATTCTTACATGGCAATTTCGTAGGTCTCACAACTGCAAGATATAATGCATGTCCAATTTGTAGTCCATCACTTGTTTGCAACAAGCACATGCACAAAAGAAAGTGGTGTATGATGAACATCATCCATTTCTTCCTCCAAACCACCTACATTATGCTCCATCAGAGTTTTCTCCGATTGTGATGAGAGGTGTGGAGTGGAAGACCATGTGGCATTCGCCTCCTACAATGCCATTGGAGGGAAGGTGGAGAGATGGAGAGTGGGACGAGAGATGGAGGGTGACTCTCATCACAGTCCCGCGGGCATGAAAAGGTACTCAATCTTCTATCGTCTACCATATTGGACAGAGTTAAAAATAAATCATCTTTTGGATCCAATGCACATTTTTTAAGAATGTGGCATCAATGATTTGGGACCATCTAATTGATAAAAAAGACACCCATGCAATAAGAGATGACTTAAAGGATATCAGACACATGGAAAATACATAGCCCAGGGTAGTCAATGACAAGGTGATTTTACCAAATGTGCCATGGAAGTTGACAAGGCAAGAGGAAAAAAAAGTCAAGAATCAAATTTCATCTTTTCGTACACCAACCGATGTAATGCACTCATTAAAGGGTGCATTTACAATAACAAAAAATAAGGGTGAGCATTAAGTGTATGGTCTCAAATCACATGGTTGGCATGAGATGATGCAAGTACGTACATAGCTGTATTTATTTTTGGGCACTCCTCGGTTTATGTTGTGTGGACTCTATATTGATCTTTTATTGTTTTCAAAAATTGATTGCATTGTTCATACTTCCAAATCAATTGGTGGGTGCGGAGAAGAGAAGGCTCGGAATGCCATCTATAAATTAGGTGGATTGGCGAGGTGAGTTCCAATCAAAACTATAGATTTGTGCATTTGGTATAACATATAGCTTTGAAATTATCTATTATTCTTTAATTTATCATTTATTCCTTTGTTGAATAGGTGGATAGTGTCAAAGGAGATTCATCCAGATTCCATTGTGAGAAGGCTCGAGTTGAGTTAATTGAGGAGGTATATATGATTGAAGAAAGCTTTCCAAGAAGCATACTCACAACTTAATTGCACCTTCTAGTACATTTGGTGGATGAGGTGGCTATATGTGGTGTTGTTGATAGCCGGTGGATGTTTTTTCTTGAACGCTTCATGAAAACCTTGAAGGGATTTGTGAAGCAAAGGGCACGGCTAGAAGGAAGCATGGCAGAGGGATGGTTGGTGCAAGAATCCCTCGTATACATCTCTGAATATTTGAAACAAATCGATCCATCTATGCCTAGATTCATGCATAACGATGAGGATGAACGAATGGTGTCACATGTGCCACATGAAAAAGGACGCATTCGAAAGATGGATGAGTCCATGCACAAAAATATCATTACATTTTGTCTTCCTAACACTTCTTGAATGGAAAAGTGGATTGAGAAATATGCAAAAAAGATAAGGACAGAGGAGAGAAGAGCATTTAAGAGTTCAACACAAAGGCACATGGCATACCCACCCAACCAACCTAAAGGCTCTTCCAAAGGATTGCAATATTGAATGGCTTAGAGATGCCCTCGAGCAAGCCGAAAGGATGGGAGAGGAGATTACAAGAGAAGAATGGGAATATGCAAGGGGATGCGACTACCATGTAAGTAAAGATGTTTTGCTAAGATATATAATGTTGAATACTAAATTGCTTACATATAAGCTATATTAAAGATTTTTAATTGGGTTGAAGTATATAGTGCATAATGTAATGTGGTCATAAGGTTGACATTTTTGCACTCAACGTGTGGACTCCAAGAGAATCACATATGATTGTGGTGTAATGGTAAGTTTTGACCAAAAAAGTTGAGCTAGTAGAAGAGATTCTCATCATAGCACCCGCGGGAATGAAAAGGTACTCAATCTTCTATCGTCTACCATATATTCGAGAGAGTTAAAAATAAATCATCTTTTGGTTCTTAAAAATTGATTCTTATCTAAGGATGCACAAACAATTCATTTATAACTGTAATGTATTATAATGTCTATTAACTTTCAATTCTTACATGGCAATTTCGTAGATCTCACAACTGCAGGATATAATGCATGTCCAATTTGTAGTCCATCACTTGTTTCCAACAAGCACATGCACAAAAGAAAGTGGTGTATGATGAACATCATCGATTTCTTCCTCCAAACCACCTAAATTATGCTCCATCAGAGGTTTCTTCGATTGTGATGAGAGGTGTGGAGTGGAAGACCATGTGGCATTCGCCTCCTACAGTGCCATTGGAGGGAAGGTGGAGAGATGGAGAGTGGGACGAGAGATGGAGGGTGACTCTCATCACAGTCCCGTGGGCATGAAAAGGTACTCAATCTTCTATCGTCTACCATATTGGACAGAGTTAAAAATAAATCATTTTTTGGATCCAATGCACATTTTTTAAGAATGTGGCATCAATGATTTGGGACCATCTAATTGATAAAAAAGACACCCATGCAATAAGAGATGACTTAAAGGATATCAGACACATGGAAAATACATAGCCCAGGGTAGTCAATGACAAGGTGATTTTACCAAATGTACTATTATTCTTTAATTTATCATTTATTACTTTGTTGAATAGGTGGATAGTGTCAAAGGAGATTCATCCAAATTCCATTGTGAGAAGGCTCGAGTTGAGTTAATTGAGGGGGTCTATATGATTGAAGAAAGCTTTCCAAGAAGCATACTCACAACTTAATTGCACCTTCTAGTACATTTGGTGGATGAGGTGGCTATATGTATTGTTGTTGATAGCCGGTGGATGTTTTTTCTTGAACGCTTCATGAAAACCTTGAAGGGATTTGTGAAGCAAAGGGCAAGGCTAGAAGGAAGCATGGTAGAGGGATGGTTGGTGCAAGAATCCCTCGTATACATCTCTGAATATTTGAAACAAATTGATCCATCTATGCCTAGATTCATGCATAACGATGAGGATGAACGAAAGGTGTCACATGTGCCACATGAAAAAGGATGCATTCGAAAGATGGATGAGTCCATCCACAAAAAGGTCATTATATTTTGTCTCCTTAACACTTCTTGAATGGAAAAGTGGATTGAGAAATATGCAAAAAAGATAAGGACAGAGGAGAGAAGAGCATTTAAGAGTTCAACACAAAGGCACATGGCATACCCACCCAACCTAAAGGCTCTTCCAAAGGATTGCAATATTGAATGGCTCAGAGATGCCCGCGAGCAAGCCGAAAGGATGGGAGAGGAGATTACAAGAGAAGAATGGGAATATGCAAGGGGATGCGACTACCATGTAAGTAAAGATGTTTTGCTAAGATATATAATGTTGAATACTAAATTGCTTACATATAAGCTATATTAAAGAATTTTTATTGGGTTAAAGTATATAGTGCATAATGTAATGTGGTCAGAAATTCGACATTTTTGCACTTAACGTGTGGACTCCAATCACATATGATTGTGGTGTAATGGTAAGTTTTGACCAAGAAAGTTGAGCTAGTAGAAGAGATAATAATATTATATCAGAGAAACTTTAATATTATGGAACAATTCAAGACATCTTGGAGATTGGATTTAGAGCTTTCAAAGTGTATACGGTTGTCGATGGTTGTAGAGAGGCAATAGTTCTTTTAAAGCTTTCAAGTTAGAGCAAAATTGTGCCTGCGTGAGAAGAGCTTTCAAGTTTCTGGTGTCCACTAAAGAGCTATCAATTTCTAGTGTTCGTTACCTGCCTTGGGGAGAGAGTGTACTGACTCGGGAGATCTCAGAACTAGAAGGAGATTCATCTTGAAGGCTTCAAAGTTCAAGATTTAATATCTTCTTTTTGCCAAATCCAGAGGGTTTAAAGGTATGGACTATTTCTCTGCTACTCGTTTTCTTGTCTTCGATTTTAAGGAGAAAATGTAGTATACTTGGTTTGTCCATGTGGCGTGTGTGTAAGCCATGGATACCATGCAATGTGTATGCACCATGTTTTTATAAAGTGAGGTTTTCTTATCCATCAAAGAAGATGTTTGTTTTCTTATAGCTTTGAAAATGTTGTTGTGTATGTACTATGCTTATAGGCTAGAGGTTTGTGATTTATCCTCTCTTGTAGTATCTCTATTAAGGGGTCCCAAGTTTCATCAATGTCATCTAGTACTGCTTCCCCCACCAGAAGGCCTTCCTCCCCTGTGCTAAAGTGTGCCTCTCCCATCACCGGCTTTGGGACTAGGCCTTCATCCACGTCCTCCGCCACTCCATCCACCAACAGGTTTAATTTGGTTGTCTAGCGAAGGGAGCAAGCCGTCCTTAACCTCACTAGGATTCCTCTTCATGGGCTCTAGATCCTGCTCTCAAAAGAGTTCGCTTTGCATTGCATGAGGATGCAAAGGAGACAACCTCCCCACATAGAACCTCACCGTAACACGTACTAGTATTGAACCCGCACATTGCTGCGGCCGACCAAGGTTCCAGAAAAGAACTATTCCCTCTCTACATCCATCTCTCTCTCTCTCTCTCTCTCTCTCTCTTTCACACACACACACATACACATGCACATGGCCGTCTCCCTCTCTCTGTCACGTACACACTCTCAAATGTTGAAACTCTCTCTCTCTCTCTCTCTCTCTCTCTCTCTCTCTCTCTCGCTCACACACACACACACATTCGCACACTCCCTCTCTCTTCTTACACTCTCCCACACATAGAAGCGCTCTCTCTCTCTCTCTCTCTCTCTCTCTCTCTCTCTCTCTCTCTCTCTCTCTCTCTCTCACACACACACACACACACACACACATACACATATGTAAATATATAGTATCAACAACAATATTATGTAAATATATAGTATCAACAACAATATTATGTTTTAGATACATATACCTATACATAGACACATATACTTATACATATATACATGTATTTAAAAATATAAATACAGACATCAACATAATTTAATTAATTTTGATTAAATTTTAATGTGCGGAGATGGGTGATAAGCTGTGGTCACTTTTAAATATATAGATAGATATATCATACACACATCGAAACACACACACACACACACACACACATATGTATATACATATACATACATACATACATTAATTTACTTTCTAATGGATTATATATATATATATATATATATATATATATATAAGAAACTCAATAAGTGAATGGTTTGATGGTGACAACTAATTGTGAGCTCCAATGCATCTAGGCATGTGGGAAAGAAACCCCCAAACACTTGACTTCTCTTCTCCTTTCTCCTTTCTCCTTTTCAAAAATTCTCCCTCTCCTTTCTCCACGTAAAGGGGTGAGGACTCTTCCTTTATCTTGTAATAGATACCCTTACCCCAGTTATGATGAAAAGACACTTTTTTCCAGCCACATGCTTTGGTAAGGACCTGTTATGGGCGACAGTGTACAGGCAGAGTGAGAGACGCACCATGCGAGGCCATGATAATCATCTGACTATTGACATGGCAATGGGGCTTCTGTCTCAGTAAGACAATTGACGTGGAGGCCGGCCTCCTCGCCCTACATGGTAATTGGCCTCCCCTCACCGGTAGACCAGTAGGAGAGCCCGCAACCCATCCAATGCCGATCACAGGGGTGGGGGTTAAAAAAAGGCACATCAGCCATGGAGCTTGCGATTTATCCTAACTCAATTTTCTGTGTCCACGGTGCAATGTGTGCCCACCTTTTGCTCTCACAATCTTCCCTACAGCATCTCCATGTTGCAACCGTTGGGGAAGGTGTAGATTAAGCTCTATGCATAGAGCTCAATGTATAGATTAAGATAATAAGCTTTATGCATAGAGCTTAATCTATGCTCTAAGCTCTATGCATAGATTAAGTTCTATGCATAGAGCGATTAAGCTTGATTAAGCTCTATGTATGAAGCTTAATTTATGCATTAAGTTTAAGCTAAGCTCATCTTAAATTTCAACACCCAAGGGTTAAACATAATAGAAGCAAACCTAATCATTAGGTCACACCATCACTTGTAGAGTGATGGATAGGAAAAGAAAGAGGAATAGCAAGGGGAAGGGGAAGGGGAAGGGGAAGAAGAAGAAGAACCATAAACAAATGCATTAGAATATAACATAAGAGAAAAATACCTTCAAGAGCTTCTTACACCATAACCATTTGGAGATGAAGAGAAAGAGTCTCATGAAGAGGAAGGGGAAGGAGAATATAAAGAGTAAAAATGCTTGTGAGGAAAGCTAGCTTGATTGAAGTGAGGAGTCGGTGCAGGAACTCAAGGAAAGGAGTGGAGAAAATTTTTTGTGGGAGAGAAAATTAGGCGTCGGCGATGTCGCAAGCTCAAGAAGCTAATTTTGTCAGCATCGCTAAAAATGACACTTAACGACGCTTATAGTGACACTATGTAAATTTTAGAGAGCAAGCCTATGCATATACCATTGACACTACTAAATTTAGTGTATGTATTTATATTCAATTTTTTTACTGCACACTTTTTGTGCCTAGTATAGATGTCTTCTACTAGTTCGGATAGTGATGGGTCACCCCAACCAATTGGAGGTCCAAAGTGGTTGTGAAGAAGAATCCCTTGTTCATGTGCAAGATGCAAGAATTTTTGTGTACGTGAACGTCGAGTGACATTGGAGCATATTAGAAAATGGGGATTCTTTGGACCAATGCCAACCAACTTGATGTTGCATGTCAACTCCTCGGTTAGTATATAAACTTATGCCTTGCATGATTTTTTGGGCTATACGAAGTGCTCAGGTACGTCATACTCATAAATTAATTCTTATCTAAGCATGCACAAATAAATGATTCATTTATAATTGTAATGTATTATAATGTCTATTAACTTTCAGTTCTTACATGGCAATTTCGTAGGTCTCACAACTGCAGGATATAATGCATGTCCAATTCGTAGTCCATCACTTATTTCCAAACAAGCACATGCACAAAAGAAAGTGGTGTATGATGAACATAATCGATTTCTTCCTCCAAACCACCTAGATTATGCTCCATTAGAGGTTTCTCTAATTGTGATGAGAGGTGTGGAGTGGAAGACCATGTGGCATTTGCCTCCTACAATGCCATTGGAGGGAAGGTGGAGAGATGGAGAGTGGAATGAGAGATGGAGGGTGACTCTCATCACAGCACCCGCGGGAGTGAAAAGGTACTCAATCTTCTATCGTCTACCATATATTCGAGAGAGTTAAAAATAAATCATCTTTTGGTTCTTATAAATTGATTCTTATCTAAGCATGCACAAACAATTCATTTATAACTGTAATGTATTATAATTACTAACTTTCACTTCTTACATGGCAATTTCGTAGGTCTCACAACTGCAGGATATAATGCATGTCCAATTTGTAGTCCATCACTTGTTTCCAACAAGCACATGCACAAAAGAAAGTGGTGTATGATGAACATCATCCATTTCTTCCTCCAAACCACCTAAATTATGCTCCATTAGAGGTTTCTCCGATTGTGATGAGAGGTGTGGAGTGGAAGACCATGTGGCATTCACCTCCTACAATGTCATTGGAGGGAAGGTGGAGAGATGGAGAGTGGGACGAGAGATGGAGGGTGACTCTCATCACAGTCCCGCGGGCATGAAAAGGTACTCAATCTTCTATCGTCTACCATATTGGACAGAGTTAAAAATAAATCATCTTTTGGATCCAATGCACATTTTTTAAGAATGTGGCATCAATGATTTGGGACCATCTAATTGATAAAAAAGACACCCATGCAATAAGAGATGACTTAAAGGATATCAGACACATGGAAAATGCATAGCCAAGGGTAGTCAATGACTAGGTGATTTTACCAAAAGTGCCATGGAAGTTGACAAGGCAAAAGGAAAAAAAAAGTCAAGAATTAAATTTCATCTTTTCGTACACCAACCGATGTAATGCACTCATTAAGGGTGCATTTACAATAACAAAAAATAAGGGTGAGCATTAAGTGTATGGTCTCAAAACACATGGTTGGCATGAGATGATGCAAGTACGTACATAGCTAGCTATATTTATTTTTGGGCACTCCTCGGTTTATGTTGTGTGGACTCTATATTGATCTTTTATTGTTTTCAAAAATTGATTGCATTGTTCATACTTCCAAATCAATTGGTGGGTGCGGAGAAGAGAAGGCTCGGAATGCCATCTATAAATTAGGTGGATTGGGGAGGTGAGTTCCAATGAAAACGATGTGCATTTGGTATAACATATAGCTTTGAAATTATCTATTATTCTTTAATTTATCATTTATTCCTTTGTTGAATAGGTGGATAGTGTCAAAGGAGATTCATCCAAATTCCATTGTGAGAAGGCTCGAGTTGAGTTAATTGAGGAGGTATATATGATTGAAGAAAGCTTTCCAAGAAGCATACTCACAACTTAATTGCACCTTCTAGTACATTTGGTGGATGAGGTGGCCATATGTGGTGTTGTTCATAGCCGGTGGATGTTTTTTCTTGAACGCTTCATGAAAACCTTGAAGGGATTTGTGAAGCAAAGGGCAAGGCTAGAAGGAAGCATGGCAGAGGGATGGTTGGTGCAAGAATCCCTCGTATACATCTCTGAATATTTGAAACAAAACGATCCATCTATGCCTAGATTCATGCATAACGATGAGGATGAACGAATGGTGTCACACGTGCCACATGAAAAAGGACGCATTCGAAAGATGGATGAGTCCATCCACAGAAAGGTCATTACATTTTGTCTTCTTAACACTTCTTGAATGGAAAAGTGGATTGAGAAATATGCAAAAAAGATAAGGACAGAGGAAAGGAGCATTTAAGAGTTCAACACAAAGGCACATGGCATACCCACCAAACCTAAAGGCTCTTCCAAAGGATTGCAATATTGAATGGCTCAAAGATGCCCTCGAGCAAGCCGAAAGGATGGGAGAGGAGATTACAAGAGAAGAATGGGAATATGCAAGAGGATGTGACTACCATGTAAGTAAAGATGTTTTGCTAAGATATATAATGCTGAATACTAAATTTCTTACATATAAGCTATATTAAAGATTTTTTATTGGGTTGAAGTATATAGTGCATAATGTAATGTGGTCAGAAGGTTGACATTTTTGCACTCAACGTGTGGACTCCAACAGAATCACATATGATTGTGGTGTAATGGTAAGTTTTGACCAAGAAATTTGAGCTAGTAGAAGAGATAATAATATTATATCAGAGAAACTTTAATATTATGGAACAATTCAAGACATCTTGGAGATTGGATTTAGAGCTTTCAAAGTGTAAACGGTTGTCGGTGGTTGTAGAGAGGGAATAGTTCTTTTAAAGCTTTCAAGTTAGAGCAAAATTGTGCCTGCGTGAGAAGAGCTTTCAAGTTTCTGGCATCCACTAAAGAGCTATCAAGTTTCTAGTGTTCGTTATCTGCCTTGGGGAGAGAGTGTACTGACTCGGGAGGACTCAGAACCGGAAGGAGATTCATCTTGAAGGCTTCAAAGTTCAAGATTTAATATCTTCTTTTTGCCAAATCTAGAGGGTTTAAAGGTATGGATTATTTCTTTGCTACTCGTCTTCTTGTCTTCGATTTTAAGGAGAAAATGTAGTATACTTGGTTTGTCCGTGTGGCGTGTGTGTAAGCCATGGATACCATGCAATGTGTATGCACCATTTTTTTATAAAGTGAGGTTTTCTTTTCAATCAAAGGAGATGTTTGTTTTCTTATAGCTTTGAAAATATAGTTGTGTATGTACTATGCTTATAGGCTAGAGGTTTGTGATTTATCCTCTCTTGTAGTGTCTCTATTAAGGGGTCCCAAGTTTCATCAATGTCATCTAGTACAGGTTCGCCCACCAAAAGGCCTTCCTCCCCTGTGCTCAAGTGTGCCTCTCCCATCACTGGCTTTGGGACTAGGCCTTCATCCATGTCCTCAGCCACTCCATCCACAGGTTTAATTTGGTTCTCTAGCGAAGGGAGCAGGCCGTCCTTAACCTCACTAGGATTCCTCAAAGAAAAAGTTCATCCTCACTCCAAAGAGGCTACTCTTGGGGGAGATCCTACTCTCGAAGGAGATCTTGATAGGATTCATTGGCTCTAGATCCTTCTCTCAAAAGAGTTCGCTTTGCATTGCATGAGGATGCAAAGGAGACAACCTCCCCACATAGAACCTCACCGTAACACGTACTCGCGCATTACTGCGGCGGCCGACCAAGGTTCCAAAAAAGAACTATTCCCTCTCTACAACCATCTCTCTCTCTCTCTCTTTCACACACACACATACACATGCACATGGGCGTCTCCCTCTCTCTGTGATGTACACACTCTCAAATGTTGAAACTCTCTCTCTCTCTCTCTCTCTCTCTCTCTCTCTCACACACACACACACACACACACACACACACACACACACACATACATGCACACACTCTCTCTCTCTTCTTACACTCTCCCACACATAGAAGCTCTCTCTCTCTCTCTCTCTCTCTCACTCTCTCTCTCTCTCTATCTCTCTCTCTCTCTCTCTCTCACACACACACACACACACACACACATATGTAAATATATAGTGTAAGATTCCTCCCCCAACCCCCTTTTTGATGTCTAGTATCTTCTCTTGTAATCAATCCCTCTTCACAAATTTTTAGATTATGGTCCAATTAAGGTTCCTATGGACCAATAGCATCAATCCATCTGTAGGGAGGAGATAAATCCAATTTGTAAAAAGAAGATACCCAAAAATGAGTAAATGCTCACATAAGGTGAAGAGTTGAAATGTACAAGGTTTATTAGTAAAAAACTATGAGCAATATTAAAATGATTCCATTATGACACCTATGTAAGGAAGGGGGAGTTCTTTAAAGGAGGTGCATATTTCACATAAGATGAAGAGTTGAAAATGTACAAGGTTTATTAGTAAAAAACTATGAGCAATATTAAAATGATTCCATTATGACACATATGTAAGGAAGGGGAGTTCTTTAAAGGAGGTGCATATTTCCCTTAAATGATTTTATTATGACACATATGTAAGGAAGGGGAGTCCCTTAAATGCTCACATAAGATGAAGAGTTGAAAATGTACAAGGTTTATTAGTTTAAAAAGCACATATGTAAGGAAGGGGAGTTCTTTAAAGGAGGTGCATATTTCACATAAGATGAAGAGTTGAAAATGTACAAGGTTTATTAGTAAAAAAAACTATGACACATATGTAAGGAAGGAGAGCTCTTTAAAGGAGGTGCATATTTCACATGCTTGAATGAGTTTTAAACTCATAAAAATTGAGATATTTTATCTCTCCTCTCTCCTAATTCAAGTCTAGTTCCAAAAAGTTAGCTTAACTGACCTAAAAATGGTCAAAAAGTGACCAAACTGACTTGGAAAATTCTAGAATCAATTTGTTTGGTTAGGAGCTCAAATTTTCCTATAAATAGAAGCCTTCCCTTGTTGCAAAATATATAGAGTCTTATGCCTTGTTACTCTACTCCACCTAAGCCAAAATATATAGAGTCTTATGCCTTGTTACTCTACTCCACCTAAGCCAAAAAAATATAGTGTCTTATGCTTTGTTACTCTACTCCACCTAAGCCAAAATATATAGAGTCTTATGCCTTGTTACTCTACTCCACCTAAGCCAAAAAAATATAGTGTCTTATGCTTTGTTACTCTACTCCACCTAAGCTAAAATATATAGTGTCTTATGCTTTGTTACTCTACTCCACCTAAGCTAAAATATATAGTGTCTTATGCTTTGTTACTCTACTCTATCTAAGCCAAAATATATAGTGTCTTATGCTTTGTTACTCCACCTAAGCCAAGAACTGTGAATTCTTTAATAATTCACTAGTTTTTGACACTTCTCTCTTTCTTCAATCCCTATTGGTGGCTCCATCAACATACTAAACCAATTGATTGGTTGGGGGCCTCTACCGTGAATAAAGAATCAAGCAAATTATAAGGTAAGTATATTGAATTTTGATCTTTTCTATAATTTCTTAATGATTCTCTCTTCTCAACCCCTCTCAAGCTTGAGAAGCTTAATTGGTATGGTTTTTTAAATGCTATTGAAGTTAATTGGTGAATAGTAGTGAAGAGTTACATAATTTAATAAATGCTATTGAAGTTAATTTCCATTTATGTTTAAATTCTAATGGTTTTTATGTAATTTCTCTCTCTCACTCAAGAAATGGTCATACTCATGACCCATTCTCAATCCAAATGAAGCTTTTCATAAAGCTTTTCCTTAATACAAGATTAAGCTATGCTTGAGGCCAAATTAATGGCTTTTTTCTATGCTTTTAGTTTATGCATATTGATGATTCAATCCATTATGGATTGATGATCCAATTAGAGACCATTCTAATTATTTTCTTAATGTTCCAATTAGAGACCATTATGGATTGATGATCTAATTAGAGACCATTCTAATTATTTTCTTAATGATCCAATTAGAGACCATTATGGATTGATGATCCAATTAGAGACCATTCTAATTATTTCTTTAATAATGAGCCTTATCCCTTAGAAAAAATTGAGATTTATCAGTCATAGTAGCGGAGCTATGGCAAAATTTTTATAGAAATTACGCATAAAATAATTTCATTCAAAGCATAAAAAGAGGACTTCCTACCATATTCTAGGAACTATCATCCTAGATTAATTAAAAGAATTTTATTATGCATGGAGATGTGGATGTTGCATGTAGATGTAGATGTATGGATGTGAGTGTGAATGTGGAGGTGGATGTATGCATGGGACGTAGATGTATGCATGTAGAAATAGATGTGTAGATGAGGATGTAATGAAGATGTGGATGGATGCATGTAGATGTAGAGGTATAGATGTAGATGTGAATGGAGATGTGGATGTATACATGTAGATGTAGATGTATAGATGTAGATGTGGATGTGGAGGTGGATGGATGCATGTAGATGTAGATGTATAGATGTAGATGGGAATGGAGATATGGATGTATGCATGTAGATGTAGTTGTGAATGATGTATATGTATACATGTAGATGTAGATGTATAGATGTAGATGTGGATGTGGATGGGGATGTATGCATGTAGATGTAGGTGTATAGACGTAGATGTGGATGTAGAGGTGGATGTATGCATGTAGATGTAGATGTATAGATGTGGATGTGAATGTGGAGTGGATGTATGCATGTAGATGTAGATGTATGGAGGTGAATGTGAATGTGGATGTGGATGTATGTATAGGGATGTAGATGTATGCATGTAGATGTGAATGTACGTATATAGTTGTGGATGTATGGATGTGAATATACGATTGTGATGTGAGGGAATCTAAAGTGATGAGATGAAAATGATGTGATGGGATGAGTATACATATAAATGGAATATGGAATAAGTAATGTAGATTGAGGAGGGATAATGTGGAAAAATGAAAGTTAAAATAGAAATTGTATTGTAAACTGTTTGTAAATGCTGTTTGTAAATGCTGTCTGTAAATGATTGTTTTATGTCAAGAATGCTGGGGGGAGCATTTTGACCGTCTTGTGATTAAGGTCGTGATGAGAAAGTTGCAACTGCTGACGGGGAGTCAATGAAGGACGTCTCGCGTAGCAAGGTCAGCCGAGGTCTTGACCAGCCTCGGTGCGATTAAAATGGTGAGCTTCCGGTACAGTGGATGAGGGGCCAAGGAAGCGGCCTATGCGTGAAGCGCTAGGTTACCTGCGAAGGATCCTAGAGGGTGCTGACCATACGGTGCTCGGGCTCTGGGTCGCTAGGATACCCACGCGTGCGTCGAGGAAGATATTGGAACAGAGTTGGAGTTGTTTTCTGAAATTGAGCATGGATCTGGTTGATTGACCTTGCTGGTCTTCAATGGATGAGTCCATGGCTCCTTATATGGATCTGTTGGTTGATCTTGCTGATCTTCAACGAGAGTCCATCTTGTTAAGTGATTATATTGCCAAGTATTATGGGCTAGGAACTATCGAAACGGCTCCTGAGCGTTCTAGTTGCCAATGATGCCATAGATACTCTGATGAAGGAATGATGGGAAATTAAGAATCAATTGGATAAATTGGAAGATGGTGATCAATGATACTATAGTTTTATTAAAGGATTGTTTTAAACTGGTTGAATCTGGTTGAAAAAGGTAATTTCATATTGGGTGTGTGAGTGGTGTGACTAGTTTTATTTTGCATGAACATCCGGCTAGGGGGCCTTGGAACTCTTTTCCTTGGTACCCGGGACAAAACCTAACCAAATTCTTAATTGGATCCCATCACTACAGTGGTTGGGTGGTTGGCTAACCCATGGGATCGGATGGGGTTAGGCTGGACTGATGGATCCGTAAATCGAGACTCAAACTTTTGTTTTTACGATAGAAAAAAAATAAATCCCGGACAGTAACTGTTCTATGGATAGGAATCAACGGCTGTGCCTCTTGAATGGGGAAAAAAGCGTTGATCCCAATGATCCAAGTGCAAGTTTTCTTCCTGGAACTGACTATCTTATAGATGTAATTGGATCATCTCGATCAGAAATGATCTTGACTACGTTAGAATAAAAAGTTATCCTGGTAGAATCGCCCGTGCTTTCCGGTTAAGGAAGTTTTTCCGGGTTCGGTTTCGGAACAACCGACGGATTAGTCTCTTATCCGGATATCCGTGGGCGAGGCCCCGAGTGTGGGACCCCTGTCCCACGCAAGAAGCGCTACTTCCGCTGCCAGTACCCCGAATCCGTTGCTCGGTGGGAACAGGGATCTTACAGTTGGTATCAGAGCAATTATATAGAATCCCTGACTTGCTTGAGACCTAGACATGATAGTATTTACATTATAATTCCAAGGGCCGTGACTACCCGTATATATCGAGAGTATACTGCAGCTCTTTACTGACAGTATATACGAGTAAATCTAAGACTTGAAATTATAAGCGTTAATGCTATCTAGATGATGATTTCGAATGTGATTGATATGATTTTTAATTCTGTTTGAGAATGGATGAATTGATTTGGATTCTGATTGAAAATGCTGATTGAAAAATGTTGATTTTTAAAAATTAGTTGAAATATAATGAAACCACAATGAGGGGGAATGGGACGAGTCCCTGTGATGATATTCATAACTAAAATGATGATAATGAATTCAGCAAATCACTATGAGATTAGTGGATTGTGCTGTTAGATTGTTACTGTTAATACTTGACCGGTAGATCAAATTAAGGGATGTCAAATTGAGAACTTGCTTGACTGAAATTTCCGTGGAGGAATGTTCCGAAGGAAACTTTTTTATCATGTTAAAGATATGAATGATATAATCTGAAGGAATTGTTATTTAATGATGAGTTCTATATAAGGGATATTTATCCCAGTGTTCTGTTGGGTTGACCAGAATATAAGGAACCCCACAATAAAATTGGATCTTAAGACAAAGAGTTGTCCTCTACCTTGCGAGATGAGGACATCTCGCACTTTTTAAGTGGGGTAGAATGTAAGATTCCTCCCCAACCTTCGAGGTATACTGGAGTAAGAATATTCCTTTCTGATCTTATAATTATTCCCTCTCTAAAATAAAAGAAAATTTTTGTTTAAAAAAGGAAGACCCTTTTCCTAGAATACTTCTCAGGAGTCACGCCTGTTTTAAGGATTTAGAACAATGAGTTCAGAAGTGAGAATCGGTGTTTTGGATACCAAGGTTTTGGTTTTCATTCGAGTACGGCCCAAAAGAAGTTCTTTATCTCTTGGGGAGTATAAGAAGTTATCCCCCAGATATTGTGACCCTTATATCTGAATTCAATGAAAGTAGGTGACTTAGCCTACAAGCTTCTTTTATCTCCTCATCGCAAAATTCTTAATGCCTTCTATAGAAAAATGTGTCAAACACAAATCATGGAAAGACGGTAAAACTTCAGTGGCAAGTCACCGTTGGCTTCTAGGTTACGCTAGCTCCTTCCTTTATATAAGTCGTAACTTTTACTTGTCGCTCACAGTAATCTTACTCCCATCAATCTCCTTTCTTTCTTAATCTCCTTCATGGCTTGGCAACAGGAATTAGTTTTATCCCTGATGATTTCTCACCTTCAAGACGCAAGAGAGTCTATGAAGAAAGACTTTATAGAACAGTATGAGCGCTCACTTTTTCCTCACCTAGGAACTTCTGTAGCGCAGACCAAATGGCGGACCTATCAAAACATAACTAGGGTAACACCCTGGGGTCAGCAACACTTTCGTAACAATGTTCGCTTGGCCATGGTTATTGAAGCTTTGGGTTTGGGTCCCCGATACTACTGTGTCATGAGATCAAGGCATCTTGGGTTTTCTGAGCGGGTCTTCTTACTGGCATGTTTTCTTCCTCATGAGAAGATATGCCTTTACCCCGTTTTTGGCTTGCCTCTCAGAGGTCCTTTTGTTGGATCACCTCATACCACTGAGATAGGTGCGGCAATAACCAGCAGAATCATTCCCATAGATGAGTTACCCTATACTTGTGCAGCTTGTGAGGACTGCTTTTGTGACCATATGATGGACGGGCTTATGGAAGTGTAAAGAGTTTCTCTATCTTTACTGTATAAGTTCCGAGAATGAATAAAGTTTAAATCTTGTTCTTATTTTGAATCTTGCTCTCTTTAAGACTTTTCTTGGTAGTTAATCGTGATTAAAATTTTTCTCTAAGTCTCATATTCGTGCATCTTGCGAAATTATCCCAAGTTGCGAGATGAGGACATCTCGCGTTTTTTAAGTGGGGTAGAATGTAAGATTCCTCCCCCAACCCCCTTTTTGATGTCTAGTATCTTCCCCTGTAATCAATCCCTCTTCAGAAATATAAAGACCTTGCTTCTAACTGTTTTAGCCTAGAGAGAGAAAATTATTCTAGAGAGAGAATATTCAGATTATGAATATTTTTGGATAGAAAAATAACACATCTTATTAAAATAAGTTCCCCTGAAACAGAAATTCAAAAAGAATTTTCCAATGTGCAATTGGAATTAATTAGAAATAGGTATAAAGAACCTTAGTCTAAGGGTCTAGATTTTCAAAAAAATTTAGATTATGGTCCAATTAAGGTTCCTATGGACCAATAGCATCAATCCATCTGTAGGGAGGAGATAAATCCAATTTGTAAAAAGAAGATACCCAAAAATGAGTAAATGCTCACATAAGGTGAAGAGTTGAAATGTACAAGGTTTATTAGTAAAAAACTATGAGCAATATTAAAATGATTCCATTATGACACCTATGTAAGGAAGGGGGAGTTCTTTAAAGGAGGTGCATATTTCACATAAGATGAAGAGTTGAAAATGTACAAGGTTTATTAGTAAAAAACTATGAGCAATATTAAAATGATTCCATTATGACACATATGTAAGGAAGGGGAGTTCTTTAAAGGAGGTGCATATTTCCCTTAAATGATTTTATTATGACACATATGTAAGGAAGGGGAGTCCCTTAAATGCTCACATAAGATGAAGAGTTGAAAATGTACAAGGTTTATTAGTTTAAAAAGCACATATGTAAGGAAGGGGAGTTCTTTAAAGGAGGTGCATATTTCACATAAGATGAAGAGTTGAAAATGTACAAGGTTTATTAGTAAAAAAAAACTATGACACATATGTAAGGAAGGAGAGCTCTTTAAAGGAGGTGCATATTTCACATGCTTGAATGAGTTTTAAACTCATAAAAATTGAGATATTTTATCTCTCCTCTCTCCTAATTCAAGTCTAGTTCCAAAAAGTTAGCTTAACTGACCTAAAAATGGTCAAAAAGTGACCAAACTGACTTGGAAAATTCTAGAATCAGTTTGTTTGGTTAGGAGCTCAAATTTTCCTATAAATAGAAGCCTTCCCTTGTTGCAAAATATATAGAGTCTTATGCCTTGTTACTCTACTCCACCTAAGCCAAAATATATAGAGTCTTATGCCTTGTTACTCTACTCCACCTAAGCCAAAAAAATATAGTGTCTTATGCTTTGTTACTCTACTCCACCTAAGCCAAAATATATAGAGTCTTATGCCTTGTTACTCTACTCCACCTAAGCCAAAAAAATATAGTGTCTTATGCTTTGTTACTCTACTCCACCTAAGCTAAAATATATAGTGTCTTATGCTTTGTTACTCTACTCCACCTAAGCTAAAATATATAGTGTCTTATGCTTTGTTACTCTACTCCATCTAAGCCAAAATATATAGTGTCTTATGCTTTGTTACTCCACCTAAGCCAAGAACTGTGAATTCTTTAATAATTCACTAGTTTTTGACACTTCTCTCTTTCTTCAATCCCTATTGGTGGCTCCATCAACATACTAAACCAATTGATTGGTTGGGGGCCTCTACCGTGAATAAAGAATCAAGCAAATTATAAGGTAAGTATATTGAATTTTGATCTTTTCTATAATTTCTCAATGATTCTCTCTTCTCAACCCCTCTCAAGCTTGAGAAGCTTAATTGGTATGGTTTTTTAAATGCTATTGAAGTTAATTGGTGAATAGTAGTGAAGAGTTACATAATTTAATAAATGCTATTGAAGTTAATTTCCATTTATGTTTAAATTCTAATGGTTTTTATGTAATTTCTCTCTCTCACTCAAGAAATGGTCATACTCATGACCCATTCTCAATCCAAATGAAGCTTTTCATAAAGCTTTTTCTTAATACAAGATTAAGCTATGCTTGAGGCCAAATTAATGGCTTTTTTCTATGCTTTTAGTTTATGCATATTGATGATTCAATCCATTATGGATTGATGATCCAATTAGAGACCATTCTAATTATTTTCTTAATGTTCCAATTAGAGACCATTATGGATTGATGATCCAATTAGAGACCATTCTAATTATTTTCTTAATGATCCAATTAGAGACCATTATGGATTGATGATCCAATTAGAGACCATTCTAATTATTTCTTTAATAATGAGCCTTATCCCTTAGAAAAAATTGAGATTTATCAGTCATAGTAGCGGAGCTATGGAAAAATTTTTATAGAAATTACGCATAAAATAATTTCATTCAAAGCATAAAAAGAGGACTTCCTACCATATTCTAGGAACTATCATCCTAGATTAATTAAAAGAATTTTATTATGCATGGAGATGTGGATGTTGCATGTAGATGTAGATGTATGGATGTGAGTGTGAATGTGGAGGTGGATGTATGCATGGGACGTAGATGTATGCATGTAGAAATAGATGTGTAGATGAGGATGTAAATGGAGATGTGGATGGATGCATGTAGATGTAGAGGTATAGATGTAGATGTGAATGGAGATGTGGATGTATACATGTAGATGTAGATGTGGATGTGGAGGTGGATGGATGCATGTAGATGTAGATGTATAGATGTAGATGGGAATGGAGATATGGATGTATGCATGTAGATGTAGTTGTGAATGGAGATGTATATGTATACATGTAGATGTAGATGTATAGATGTAGATGTGGATGTGGATGGGGATGTATGCATGTAGATGTAGGTGTATAGACGTAGATGTGGATGTAGAGGTGGATGTATGCATGTAGATGTAGATGTATAGATGTGGATGTGAATGTGGAGTGGATGTATGCATGTAGATGTAGATGTATGGAGGTGAATGTGAATGTGGATGTGGATGTATGTATAGGGATGTAGATGTATGCATGTAGATGTGAATGTACGCATATAGTTGTGGATGTATGGATGTGAATATACGATTGTGATGTGAGGGAATCTAAAGTGATGAGATGGAAATGATGTGATGGGATGAGTATACATATAAATGGAATATGGAATAAGTAATGTAGATTGAGGAGGGATAATGTGGAAAAATGAAAGTTAAAATAGAAATTGTATTGTAAACTGTTTGTAAATGCTGTTTGTAAATGCTGTCTGTAAATGATTGTTTTATGTCAAGAATGCTGGGGGGAGCATTTTGACCGTCTTGTGATTAAGGTCGTGATGAGAAAGTTGCAACTGCTGACGGGGAGTCAATGAAGGACGTCTCGCGTAGCAAGGTCGGCCGAGGTCTTGACCAGCCTCGGTGCGATTAAAATGGTGAGCTTCCGGTACGGTGGATGAGGGGCCAAGGAAGCGGCCTATGCATGAAGCGCTAGGTTACCTGCGAAGGATCTTAGAGGGTGCTGACCATACGGTGCTCGGGCTCTGGGTCGCCTAGGATACCCACGCGTGCGTCGAGGAAGATATTGGAACAGAGTTGGAGTTGTTTTCTGAAATCGAGCATGGATCTGGTTGATTGACCTTGCTGGTCTTCAATGGATGAGTCCATGGCTCCTTATATGGATCTGTTGGTTGATCTTGCTGATCTTCAATGAGAGTCCATCTTGTTAAGTGATTATATTGCCAAGTATTATGGGCTAGGAACTATCGAAACGGCTCCTGAGCGTTCTAGTTGCCAATGATGCCATAGATACTCTAATGAAGGAATGATGGGAAATTAAGAATCAATTGGATAAATTGGAAGATGGTGATCAATGATACTATAGTTTTATTAAAGGATTGTTTTAAACTGGTTGAATCTGGTTGAAAAAGGCAATTTCATATTGGGTGTGTGAGTGGTGTGACTAGTTTTATTTTGCATGAACATCCGGCTAGGGGGCCTTGGAACTCTTTTCCTTGGTACCCGGGACAAAACCTAACCAAATTCTTAATTGGATCCCATCACTACAGTGGTTGGGCGGTTGGCTAACCCATGGGATCGGATGGGGTTAGGCTGGACTGATGGATCCGTAAATCGAGACTCAAACTTTTGTTTTTACGATAGAAAAAAAATAAATCCCGGACAGTAACTGTTCTATGGATAGGAATCAACGGCTGTGCCTCTTGAATGGGGAAAAAAGCGTTGATCCCAATGATCCAAGTGCAAGTTTTGTTTCTTGAACTGACTATCTTATAGATGTAATTGGATCATCTCGATCAGAAATGATCTTGACTACGTTAGAATAAAAAGTTATCCTGGTAGAATCGCCCGTGCTTTCCAGTTAAGGAAGTTTTTTCGGGTTCGGTTTCGGAACAACCGACGGATTAGTCTCTTATCCGGATATCCGTGGGCAAGGCCCCGAGTGTGGGACCCCTGTCCCACGCGAGAAGCGCTACTTCCGCTGCCAGTACCCCGAATCCGTTGCTCGGTGGGAACAGGGATCTTACATATAGTATCAACAACAATATTATGTAAATATATAGTATCAACAATAATATTATGTTTTAGATACATATACCTATACATAGACACATATACTTATACATATATGCATGTATTTAAAAATATAAATACAAACATCAACATAATTTAATTAATTTTGATTAAATTTTAATGTGCGAAGATGGGTGATAAGCTGTGGTCACTTTTAAATATATAGATAGATATATCATACACACATCGAAACACACACACACACATATCTATATACAAATACATACATACATACATATATTAATTTACTTTCTAATGGATTATATATATATATATAAGAAACTCAATAAGTAAATGGTTTGATGGTGACAACTAATTGTGAGCTCCAATGCATCTAGGCGTGTGGGAAAGAAACCCCCAAACACTTGACTTCTCTTCTCCTTTCTCCTTTCAAAAATTCTCCCTCTCCTTTCTCCACGTAAAGGGGTGAGGACTCTTCCTTTATCTTGTAATAGATACCCTTACCCCAGTTATGATGAAAAGATATTTTTTTCCAGCCACATGCTTTGGTAAGGTCCTGTTATGGGCGACAGTGTACAGGCAGAGTGAGAGACGCACCATGCGAGGCCATGATAATCGTCTGACTATTAACATGGCAATGGGGCTTCTGTCTCAGCAAGACAGTTGACGTGGAGGCCAGCCTCCTCGCCCTACATGGTAATCGGCCTCCCCTCACCGACGGTAGACCAGTAGGAGAGCCCGCAACCCATCCAATGCCGATCACAGGGGTGGGGGTTAAAAGAAGGGCACATCAGCCATGGAGCCTGCGATTTATCCTAACTTAAGTTTCTGTGTCCATGGTGCAATGTGTGCCCACTTTTTGCTCTCACAATCTTCCCTACAGCATCTCCATGTTGCAACCGTTGGGGAAGGTGTAGATTAAGCTCTATGCATAGAGCTCAATGTATAGATTAAGATAATAAGCTTTATGCATAGAGCTTAATCTATGCTCTAAGCTCTATGCATAGATTAAGTTCTATGCATAGAGCGATTAAGCTTGATTAAGCTCTATGTATGAAGCTTAATTTATGCATTAAGTTTAAGCTAAGCTAATCTTAAATTTCAACACCCAAGGGTTAAACATAATAGAAGCAAACCTAATCATTAGGTCACACCATCACTTGTAGACTGATGGTGGATAGGAAAAGAAAGTGGAATAGCAAGAGGAAGGGGAAGGGGAAGAAGAAGAAGAACCATAAACAAATGCATTAGAATAAAACATAAAAGAAAAATACCTTCAAGAGCTTCTTACACCATAACCATTTGGAGATGAAGAGAAAGAGTCTCATGAAGAGGAAGGGGAAGGAGAATATAAAGAGTAAAAATGCTTGTGAGGAAAGCTAGCTTGATTGAAGTGAGGAGTCGGTGCAGGAACTCAAGGAAAGGAGTGGAGAAAATTTTTTGTGGGAGAGAAAAATAGGTGTCGGCGATGTCGCAAGCTCAAAAAGTTAATTTTGTCAGCGTCCGTAAAAATGACGCTTAACGACGCTTATAGTGACACTATGTAAATTTTAGAGAGCAAGCCTATGCATATACCATTGACACTACTAAATTTAGTGCATGTATTCATATTCAGTTTTTTAACTGCACACTTTTTGTGCCTAGTATAGATGTCTTCTACTAGTTCGGATAGTGATGGGTCACCAACCAATTGGAGGTCCAGAGTGGTTGTGAAGAAGAATCCCTTGTTCATGTGCAAGATGCAAGAATTTTTGTGTACGTGAATGTCGAGTGACATTGGAGCATATTAGAAAATGGGGATCGTTTGAACCAATGCCAACCAACTTGATGTTGCAAGCCAATTCCTCGGTTAGTATATAAACTTATGCCTTGAAATGTAAACTCGTGGTTTGCCATATGTAATGTTGAGTGTCATTTTTAAATATGGTTCATTAGGATGAGGAGGGCATGGACATTCGTGCACGAGTACTACACAATATACCTCATTATTCGATCATTGGGAGAAACTTGAGGAAGGAATACAAGCATTGTAAGGAGCACTTGGAAAGTGGAGCATGTTCAGTACATTTGGAACACCCAAGATTTCCTTCACATGAGATATAGAGGAAGAGGATGCCATGGAGGAGATGATCACTCACATTTTTCAAAGCGAGGAGGGTGAGGAAGAGACACCTAACTTTGAAACACATGAAAGAAAGAATGTGTTACACAAAGAGGCTAACACACCATTGTAGGAGGATGCAAAGTACTCAACTTTGCAGGCATGCTTGGAAATCCTCAACTTACACAAACAACATATGGAGCGATAATAGTGTGAATAGTAGCCTACTTCGGTTATGAAAGAAGATGCTCCCAAAACCAACAAACAATTTGATGCCCGCAAGAAGAAGTGATGCTTGAAGAATTCTTTCCAAGCTTGATATGGATTACACTCGAATCCATGCATGTCATAATGATTGTGTACTATTCAGGGGTACCTTTGCCAATGTCATATAATGTCCAATTTGTGGAGAGGATCATTACAGGAAGGATTTACAAGGTGCACAAATTCCCCAAAAGGTATTGAGGCACTTTCCTATTATACGTCGCATTCAACATATGTTCCGGTGTCAAACCCCAACACCGAGTTAATGACATAACATGTGAACCATTGTTCAATCGATGACATGATGAGGATTCCCGCTAACTCACCAGCTTGGGCTCACATTGAGGATAGATGGCCATAGTTCAAAGATGGGTACGAATGGGGTGAACCCATTTGGATTGAGTTCTACACCATGGTCCACATGGCCTATTGTTGTTGTGAATTACAATATTCCTCCGTGGATGTCCATCAAGAAGGGTCATGTGTGATACTTGTAGTTCTTATGCCCGGGAAGCACAAGGTAAAGAACATGGATGTATACCTTGAGCCCTTGATTGATGAGCTCGAGCAATTATGGAGAGCCATAAGGGTACATGATGTTTCTCGTCCAATTTCATGCCACAATACAATGGTCAAGGATATCTTGATGTGGACTATGCATGATTTTTCGGGCTATACGGAGTGCTCAAGTACGTCATACTCATAAATGAATTCTTATCTAAGCATGCACAAATAAATGATTCATTTATAACTGTAATGTATTATAATGTCTATTAACTTTCAGTTCTTACATGGCAATTTCGTAGGTCTCACAACTGCAGGATATAATGCATGTCCAATTCGTAGTCCATCACTTATTTCCAAACAAGCACATGCCCAAAAGAAAGTGGTGTATGATGAACATCATCGATTTCTTCCTCCAAACCACCTAGATTATGCTCCATCAGAGGTTTCTCCGATTGTGATGAGAGGCGTGGAGTGGAAGACCATGTGGCATTTGCCTCCTACAATGCCATTGGAGGGAAGGTGGAGAGATGGAGAGTGGAATGAGAGATGGAGGGTGACTCTCATCACAGCACGGACGGGAATGAAAAGGTACTCAATCTTCTATCATCTACCATATATTGGAGAGAGTTAAAAATAAACCATCTTTTGGTTCTTACAAATTGATTCTTATCTAAGCATGCACAAACGATTCATTTATAACTGTAATGTATTATAATTGCTAACTTTCAATTCTTACATGGCAATTTCGTAGGTCTCACAATTGCAGGATATAATGCATGTCCAATTTGTAGTCCATTACTTGTTTCCAACAAGCACATGCACAAAATAAAGTGGTGTATGATGAACATCATCGATTTCTTCCTCCAAACCACCTAAATTATGCTCCATCAGAGGTTTCTCCGATTGTGATGAGACGTGTGGAGTGGAAGACCATGTGGCATTCGCCTCCTACAATGTCATTAGAGGGAAGGTGGAGAGATGGAGAGTGGGACGAGAGATGGAGGGTGACTCTCATCACAGTCCCGTGGGCACAAAAAGGTACTCAATCTTCTATCGTCTACCATATTGGACAGAGTTAAAAATAAATCATCTTTTGGATCCAATGCACATTTTTTAAGAATGTGGGATCAATGATTTGGGACCATCTAATTGATAAAAAAGACACCCATGCAATCAGAGATGACTTGAAGGATATCAGACACATGGAAAATGCATAGCCAAGGGTAGTCAATGACAAGGTGAATTAACCAAAAGTGCCATGGAAGTTGACAAGGCAAGAGGAAAAAAAGTCAAGAACAAATTTCATCTTTTCGTACACCAACCGATGTAATGCACTCATTAAAGGGTGCATTTACAATAACAAAAAACAAGGGTGAGCATTAATTGTATGGTCTCAAATCACATGGTTGGCATGAGATGATGCAAGTAGGTACATAGCTGTATTTATTTTTGGGCACTCCTCTGTTTATGTTGTGTGGACTCTATATTAATCTTTTATTATTTTCAAAAATTAATTGCATTGTTCATACTTCCAAATCAATTGGTGGGTGTGGAGAAGAGAAGGCTCGGAATGCCATCTATAAATTAGGTGGATTGGCGAGGTGAGTTCCAATCAAAACTATAGATTTGTGCATTTGGTATAACATATAGCTTTGAAATTATCTATTATTCTTTAATTTATCATTTATTCCTTTGTTGAATAGGTGGATAGTGTCAAAGGAGATTCATCCAGATTCCATTGTGAGAAGGCTCGAGTTGAGTTAATTGAGGAGGTATATATGATTGAAGAAAGCTTTCCAACAAGCATACTCACAACTTAATTACACCTTCTAGTACATTTGGTGGATGAGGTGGCTATATGTGGTGTTGTTCATAGCCGGTGGATGTTTTTTCTTGAACGCTTCATGAAAACCTTGAAGGGATTTGTGAAGCAAAGGGCAAGGCTAGAAGGAAGCATGGCAGAGGGATGGTTGGTGCAAGAATCCCTCGTATACATCTCTGAATATTTGAAACAAATTGATCCATCTATGCCTAGATTCATGCATAACGATGAGGATGAACGAGTGGTGTCACATGTGCCACATGAAAAAGGACGCATTCGAAAGATGGATGAGTCCATCCACAAAAAGGTCATTATATTTTGTTTTCTTAACACTTCTTGAATGGAAAAGTGGATTGAGAAATATGCAAAAAAGATAAGGACAGAGGAGAAAAGAGCATTTAAGAGTTCAACACAAAGGCACATGGCATACCCACCCACCCTAAAGGCTCTTCCAAAGGATTGCAATATTGAATGGCTCAAAGATGCCCTCGAGCAAACCGAAAAGTTTGGAGAGGAGATTACAAGAGAAGAATGGGAATATGCAAGGGGATGCGACTACCATGTAAGTAAAGATGTTTTGCTAAGATATATAATGTTGAATACTAAATTACTTACATATAAGCTATATTAAAGATTTTTTATTGGGTTGAAGTATATAGTGCATAATGTAATGTGGTCTGAAGGTCGACATTTTTGCACTCAACGTGTGGACTCCAAGAGAATCACATATGATTGTGGTGTAATGGTAAGTTTTGACCAAGAAAGTTGAGCTAGTAGAAGAGATAATAATATTATATCAGAGAAACTTTAATATTATGGAACAATTCAAGACATCTTGGAGATTGGATTTAGAGCTTTCAAAGTGAAAATGGTTGTCGGTGGTTGTAGAGAGGGAATAGTTCTTTTAAAGCTTTCAAGTTAGAGCAAAATTGTGCCTATGCGTGAGAAGAGCTTTCAAGTTTCTGGTGTCCACTAAAGAGCTATCAAGTTTCTAGTGTTCGTTATCTGCCTTGGGGAGAGAGTGTACTGACTCGGGAGGACTCAGAACCGGAAGGAGATTCATCTTGAAGGCTTCAAATTTCAAGAATTAATATCTTCTTTTTGCCAAATCTAGAGGGTTTAAAGGTATGGACTATTTCTTTGCTACTCGTTTTCTTGTCTTTGATTTTAAGGAGAAAATGTAGTATACTTGGTTTGTCCGTGTGGCGTGTGTGTAAGCCATGGATACCATGCAATGTGTATGCACCATTTTTTTATAAAGTGAGGTTCCATCAAAAGAGATGTTTGTTTTCTTATAGCTTTGAAAATGTTGTTGTGTATGTACTATGCTTATAGGCTAGAGGTTTGTGATTTATCCTCTCTTGTAGTGTCTCTATTAAGGGGTCCCAAGTTTCATCGATGTCATCTAGTACAGCTTCACCCAGAAGGCCTTCCTCCCCTGTGCTCAAGTGTGCCTCTCCCATCACCGGCTTTGGGACTAGGCCTTCATCCATGTCCTCCACCACTCCATCCACAGGTTTAATTTGGTTCTCTAGCGAAGGGAGCAGGCCGTCCTTAACCTCAGTAGGATTCCTCGAAGAAAAAGTTCATCCTCACTCTCCAAAGAGGTTACTCTTGGGGGAGATCCTACTCTCGAAGGAGATCTTGATAGGCTTCATGGGCTCTAGATCCTGCTCTCAAAAGAGTTCGCTTTGCATTGCATGAGGATGCAAAGGAGACAACCTCCCCACATAGAACCTCACCGTAACACGTACTAGTATTGAACCCGCGCATTGCTACGGGCCGACCAAGGTTCCAGAAAAGAATTATTCCCTCTCTATAACCATCTCTCTCTCTCTCTCTCTCTTTCACACACACACACACACACATACACATACACATGGCCCTCTCCCTCTCTCTGTTACGTACACACTCTCAAATGTTAAAACTCTCTCTCTCTCTCTCTCTCTCTCTCTCTCTCTCTCTCTCTCTCGCTAACACACACACACACATGCGCACACTCCCTCTCTCTTCTTACACTCTCCCACACGTAGAAGCGCTCTCTCTCTCTCTCTCTCTCTCTCTCTCTCACACACACACACACACATATGTAAATATATAGTATCAACAACAATATTATGTTTAAGATACATATACCTATACATAGACACATATACTTATACATATATACATGTATTTAAAAATATAAATACAAACATCAACATAATTTAATTAATTTTGATTAAATTTTAATGTGCGGAGATGGGTGATAAGTTGTGGATACTTTTAAACATATAGATAGATATATCATACACACATCGAAACACACACACACACACATGTATATACATATACATACATACATACATACATTAATTTACTTTCTAATGGATTATATATATATATAAGAAACTCAGTAAGTAAATGGTTTGATGGTGACAACTAATTGTGAGCTCCAATGCATCTAGGCGTGTGGGAAATAAACACCCAAACACTTGACTTCTCTTCTCCTTTCTTCTTTTCAAAAATTCTCCCTCTCCTTTTTCCACATAAAGGGGTGAGGACTCTTCCTTTATCTTGTAATAGATACCCTTACCCCAGTTATGATGAAAAGATACTTTTTTCCAGCCACATGCTTTGGTAAGGACCTGTTATGGGCGACAGTGTATAGGCAGAGTGAGAGACGCACCATACGAGGCCATGATAATCATCTGACTATTGACATGGCAATGGGGCTTCTGTAGACAGTTGATGTGGAGGCTGGCCTCCTCGCCCTACATGGTAATCGGCCTCCCCTCACCGGTAGACCAGTAGGAGAGCCCGCAACCCATCCAATGCCGATCACAGGGGTGGGGGTTAAAAGAAGGGCACATCAGCCCCCATGGAGCTTGCGATTTATCCTAACTCAATTTTTTGTGTCCACGGTGCAATGCGTGCCCACCTTTTGCTCTCACAATCTTCCCTACAGCATCTCTATGTTTCAACCGTTGGGGAAGGTGTAGATTAAGCTCTATGCATAGAGCTCAATGTATAGATTAAGATAATAAGCTTTATGCATAGAGCTTAATCTATGCTCTAAGCTCTATGCATAGATTAAGTTCTATGCATAGAGTGATTAAGCTCGATTAAGCTCTATGTATAAAGCTTAATTTATGCATTAAGTTTAAGCTAAGCTAATCCTAAATTTTGACACCCAAGGATTAAACATAATAGAAGCAAACCTAATCATTAGGTCACACCATCAAATGGATAGGAAAAGAAAGAGGAATAGCAAGGGGAAGGGGAAGGGGAAGGGGAAGAAGAAGAAGAACCATAAACAAATGCATTAGAATAAAACATAAGAGAAAAATACCTTCAAGAGCTTACACCATAACCATTTGGAGATGAAGAGAAAGAGTCTCATGAAGAGGAAGGGGAAGGAGAATAAAAAGAGTAAAAATGCTTGTGAGGAAAGCTAGCTTGATTGAAGTGAGGAGTCGGTGCAGGAACTCAAGGAAAGGAGTGGAGAAAATTTTTTGTGGGAGAGAAAAATAGGCTTCGGCGATGTCGCAAGCTCAAAAAGTTAATTTTGTCAGCGTCGCTAAAAATGATGCTTAATGACGCTTATAGTTACACTATGTAAATTTTAGAGAGCAAGCCTATGCATATACCATTGACACTACTAAATTTAGTGCATGTATTCATATTCAGTTTTTTAACTGCACACTTTTTGTGCCTAGTATAGATGTCTTCTACTAGTTTGGATAGTGATGGGTCACCAACCAATTGGAGGTCCAGAGTGGTTGTGAAGAAGAATCCCTTGTTCATGTGCAAGATGCAAGAATTTTTGTGTACGTGAACGTCGAGTGACATTGGAGCATATTAGAAAATGGGGATCGTTTGAACCAATGCCAACCAACTTGATGTTGCAAGCCAATTCCTTGGTTAGTATATAAACTTATGCCTTGAAATGTAAACTCATGGTTTGCCATATGTAATATTGAGTGTCATTTTGAAATATGGTTCATTAGGATGAGGAGGGCATGGATATTCGTGCACGAGTACTACACAATATAAAACCTCATTATTCGATCATTGGGAGAAACTTGAGGAAGGAATACAAGCATTGTAAGGAGCACTTGGAAAGTAGAGCATGTTCAGTACATTTGGAAGACCCAGGATTTCCTTCACATGAGATATAGAGGAAGAGGATGCCATGGAGGAGATGATCACTCACTTTTTTCAAAGCGAGGAGGGTGAGGAAGAGACACCTAACTTTGAAACACATGAAAGAAAGAATGTGTTACACAAAGAGGCTAACACACCATTGTAGGAGGATGCAAAGTACTCAACTTTGCAGGCATGCTTGGAAATCCTTAACTTACACAAACAACATATGGAGCGATAATAGTGTGAATAGTAGCCTACTTCGGTTATTAAAGAAGATGCTCCCAAAACCAACAAACAATTTGATGCCCGCAAGAAGAAGTGATGCTTGAAGAATCCTTTCCAAGCTTGCTATGGATTACACTCGAATCCATGCATGTCATAATGATTGTGTACTATTCAGGGGTAACTTTGCCAATGTCATATAATGTCTAATTTGTGGAGAGGATCATTACAGGAAGGATTTACAAGGTGCAAAAATTCCCCAAAAGGTATTGAGGCACTTTCCTATTATACCTCGCATTCAACATATGTTCCGGTGTCAATCCATCGCCGAGTTAATGACATAACATGTGAACCATTGTTCAACCGATGACATGATGAGGATTCTCGCTGACTCACCAGCTTGGGCTCGCATTGAGGATAGATGGCCATAGTTCAAAGATGGGTATGGATGGGGTGAACCCATTTGGATTGAGTTCTACACCATGGTCCACATGGCCTATTGTTGTTGTGAATTACAATATTCCTCCGTGGATGTCCATCAAGAAGGGTCATGTGTGATACTTGCACTTATTATGCCCGGGAACCACAAGGTAAAGAACATGGATGTATACCTTGAGCCCTTGATTGATGAGCTCGAGCAATTATGGAGAGGCATAAGGGTACATGATGTTTCTCATCCAATTTCATGCCGCAATACAATGGTCAAGGATATCTTGATGTGGACTATGCATGATGTTTTGGGCTATACGGAGTGCTCAGGTACGTCATTCTCATAAATTAATTCTTATCTAAGCATGCACAAATAAATGATTCATTTATAACTGTAATGTATTATAATGTCTATTAACTCTCAGTTCTTACATGGCAATTTCGTAGGTCTCACAACTGCAGGATATAATGCATGTCCAATTTGTAGTCCATCACTTATTTCCAAACAAGCACATGCACAAAAGAAAGTGGTGTATGATGAACATCATCGATTTCTTCCTCCAAACCACCTAGATTATGCTCCATCAGAGGTTTCTCCGATTGTGATGAGAGGTGCGGAGTGGAAGACCATGTGGCATTTGCCTCCTACAATGCCATTGGAGGGAAGGTGGAGAGATGGAGAGTGGAATGAGAGATGGAGGGTGACTCTCATCACAGCACCCGCGGGAATGAAAAGGTACTCAATCTTCTATCGTCTACCATAGATTGGAGAGAGTTGAAAAATAAATAATCTTTTGGTTCTTATAAATTGATTCTTATCTAAGCATGCACAAATGATTCATTTGTAACTGTAATGTATTATAATTACTAACTTTCAGTTCTTACATAGCAATTTCGTAGGTCTCACAACTGCAAGATATAATTCATGTCCAATTTGTAGTCCATCAGTTGTTTCCAACAAGCACATGCAAAAAAGAAAGTGGTGTAAGATTAACATCATCGATTGCTTGTTCCAAACCACCTAAATTATGCTTCATTAGAGGTTTCTCTGATTGTGTGTGATGAGAGGTGTGGAGTGGAAGACCATGTGGCATTCACCTCCTACAATGCCATTGAAGGGAAGGTGGAGAGATGGAGAGTGGGACGAGAGATGGAGGGTGACTCTCATCACAGTCCCGCGGGCACGAAAAGGTACTCAATCTTCTATCGTCTACCATATTGGACAGAGTTAAAAATAAATCATCTTTTGGATCCAATGCACATTTTTTTAGAATGTGGCATCAATGATTTGGGACCATCTAATTGATAAAAAAGACACCCATGCAATAAGAGATGACTTAAAGCATATCAGACACATGGAAAATGCATAGCCAAGGGTAGTCAATGACAAGGTGATTTTACCAAAAGTGCCATGGAAGTTGACAAGGCAAGAGGAAAAAAAAGTCAAGAATCAAATTTCATCTTTTCGTACACCAACCGATGTAATGCACTCATTAAAGGGTGCATTTACAATAACAAAAAATAAGGGTGAGCATTAATTGTATGGTCTCAAATCACATGGTTGGCATGAGATGATGCAAGTATCTACATAGCTGTATTTATTTTTTGGGCACTCCTCGGTTTATGTTGTGTGGACTCTATATTGATCTTTTATTGTTTTCAAAAATTCATTGCATTGTTCATACTTCCAAATCAATTGGTGGGTGTGGAGAAGAGAAGGCTCGGAATGCCATCTATAAATTAGGTGAATTGGCGAGGTGAGTTCCAATCAAAACTATATATTTGTGCATTTGGTATAACATATAGCTTTGAAATTATCTATTATTCTTTAATTTATCATTTATTCCTTTGTTGAATAGGTGGATAGTGTCAAAGGATATTCATCCAGATTCCATTGTGAGAAGACTCGAGTTGAGTTAATTGAGGAGGTATATATGATTGAAGAAAGCTTTCCAAGAAGCATACTCACAACTTAATTGCACCTTCTAGTACATTTGGTGGATGAGGTGGCCATATGTGGTGTTGTTCATAGCCGGTGGATGTTTTTTCTTGAACGCTTCATGAAAACCTTGAAGGGATTTGTGAAGCAAAGGGCAAGGCTAGAAGGAAGCATGGCAGAGGGATGGTTGGTGCAAGAATCCCTCGTATACATCTCTGAATATTTGAAACAAATCGATCCATCTATGCCTAGATTCATGCATAATGATGAGGATGAACGAGTGGTGTCACATGTGCCACATGAAAAAGGACGCATTCGAAAGATGGATGAGTCCATCCACAAAAAGGTCATTACATTTTGTCTTCTTAACACTTCTTGAATGGAAAAGTGGATTGAGAAATATGCAAAAAAGATAAGGACAGAGGAGAGAAGAGCATTTAAGAGTTCAACACAAAGGCATATGGCATACCCACCCAACCTAAAGGCTCTTCCAAAGGATTGCAATATTGAATGGCTCAAAGATGCCCTCGAGCAAGCCGAAAGGATGGGAGAGGAGATTACAAGAGAAGAATGGGAATATGCAAGGGGATGCGACTACCATGTAAGTAAAGATGTTTTGCTAAGATATATAATGTTGAATACTAAATTGTTTGCATATAAGCTATATTAAAGATTTTTTATTGGGTTGAAGTATATAGTGCATAATGTAATGTGGTCAAAAGGTCGACAAATTTGCACTCAACGTGTGGACTCCAAGAGAATCACATATGATTGTGGTGTAATGGTAAGTTTTGACCAAGAAAGTTGAGCTAGTAGAAGAGATAATAATATTATATCAAAGAAACTTTAATATTATGGAATAATTCAAGATATCTTGGAGATTGGATTTAGAGCTTTCAAAGTGTATACGGTTGTCGATGGTTGTAGAGAGGGAATAGTTCTTTTAAAGCTTTCAAGTTAGAGCAAAATTGTGCCTGCGTGAGAAGAGCTTTCAAGTTTTTGGTGTCCACTAAAGAGCTATCAAGTTTCTGGTGTTCGTTATCTGCCTTGGGGAGAGAGTGTACTAACTCGGGAGAACTCAGAACCAGAAGGAGATTCATTTTGAAGGCTTCAAAGTTCAAGATTTAATATCTTCTTTTTGCCAAATCCAGAGGGTTTGAAGAGATGGACTATTTCTTTGCTACTCGTCTTCTTGTCTTTGATTTTAAGGAGAAAATGTAGTATACTTGGTTTGCTTCATGGGCTCTAGATCCTGCTCTCAAAAGAGTTCACTTTGCATTGCATCAGGATGCAATGGAGACAACCTCCCCACATAGAACCTCACCGTAACACGTACTAGTATTGAACCCGCACATTGCTGCGTCCGACCAAGGTTCAAGAAAAGAACTATTCCCTCTCTACAACCATCTCTCTCTCTCTTTCACACACACACACATACACATGCACATGGCCCTCTCCCTCTCTCTGTCAAGTACACACTCTCAAATGTTAAAACTCTCTCTCTCTCTCTCTCTCTCTCTCTCTCTCTCTCTCTCTCTCCCCCCTCACTGGTAGACCAGTAGGAGAGCCCGCAACCCATCCAATGCCGATATTAGGGGTGGGGGTTAAAAGAAGGGCACATCAGCCATGGAGCTTGCGATTTATCCTAACTCAATTTTCTGTGTCCACGGTGCAATGTGTGCCCACCTTTTGCTCTCACAATCTTCCCTACAGCATCTCCATGTTGCAACCATTGGGGAAGGTGTAGATTAAGCTCTATGCATAGAGCGATTAAGCTCTATGTATAAAGCTTAATTTATGCATTAAGTTTAAGCTAAGCTAATCTTAAATTTCGACACCCAAGGGTTAAACATAATAGAAGCAAACCTAATCATTAGGTCACACAATCACTTGTAGAGTGATGGATAGGAAAAGAAAGAGGAATAGCAAGGGGAAGGGGAAGGGGAAGGGGAAGAAGAAGAAGAACCATAAACAAATGCATTAGAATAAAACATAAGAGAAAAATACCTTCAAGACCTGACACCATAAGCATTTGGAGATGAAGAGAAAGAGTCTCATGAAGAGGAAGGGGAAGGAGAATATAAAGAGTAAAAATGCTTGTGAGGAAAGCTAGCTTGATTGAAGTGAGGAGTCGGTGCAGGAACTCAAGGAAAGGAGTGGAGAAAATTTTTTGTGGGAGAGAAAAATAGGCGTCGGCGATGTCGCAAGCTCAAAAACTTAATTTTGTTAGCATCGCTAAAAATGACGCTTAACGACGCTTATAGTGACACTATGTAAATTTTAGAGAGAAAGCCTATGCATATACCATTGACACTACTAAATTTAGTGCTTGTATTCATATTCAGTTTTTTAACTGCACACTTTTTGTGCCTAGTATAGATGTCTTCTACTAGTTCGGATAGTGATGGGTCACCAACCAATTGGAGGTTCAGAGTGGTTGTGAAGAAGAATCCCTTGTTCATGTGCAAGATGCAAGAATTTTTGTGTACGTGAACGTCGAGTGACATTGGAGCATATTAGAAAATGGGGATCGTTTGAACTAATGCCAACCAACTTGATGTTGCAAGCCAATTCCTCGGTTAGTATATACTTATGCCTTGAAATGTAAACTCGTGGTTTGCCATATGTAATGTTGAGTGTCATTTTTAAATATGGTTCATTAGGATGAGGAGGGCATGGACATTCGTGCACGAGTACTACACAATATACCTCATTATTCAATCATTGGGAGAAACTTGAGGAAGGAATACAAGCATTGTAAAGGAGTACGTGGAAAGTGGAGCATGTTCAGTACATATGGAAGACACAGGATTTCCTTCACATGAGGTATAGAGGAAGAGGATGCCATGGAGGAGATGATCACTCACTTTTTTCAAAGCTAGGGTGAGGAAGAGACACCTAACTTTGAAACACATGAAAGAAAGAATGTGTTACACAAAGAGGCTAACACACCATTGTAGGAGGATGCAAAGTACTCAACTTTGCAGGCATGCTTGGAAATCCTCAACTTACACAAACAACATATGGAGCGATAATAGTGTGAATAGCCTACTTCGATTATTAAAGAAGATGCTCCCAAAACCAACAAACAATTTGATGCCCGCAAGAAGAAGTGATGCTTGAAGAATCCTTTCCAAGCTTGATATGGATTACACTCGAATCCATGCATGTCATAATGATTGCGTACTATTCAGGGGTACCTTTGCCAATGTCATATAATGTCCAATTTGTGGAGAGGATTATTACAGGAAGGATTTACAAGGTGCAAAAACTCCCCAAAAGGTATTGAGGCACTTTCCTATTATACCTCGCATTCAACATATGTTCCGGTGTCAATCCATTGCCGAGTTAATGACATAACATGTGAACCATTGTTCAACTGATGACATGATGAGGATTCTCGCTGACTCACCAGCTTGGGCTCACATTGAGGATAGATGGCCATAGTTCAAAGATGGGTATGAATGGGGTGAACCCATTTGGATTGAGGTCTACACCATGGTCCACATGGCCTATTGTTGTTGTGAATTACAATATTCATCCGTGGATGTCCATCAAGAAGGGTCATGTGTGATACTTGCAGTTCTTATGCCCGGGAAGCACAAGGTAAAGAACATGGATGTATACCTTGAGCCCTTGATTGATGAGCTCGAGCAATTATGGAGAGGCATAACGGTGCATGATGTTTCTCGTCCAATTTCATGCCGCAATACAATGGTCAAGGATATCTTGATGTGGACTATGCATGATTTTTCAGGCTATACGGAGTGCTCAGGTACATCATATTCATAAATTAATTCTTATCTAAGCATGCACAAATAAATGATTCATTTATAACTGTAATGTATTATAATGTCTATTAACTTTCAGTTCTACATGGCAATTTCGTAGGTCTCACAACTGCAGGATATAATGCATGTCCAATTCGTAGTCCATCACTTATTTCCAAACAAGCACATGCACAAAAGAAAGTGGTGTATGATGAACATCATCAATTTCTTCCTCCAAACCACCTAGATTATGCTCCATCAGAGGTTTCTCCGATTGTGATGAGAGGTGCGGAGTGGAAGACCATGTGGCATTTGCCTCCTACAATGCCATTGGAAGGAAGGTGTGGAGAGATGGAGAGTGGAATGAGAGATGGAGGGTGACTCTCATCACAGCACCCACGGGAATGAAAAGGTACTCAATCTTCTATCGTCTACCATATTGGAGAGAGTTAAAAATAAATCATCTTTTGGTTCTTATAAATTGATTCTTATCTAAGCATGCACAAACGATTCATTTATAACTGTAATGTATTATAATTACTAACTTTCAGTTCTTACATGGCAATTTCGTAGGTCTCACAACTGCAGGATATAATGCATGTCCAATTTGTAGTCCATCACTTGTTTCCAACAAGCACATGCACAAAAGAAAGTGGTGTATGATGAACATCATCGATTTCTTCCTCCAAACCAGCTAAATTATGCTCCATCAGCAGAGGTTTCTATGATTGTGATGAGTGGTGGGGCCCACGCCGGCCGCCCGCCGCGCCGTCGTCCCGAGGGGGTCAAAAAAAATTTTTTGACGAAAATGTCCGGCCTTCCCCGTGACCATGGGGGCGTGTTCCGTTCGTTGATTAGACGCCTGGATAGTTACTATTTTAGGTCGGAATTTTGCAGATTAAAGGCTTAAAAGCTTAATTAAACCCATTCCGGGTACTTGTTTTTAGTTCAGAAAAAACTATTTTAAGCGTAAAATTACGCGTAGATTCCAAATTTGGATTCAAAATTATAAATTTCTAAGCAAAAATGGCTCATTTTCCAAAAATAGAAGTTTTTTGATCGTAAAAATGACAAACTAAGTTATATTTTTCAACTCTGAAGCAAGTACATTGTTATTTACAATGGGTATGTTACATCTTTTTCAACTCTGAAGCAAGTACATTGTTATTTACAATGGGTATGTTACATCCTTCCCTACTAAAAGAACTCGAGATGTCCTCATCTCGACACGAATTCTGGGTAATTCTTTTGGAGGGTTGACTCTTCCTCCGAAGTGGCATCCTCCTCAGGGTAATCTTTCCATTCCACTAAATGTTCCCTAAGGATTCTATTGCGAAGCACTCTTTCTCTAGAGTCGATGATTCTATTAGGTCTCATTTCAAGGACTCCCTGAGTTGGCATTACAACTTGTTCATCATCAAGAACATGATCAGGATGAGGCACATATGGCTTTAGTAAGCTTACATGGAATACATCATGGATTTTGAGGTGGGTTGGGAGGCGAAGTTTGTAGGCATGTTTTCCCAAACATTTGATGACTTCATAAGGTCCACAATACCTTGGACTCAGCTTCCTAAATTTTCCAAGAGATAAAGAACTTCTCTTTGGCCACACTCGAAGAAAAACTTTGTCTCCTTGCTGAAAAATTCTTTCAGATCTTTTGGTATCTGCATAATGCTTCTGTCGATCCTGGGCGGCTTTAATATCCTTACGAATAGCTTTGGTTTGTTCTTCCATTTCTTCAAGCATTATCCTGGAGGTTTCAACCTTTAGTGTGGGGTCAGAGAAATTTAAGGGAGACAAACATTCCTGACCATAAAGAGCTTTGAATGGTGACATCCCTATGCTTTGGTGATAGGATGTATTGTAAGAGAATTCCACTAGACGGAGATACTGAATCCACTTCTTTGGTTCACGCCCACAATAGGCTCTCAGGATGTCTTCTATAACTTGATTAACTCTCTCAGTTTGACCATCTGTTTCTGGGTGGTAAGCTGTACTGAAACAAAGTTGTGTTCCAATAGCTTGGAATAATGATGTCCAGAACTTTGAAGTGAAGTCAGAGTCCCGGTCTCATTGACTATTCTTTTTGGCAATCCATGAAGCCTAAAGATTTCCTTGATGGAAAGGCGGGCAATATCATAAGATTTAAATGTCTTCTTTACTGGGATAATATGGGTCACTTTGGTAAGCATATCCACAACCACTAAAATAGAATCATACCCTCCTTGTGTTGTGGGAAGACTTGTGACAAAATCCATACTGATACATTCCCACTTCATCTGAGGAATGTCCAGAGGTTGGAGTTTCCCGGGCATTTTGATTCTTTCAGCTTTAATCCTTTGACATGAAAGGCATTGTCTGATGTATTGAAGGATATCTCTCTTCATTCCAGGCCAAAAGTAACTTCTCCTTAAGGCATTCAAGGTTTTTGCATAACCTGGGAGTCCTGCTACGGGGCTATCATGAGCTTCATACAAGATCATCTTCTTCAGTGCAAGATCTTTGGGAATACATAACCTATGCATGAAGTAGAGGCATTCATCATCGAGGGTGTATCCCTTGATCAATATATTTTCCTTTTCTGTGGGTGCCTCCTTGTGAACTAGGCTTACTGTAGCTTTTGGTAATCAGGGTCATGAAGTGAAACCTGCTTTACCTTCTCTAGGATGGGGTTATTTGGCATAGAGATTGCACTTAGGAAGGACTTGCGACTGAGGGCATCTACTACAACATTATCCTTTCCAGGACGAAATTTGATATCAAAATCAAACTCTTGCAGAATCTCAACAATCCACCTCCTTTGCCTCATGTTGAGATTGGGCTGGGTGAAGATCCACTTTAAACTCTGGTGGTCAGTTTCAAGCAGAAACTTACGGCCTAGGAGATAGTGTCTCCATAACTTGAAACAATGAACAACTGCAAGGAGTTCCAAATCATGGGTGGCATCATTGACTTCATAGGATTTAAGCTTACGAGAAGTGTAAGCCACAGGCCTTCCTTCTTGAATTAAGACACCACCAAGTGCCACTAGCATCAGTGACAACCTCAAACTCTTTGGTGAAGTCAGGGAGCTTCAGAACTGGTGCTGAGGTGAGGATAGTCTTAAGTTGGCTAAAACTGATTTGGTGGATTGGTAACCATACTATCTTACATTCCTTCTTGAGGAGATCAGTTAAGGGTGTGGCTATCTTGGCATAATCCTTGATGAAGATCCTATACCATCCTGTGATGCCTAGAAACCCATGAATTTCTTTGACTATCCTAGGGGGTGGCCATTCCAATATATCCTTGACTTTGGCAGGGTCTACTGAGATGCCCTTTGAGGAGACAATGAACCCTAGATATTCAATTTGGGAAGTGAAGAAGGTACATTTGCTTTTCTTGGCATAGAGCTTATGTTCGCGCAGTATTTGCAATACTTTGCGTACATGCTCCTCATGTTCCTCTTTCGACTGAGAAAAGACCAAGATGTCATCAAAGAAGACAAGGACAAATTCATCCAAGTAGGGTCGGAAGATATCCTGCATCAGGCGGTTGAAGGTGGCGGGAGCATTGGTTAATCCGAATGGCATGACTGTAAATTCATAGTGGCCATAGCGGGTATTGAAAGCGGTTTTGGAGATATCTGATTCCTTGATCCTAATTTGATAGTAGCCAGACCTTAAATCCATCTTGGAGAAAACTTTGGATCCATAAAGTCTGTCAAGAAGTTCGTCGATGCGAGGAATGGGGTATTTGTTTTTGACAGTGACCTTGTTTAGGCCTCGGTAGTCAATACAAAGACGAAGCGTGCCATCCTTCTTTCTCTGGAAAAGAACAGGCGCTCCCCATGGGGAATTACTAGGGCGAATGAATCCTTGCTCAATGAGCTGCCTAAGTTGTTCCTTGAGCTCTATGGCTTCAGGAAGAGACATTTTGTAAGGTCTCCTTGAAACTGATTCAGCCCTCCCCAAGGATTAACTCAATCCCATGATCTACTTCTCGAGATGGTGGTAGTTTTGTAAGTTCCTCTGGAAAGCTATCTGAAAACTCTTGGAGCCAAGAGGGTTCTAAATCTGGGTTGCTTTCTTCTACCTTGTTGAGTTTGACAAGGAAGATCTGTTGGCCCTTGCGCACTCCCTTAAGAAGGCGATTAGCTTTGACCAAATGAAATTTGGGTTTATCTGTTTTTCCCTGGGCTGATTCTACCTGTCCTTGACTATTCTTAAAGGTGATGCTTCCTTCAGCACAGTGAATGTCAGCATTGTTTGCAATTAACCAGTCCATACCAAGGATTCCATCATAAATCCCTAATGGTAAGCTTCTGAAATACCCGTGGGTTGATTCACCACCCAATTCAAATTCAAGATCTCCCACACAATGTCGGGATACTTCTTCTTTTCCACTAGCTAACTCAACAATCATTGCTTGGGCTGGTTTTTGATCTAACTGTAACTTACGCAATAATTTTGGAGAAAGGAATGAATGCGTACTACCACAAGCAATCAAGAGCTGGAAAGATCTACCTTGATAAGTAGCCAGAGCTTGGATAACAAAAAACTATTGATTAGGTCCTTGATGCTCTATAGCTGCATGAATGGTGGCTTGCTCTTCTTCTTCCATCTCTAAAGTCGGTTCACCAATCATAGAGTAAACACGGGCAGTCACTCCACGACCTCTACCATGTCCACCACCACCTCGTCCAGCCTGGCGGTTATTAGGAATCCCACGACCTTGAACTACCCGGCCGCCTTGTGGAGCAGTAGTGACACTAGGATTGAGAGAGGGTCTTACAAGTTTGGGGCATTCATTCCGGAAGTGGCCAACTTCATTGCAATAAAAGCACCTTTGGTCCCCATAGGATTCTGAAGTGGAATTAGCATAACTGCGGGGGATAAAATTATTGGGGTACTGACCAATAGTGTTGTGGCGGAAATTCGATTGGTAATTCCTCTGATGAAGGCGCCCCCTTGGGTTAGACTCAGGATAGACTCTCTTCTTTTCTTGACCACTCTTTACTTCTTTAGCCAGAGGTTTGGCTCGGGTAAGAGCATCTTGCAAGGTAGTTGGCCTCATTGCTTCAAGGCGAGAATCCAAAGGTTCATTCAGCCCTTGGCAAAATCGGGCCACTTGTTGAGTGATCGACATAGGTGGAGCATATTTGCCAAGTGTGACAAATTTTGAGTAGTATTCCTCCAAGGTTAAGCTAAGCTGCTTGAGGCTGAAGAACTCGTTCATCTTAATAGATTCATGAGATGGGGGAAGATAACGGCCCTTCACAGCTTGTTTAATGTCACTCCAGGTTTGGGTATCTTCAGTGATGCCCTTATCTCGGCACCATTGCTTCCACCAAAGTTTGGCGTCCCCGGTAAGACGGAATCTGGCAAGCATGGATTGATTCCCAATTCCTGTACCAGCAGCCGAAAAGTAATCGTCCATGGCTTCTATCCAAACTTCTGCATCCCTTTCAATCTTTGAACCTGCCCCATTAAATGAGGGAGGTTGCATTTGTTTGAGGAGAAGCTTCTTCTCCTGTGTATCTGTATATAATGCATTGGGAGCAAGAAGTTGACGATCCTGGTTATCAATATGAAGCTAAATTTAGAATCATGTCACTTAGACGGTTTAATACACATAAGACAATGAGTGTGAAAATCAAAACCTTTTATTCCAAGCTTTAATATTTACAAGTAAACCAAGTCATTTACAAGGATTGGACTAAATCCAAGTAAACCAAGTCATTTACAAGGATTGGACTAAATCCAATCTTATTTATTTACATGGTAGTCCTCTAGGGAACCTAATAAAGATATGCGGTGGTAGCATCGAAAAAGTAGGGGGGTTCTCCCATGGTTTCAAGAACTCGATAAGTCTTTGGTAGGGGAGGTAAACCTCGTCTAGAAAGACGGGTAACGGCTACTCTATCAGGGGATACAACTTGAGTCACCCTATCATAAACCCATCGATTCTGCAACATGCGATTCCCATCGATAGTGACATAGGTGTTACGAGGAGTGCCAATAAACCAGAACAGGCGAACCATCCGCAACATCTCGGCATATCGGATCCGCCTCAAGTCATTGGTGAGATTGCTGATGTGCTCAGTTTGAATGATGAAATAGGTAGATTGACGATGCCAATACTCAGCTCTGTTCCATCCCCTTTCGATGCGAGTGTAAAGAGGAAGGGTTAGTTTGTCTACAATGTGCATCATAGTGTCACGGAACTCAAATTCGGAAGAGCGACAAGCAGTCATGAACATGCATTGGAATACCAGGAAGCGAGAATAGGGATCCATCTCGTCCTCCTGCATCCAGCCGTAACTAGATTAGTTTAACAAGAATTCCTAGAGTAACAAGAGAATACAATATAAAATCTCCCAAGTCTAAACCTGCTCTGATACCACGTGTGAGGACCCCTACCCGTAGGGCGGGGGAATCCTTTTGATAGGCGGTTAAGTCTCGTGTTATTTTCCGATTGACGACACCTCGATCTCGTAGAAATACGAGGTTACAAGCAAACGGAGGGACCTAACTCTATCTCGCAGGGAAGCATAGTCATCCTAAAGGAACTTCTAATCCCCAGCACAGAATGTGCTTGGAGATGGAACAAGACCCACACTTGGTTCAAGGAAGCCGCCTTTTTCCCCCGTATTTCATGAGGCACGGCCGTTGGCTCGGTCCCCTAAAACAAGTCTTGTTCAGGACTCTACTATTCCCTAAGTATCGCAAGTTACGACTAGTAGAAAGCTACCCGACTGATCGGGTCCACCCACCCTTAGAATGGTACCGTCAGGGCATCCATTCTCCCACTTTCCACACACTCACCCGTTCAATTATTTTCTAATTAAGTCCTACCACACTGTGAAACACTTAAAAACAAATTCCTTTGTTAATTAATTACACTTGATTCCTTAAAAGAAATCTTCCTTAGCACAACATTGAAATCAATAAACATACTTACAGTGAAAAATATTTACAAAGACCCTGGAACTGGGCCGATATTCCAATCCAAACTTCCATGTCCAAACCGTAACCATAACCATAACCACAATCCAATCACAACCACAACCACACCGATGATCTAGAATTCGATCTTCCAGCCTCAACCAGCTGGGTAAACCTCATGGACCGTCTCCCCTCGTCGTCAGCCAGCCGATGAGGGCCAAGCCGTCCTGTCACCCCCTCAGGTACTGACGCTTGTACCAAACCCTCTCGCTCTTCGGAGGGGACGTCTCCTCATGAGGTGGGGGTTAAGTCACCGCACTAGCCTGGACCCACAGAACTAGGCAGCATATATACATCACCCTGGTGGTGAAATCCAATTCCCAGTGGCATAGGAGGGGATTGCCCTGGGCCGACTCCCGGCCTCGCTATATCCTCCGCCCGGCTACACAGGCAAGCACGGAGTTAGCTAAGGGGGGGAGAAGCTGTACCTGCATGTTAGCAATAAACCAGCAGTATATCCAATAAAAAGAGACATAGCCTTTATTCAATGAATTCACGTATTAACAAAAACCATCGTTTCGAAAAGACAATGATTCAAAAGCAAGATTATTTTCCTATAACTTTACTTAAGAGTAACCATAAGGTACTTTAGGCCATCTATACTAGGGGTTTAACCTTGGTTCTTTTCTTATTATTTCGAATCTTTGCATTAAGCTTCATAAGAGAGAATTTTACTTAAACTTGTTAAATGACCAACCTGGTTATCGTTTTCGTGCCTATTCGCTTCAAGAGGGGCGAAGTCGATTGCAGGGACGCGATTCGCTTCATTCCCTCCTTGGGCAGCGCGTGGTTATTCAATTCGGCGGCGTTTCGGCACCATAGGAGTACTAGAGTTTTAAGAGGATAGAGAGAAAACGGGGTGAATATAAGAGGTTGGGAACGTGGAGAGAAAAGAGAGAATTCTACTGGTTCAAACGGATATGGGGGGGAGGAATTGAGAGGGTGTCCTTAACTTGGAGAGCTCTTGAGAAGAGTGTACGTCTAGGGAGGCCTAGGGAAGAGTAAGGCAAGGGTTAGAGGAAAAGCACACTTTAAGTCTATTCACACGGGGGGGGGGGGGGAGAAGAGTGTAGGACATGTCCTAGAGCTTGAGGGAGGGCTTGCGCGTAGGGCCTTGCTGGGGGCTTGTCTGGAGAAGGGGGCTGGGAAGGTCCTTTTATAGGTGCTGGAGGGTGCGTCTAGGTCATGTACACGCTTGGGTGTCCCGGGTGGATTGTTGGTTTTTTTACGGGCGGCGCCCGTGTGGCCCATGGGGCCCACGCCGACCGCCCGCCCGTCGTCCCGGGGGGGTCAAAATATTTTTTTTTTGACGAAAATGTCCGGCCTTGCCCCGTGACCACGGGGGCGTGTTCCGTTCGTTGATTAGACGCATGGATAGTTACTATTTTAGGTCGGAAGTTCGCAGATTAAAGGCTTAAAAGCTTAATTAAACCCATTCCGAGTACCCGTTTTAAGTTCAGAAAATAAAATTTTAAGCGTAAAATTACGCGTAGATTCCAAATTTGGATTCAAAATTACAAATTTCTAAGCAAAAATGGCTCATTTTCCAAAAATAGAAGTTTTTTTATCGTAAAAATGACAAACTAAGTTATATTTTTCAACTCTGAAGCAAGTACATTGTTATTTACAATGGGTATGTTACAAGAAGAAGAAGAATAACCATAAACAAATGCATTAGAATAAAACATAAGAGAAAAATACCTTCAAGAGCTTACACCATAACCATTTGGAGATGAAGAGAAAGAGTCTCATGAAGAGGAAGGGGAAGGAGAATATAAAGAGTAAAAATGCTTGTGAGGAAAGCTAGCTTGATTGAAGTGAGGAGTCAGTGCAGGAACTCAAGGAAAGGAGTGGAGAAAATTTTTTGTGGGAGAGAAAAATAGGCGTCGGCGATGTCGCAAGCTCAAAAACTTAATTTTGTCAGCATCGCTAAAAATGACATTTAATAAAGCTTATAGTGACACTATGTAAATTTTAGAGAGCAAGCCTATGCATATACCATTGACACTACTAAATTTAGTGCATGTAGTCATATTTAGTTTTTTAACTGCACACTTTTTGTGTCTAGTATAGATGTCTTCTACTAGTTCGGATAGTGATGGGTCACCAACCAATTGGAGGTCCATAGTGGTTGTGAAGAAGAATTCCTTGTTCATGTGCAAGAATTTTTGTGGTCGAGTGACATTGGAGCATATTAGAAAATGGGGATCGTTTGAACCAATGCCAACCAACTTGATGTTGCAAGCCAATTCCTCGGTTAGTATATAAACTTATGCCTTGAAATGTAAACTCGTGGTTTGCCATATGTAATGTTGAGTGTCATTTTTAAATATGGTTCATTAGGATGAGGAGGGCATGGACATTCGTGCACTAGTACTACACAATATACCTCATTATTCGATCATTGGGAGAAACTTGAGGAAGGAATACAAGCATTGTAAGGAGCACTTGGAAAGTGGAGCATGTTCAGTACATTTGGAAGACCCAGGATTTCCTTCACATGAGATATAGAGAAAGAGGATGCCATGGAGGAGATGATCACTCACTTTTTTCAAAGCGAGGGTGAGGAAGAGACACCTAACTTTGAAACACATGAAAGAAAGAATGTGTTACACAAAGAGGCTAACACACCATTGTAGGAGGATGCAAAGTACTCAACTTTGCAGGCATGCTTGGAAATCCTCAACTTACACAAACAACATATGGAGCGATAATAGTGTGAATAGCCTACTTCGGTTATTAAAGAAGATGCTCCCAAAACCAACAAACAATTTGATGCCCGCAAGAAGAAGTGATGCTTGAAGAATCCTTTCCAAGCTTGCTATGGATTACACTCGAATCCATGCATGTCATAATGATTGTGTACTATTCAGGGGTACCTTTGCCAATGTCATATAATGTCCAATTTGTGGAGAGGATTATTACAGGAAGGATTTACAAGGTGCAAAAAATCCCCAAAAGGTATTGAGGCACTTTCCTATTATACCTCGCATTCAACATATGTTCCGGTGTCAATCCATTGCCGACTTAATGACATAACATGTGAACCATTGTTCACATGTTATGTTCCGGTGTCAATCCATCGCCGACTTAATGTCATAACATGTGAACCATTGTTCAACCGATGACATGATGAGGATTCCCACTGACTCACCAGCTTGGGCTCACATTGAGGATAGATGGCCATAGTTCAAAGATGGGTATGGATGGGGTGAACCCATTTGGATTGAGGTCTACACCATGGTCCGCATGGCCTATTGTTGTTGTGAATTACAATATTCCTCCGTGGATGTCCATCAAGAAGGGTCATGTGTGATACTTGCACTTCTTATGCCCAGGAAGCACAAGGTAAAGAACATGGATGTATACCTTGAGCCCTTGATTGATGAGCTCGAGCAATTATGGAGAGGCATAAGGGTGCATGATGTTTCTCGTCCAATTTCATGCTGCAATACAATGGTCAAGGATATCTTGATGTGGACTATGCATGATTTTTCGGGCTATACGGAGTGCTCAGGTACGTCATACTCATAAATTAATTCTTATCTAAGCATGCACAAATAAATGATTCATTTATAACTGTAATGTATTATAATGTCTATTAACTTTCAGTTCTTACATGGCAATTTCGTAGGTCTCACAACTGCAGGATATAATGCATGTCCAATTCGTAGTCCATCACTTATTTCCAAACAAGCACATGCACAAAAGAAAGTGGTGTATGATGAACATCATCGATTTCTTCCTCCAAACCACCTAGATTATGCTCCATCAGAGGTTTCTCCGATTTTGATGAGAGGTGCGGAGTGGAAGACCATGTGGCATTTGCCTCCTACAATGCCATTGGAGGGAAGGTGGAGAGATGGAGAGTGGAATGAGAGATGGAGGGTGACTCTCATCACAGCACCCGCGGGAATGAAAAGGTACTCAATCTTCTATCGTCTACCATATTGGAGAGTTAAAAATAAATCATCTTTTGGTTCTTATAAATTGATTCTTATCTAAGCATGCACAAACGATTCATTTATAACTGTAATGTATTATGATTACTAACTTTCAGTTCTTACATGGCAATTTCGTAGGTCTCACAACTGCAGGATATAATGCATGTCCAATTGGTAGTCCATCACTTTTTTCCAACAAGCACATGCACAAAAGAAAGTGGTGTATGATGAACATCATTGATTTCTTCCTCCAAACCACCTAGATTATGCTCCATCAGAGGTTTCTCCGATTGTGATGAGAGTTGTGGAGTGGAAGACCATGTGGCATTTGCCTCCTACAATGCCATTGGAGGGAAGGTGGAGAGATGGAGAGTGGAACGAGAGATGGAGGGTGACTCTCATCACAGTCCCGCGGGCATGAAAAGGTACTCATTCTTCTATCGTCTACCATATTGGACAGAGTTAAAAATAAATCATCTTTTGGATCCAATGCACATTTTTTAAGAATGTGGCATCAATGATTTGGGACCATGTGTGCTTTTGCCACACAGGTCGTAGCTGGGGACTTGCCGAACACCGTATGCGAGCCACAAATGGCTGCAAGCATACAACCAGGAAAGCAAGCTCAAATAGAATGCAAAAGGTGTGTCACTCACCGCTCAACCGCCGCCTTGAAGGATTCCCGCGTCGCAGTGAAGAAGGAGCCACCGTCGCCGCTCTACCGCCTCTCCGCCGCCATGCCGCTACACAGTGCTCGATCGCTCTCTCACTCTCTCTCTCTCTCTCTCACACACACACACACACACACACACACGCAGGAGAAGGAAACCAAGGAGATAAGGCAAGAGCACTCTTGTATTCACAACACATGAGAATGAGGATTTTAGGGTTACATTTGACTCTTATAGGTGACTTGGCCGTTCACACTTGGGCGCCCTTACATGGCCGGCGTATTATAATTACTAACTTTCAGTTCTTACATGGCATTTTCGTAGGTCTCACAACTGCGGGATATAATGCAAGTCCAATTTGTAGTCCATCACTTGTTTCCAACAAGCACATGCACAAAAGAAAGTGGTGTATGATGAACATCATCGATTTCTTCCTCCAAACCAGCTAAATTATGCTCCATCAGAGGTTTCTCTGATTGTGATGAGAGGTGTGGAAAGGTGGATTGAGAAATATGCAAAAAAGATAAGGACAGAGGAGAGAAGAGCATTTAAGAGTTCAACACAAAGGCACATGGCATACCCACCCAACCTAAAGGCTCTTCCAAAGGATTGCAATATTGAATGGCTCAGAGATGCCCTCGAGCAAGCCGAAAGGTTGGGAGAGGAGATTACAAGAGAAGAATGGGAATATGCAAGGGGATGCAACTACCATGTAAGTAAAGATGTTTTGCTAAGATATATAATGTTGAATACTAAATTGCTTACATATAAGCTATATTAAAGAATTTTAATTGGGTTGAAGTATATAGTGCAAAATGTAATGTGGTCCTCACAGAAGGTCGACATTTTTGCACTCAACATGTGGACTCCAAGAGAATCACATATGATTGTGGTGTAATGGTAAGTTTTGACCAAGAAAGTTGAGCTAGTAGAAGAGATAATAATATTATATCAGAGAAACTTTAATATTATGGAACAATTCAAGACATCTTAGAGATTGGATTTAGAGCTTTCGAAGTGTATACGGTTGTCGATGGTTGTAGAGAGGGAATAGTTCTTTTAAAGCTTTCAAGTTAGAGCAAAATTGTGCCTGCGTGAGAAGAGCTTTCAAGTTTCTGGTGTCACTAAAGAGCTGTCAAGTTTCTAGTGTTCGTTATCTACCTTGGGGAGAGAGTGTACTGACTCAGGAGAACTCAGAACGGGAAGGAGATTCATCTTGAAGGCGTCAAAGTTGAAGATTTAATATCTTCTTTTTGCCAAATCCAGAGGGTTTAAAGGTATGCACTATTTCTTTGCTACTCGTTTTCTTGTCTTCGATTTTAAGGAGAAAATGTTGTATACTTGGTTTGTCCGTGTGGCGTGTGTGTAAGCCATGGATACCATGCAATGTGTATGCACCATTTTTTTATAAAGTGAGGTTTTCATGAACAAACACACACACACTCTCTCTCTCTCTCTCTCTCTCTCACACACACACACACACATACACATATGTAAATATATAGTATCAACAATAAGATTATGTTTTAGATACATATACCTATACATAGACACATATACTTATACATATATACATGTATTTAAAAATATAAATACAAACATCAACATAATTTAATTAATTTTGATTAAATTTTAGTGTGCGGAGATGGGTGATAAGCTGTGGTCACTTTTAAATATATAGATAGATATATCATACACACATCGAAACACACCCACACACACACACACACATATGTATAAACATATACATACATACATTAATTTACTTTCTAATGGATTATATATATATATATATATATATATATATATATATATATAAAAGAAAATCAATAAGTAAATGGTTTGATGGTGACAACTAATTGTGAGCTCCAATGCATCTAGGCGTGCGGGAAAGAAACCCCCAAACACTTGACTTCTCTTCTCCTTTCTCCTTTTCAAAAATTATCCCTCTCCTTTCTCCACGTAAAGGGGTGAGGACTCTTCCTTTATCTTGTAATAGATACCCTTACCCCAGTTATGATGAAAAGACACTTTTTTCCAGCCACATGCTTTGGTAAGGACCTGTTATGGGCGACAGTGTACAGGCAGAGTGAGAGATGCACCATGCGAGGCCATGATAATCATTTGACTATTGACATAGCAATGGGGATTCTATCTCAGCAAGACAGTTGACGTGGAGGGCGGCCTCCTCGCCCTACATGGTGATCGGCCTCCCCTCACCGGTAGACCAATAGGAGAGCCCGCAACCCATCCAATGCCGATCACAGGGGTGGGGGTTAAAAGAAGGGCACATCAGCCATGGAGCTTGTGATTTATCCTAACTCAATTTTCTGTGTCCACGGTGCAATTTGTGCCCACCTTTTGCTCTCACAATCTTCCCTACAGCATCTCCATGCTGTAACCGTTGGGGGGAGTGGAAGACCATGTGGCATTTGCCTCCTACAATGTCATCAGTGGAGAGATGGAGAGTGGAATGAGAGATGGAGGGCGACTCTCATCACAGCACCCACGGGAATGAAAAGGTACTCAATCTTCTATCGTCTACCATATTGGAGAGAGTTTTAAAAAAATCATCTTTTGGTTCTTATAAATTGATTCTTATATAAGCATGCACAAACAATTCATTTATAACTGTAATATATTATAATTACTAACTTTCAATTCTTACATGGCAATTTCGTAGGTCTCACAATTGCAGGATATAATGCATATCCAATTTGTAGTCCATCACTTGTTTCCAACAAGCACATGCACAAAAGAAAGTGGTGTATGATGAACATCATCGATTTCTTCCTCCAAACCACCTAAATTATGCTCCATCAGAGGTTTATGGAGTGGAAGACCATGTGGCATTCGTCTCCTACAATGCCATTGGAGGGAAGGTGGAGAGATGGAGAATGGGACGAGAGACGGAGGGTGACTCTCATCACAGTCCTATGGGCATAAAAAGGTACTCAATCTTCTATCATCTACCATATTGGACAGCTTTAAAAATAAATCATCTTTTGGATCCAATGCACATTTTTTAAGAATGTGGCATCAATGATTTGGGACCATCTAATTGATAAAAAAAGACACCCATGCAATAAGAGATGACTTAAAGGATATCAGACACATGGAAAATGCATAGCCAAGGGTAGTCAATGACAAGGTGATTTTACCAAAAGTGCCATGGAAGTTGACAAGGCAAGAGGAAAAAAAAAGTCAAGAATCAAATTTCATCTTTTCGTACACTAACCGATGTAATGCACTCATTAAAGGGTGCATTTACAATAACAAAAAATAAGGGTGAGCAATAATTGTATGGTCTCAAATCACATGGTTGGCATGAGATGATGCGAGTACGTACATAGCTGTATTTATTTTTGGGCACTCCTCGGTTTATGTTGTGTGGACTCTATATTGATCTTTTATTGTTTTCAAAAATTGATTGCATTGTTCATACTTCCAAATCAATTGGTGGGTGCGGAGAAGAGAAGGCTTGGAATGCCATCTATAAATTAGGTGGATTGGGGAGGTGAGTTCCAATCAAAACTGTAGATTTGTGCATTTGGTATAACATATAGCTTTGAAATTATCTATTATTCTTTAATTTATCATTTATTCCTTTGTTGAATAGGTGGATAGTGTCAAAGGAGATTCATCCAGATTCCATTGTAAGAAAGCTCGAGTTAAGTTAATTCAGGAGGTATATATGATTGAAGAAAGCTTTCCAAGAAGCATACTCACAACTTAATTGCACCTTCTAGTACATTTGGTGGATGAGGTGGCTATATGTGGTGTTGTTCATAGCCAGTGGATGTTTTTTCTTGAACGCTTCATGAAAACCTTGAAGGGATTTGTGAAGCAAAGGGCAAGGCTAGAAGGAAGCATGGCAGAGGGATGGTTGGTGCAAGAATTCCTCGTACACATCTCTGAATATTTGAAACAAATCAATCCATCTATGCCTAGATTCATGCATAACGATGAGGATGAACGAGTGGTGTCACATGTGCCACATGAAAAAGGACGCATTCGAAAGATGGATGAGTCCATCCACAAAAAGGTCATTACATTTTGTCTTCTTAACACTTCTTGAATGGAAAAGTGGATTGAGAAATATGCAAAAAAGATAAGGACAGAGGAGAGAAGAGCATTTAAGAGTTCAACACAAAGGCACATGGCATACCCACCCAACCTAAAGGCTCTTCCAAAGGATTGCAATATTGAATGGCTCAAAGATGCCCTCGAGCAAGCCGAAAGGATGGGAGAAGAGATTATAAGAGAAGAATGGGAATATGCAAGGGGATGCAACTACCATGTAATTAAAGATGTTCTTTTAAAGCTTTCAAGTTAAAGATGTTCTTTTAAAGCTTTCAAGTTAGAGAAAAATTGTGCCTGTGTGAGAAGAGCTTTCAAGTTTCTGGTGTCCACTAAAGAGCTGTCAAGTTTCTAGTGTTTGTTATCTGCCTTGGGGAGAGAGTGTACTGACTCAGGAGAACTCAGAACTAGAAGGAGATTCATCTTGAAGGCTTCAAAGTTGAAGATTTAATATCTTCTTTTTGCCAAATCCAGAGGGTTTAAAGGAATGGACTATTTCTTTGCTACTCGTTTTCTTGTCTTCGATTTTAAGGAGAAAATGTAGTATACTTGGTTTGTCCGTGTGGCGTGTGTGTGTAAGCCATGGATACCATGCAATGTGTATGCACCATTTTTTTATAAAGTGAGGTTTGCTTATCCATCAAAAGAGATGTTTGTTTTCTTATAGCTTTGAAAATGTTGTTGTGTATGTACTATGCTTATAGGCTAGAGGTTTGTGATTTATCCTCTCTTGTAGTGTCTCTATTAAGGGGTCCCAAGTTTCATTGATGTCATCTAGTACAGCTTCGCCGAGAAGGCCTTCCTCCCCTGTGCTCAAGTGTGCCTCTCCCATCACCGGCTTTGGGACTAGGCCTTCATCCACGTCCTCTGCCACTCCATCCAAAGGTTTAATTTGGTTCTCTAGCAAAGGGAGTGGGTCGTCCTTAACCTCACTAGGATTCCTCAAAGAAAAAGTTCATCCTCACTCCAAAGAGGCTACTCTTGGGGGAGATCCTACTCTCGGAGGAGATCTCGATAGGCTTCATGGGCTCTAGATCCTGCTCTCAAAAGAGTTTGCTTTGCATTGCATGAGGATGCAAAGGAGACAACCTCCCCACATAGAACTTCATCGTAACACATACTGGTATTGAACCCACGCATTGCTGCGGCCGACCAAGGTTCCAGAAAAGAACTATTCCCTCTCTACAACTATCTCTCTCTATCTCTCACTCTTACACACACATACACATGCACATGGCCCTCTCCCTCTCTCTGTCATGTACACACTCTCAAATGTTGAAACTCTCTCTCTCTCTCTCTCTCTCTCTCTCTCTCTCTCTCTCTCTCTCTCTCTCGCTCACACACACACACATGCGCAAACTCCCTCTCTCTTCTTACACTCTCGCACACATAGAAGCGCTCTCTCTCTCTCTCTCTCTCTCTCTCTCTCTCACACACACACACACACACACACACATACACAAATGTAAATATATAGTATCAACAACAATATTATGTTTTAGATACATATACCTATACATAGACACATATACTTATACATATATACATGTATTTAAAAATATAAAAACAAACATCAACATAATTTAATTAATTTTGATTAAATTTTAATGTGCGGAGATGGGTGATAAGTTGTGGTCACTTTTAAATATATAGATAGATATATCATACACACATCGAAACACACACACACACACACACACACACACATGTATATACATATACATACATACATATATACATTAATTTACTTTCTAAAGGATTATATATATATATAAGAAACTCAATAAGAAAATGGTTTGATGGTGACAACTAATTGTGAGCTCCAATGCATCTAGGCGTGTGGGAAAGAAACCCCCAAACACTTGACTTCTCTTCTCCTTTCTCCTTTTCAAAAATTCTCCCTCTCCTTTCTCCACATAAAGGGGTGAGGACTCTTCCTTTATCTTGTAATAGATACCCTTACCCCAGTTATGATGAAAAGACACTTTTTTCCAGCCACATGCTTTGGTAAGGACCTATTATGGGCGACAGTGTACAGGCAAAGTGAGACGCACCATGCGAGGCCATGATAATCATCTGACTATTGACATGGAAATGGGGCTTCTGTGTCAGCAAGACAGTTGACGTGGAGGCCAGCCTCCTCGCCCTACATGGTAATTAGCCTCCCCTCACCGGTAGGAGAAGCAACCCATCCAGTGCCGATCATAGGGGTGGGGGTTAAAAGAAAGGCACATCAGCCATGGAGCTTGCGATTTATCCTAACTCAATTTTTTGTGTCCATGGTGCAATGTGTGCCCACCTTTTGCTCTCACAATCTTCCCTACAGCATCTCCATGTTGCAACCATTGGGGAAGGTGTAGACTAAGCTCTATGCATACAACGATTAAGCTCTATGTATAAAGCTTAATTTATGCATTAAGTTTAAGCTAAGCTAATCTTAAATTTCGACACCCAAGGGTTAAACATAATAGAAGCAAACCTAATCAGTAGGTCACACCATCACTTGTAGAGTGATAGATAGGAAAAGAAAGAGGAATAGCAAGGGGAAGGGGAAGGGGAATGGGAAGAAGAAGAAGAACCATAAACAAATGCATTAGAATAAAACATAAGAGAAAAATACCTTCAAGAGCTTCTTACACCATAACCATTTGGAGATGAAGAGAAAGAGTCTCATGAAGAGGAAGGGGAAGGAGAATATAAAGAGTAAAAATGCTTGTGAGGAAAGCTAGCTTGATTGAAGTGAGTCAGTGCAGGAACTCAAGGAAAGGAGTGGAGAAAATGTTTTGTGGGAGAGAAAAATAGGCGTCGGCGATGTCCCAAGCTCAAAAAGTTAATTTTGTCAGCATCGCTAAAAATGACGCTTAATAAAGCTTATAGTGACACTATGTAAATTTTAGAGAGCAAGCCTATGCATATACCATTGACACTACTAAATTTAGTGCATGTATTCATATTCAGTTTTTTCACTGCACACTTTTTGTGTCTAGTATAGATGTCTTCTACTAGTTCGTGGGTCACCAACCAATTGGAGGTCCATAGTGGTTGTGAAGAAGAATCCCTTGTTCATGTGCAAGAATTTTTGTGGTCGAGTGACATTGGAGCATATTAGAAAATGGGGATCGTTTGAACCAATGCCAACCAACTTGATGTTGCAAGCCAATTCCTTGGTTAGTATATAAACTTATGTCTTGAAATGTAAACTCGTGGTTTGCCATATGTAATGTTGAGTGTCATTTTTAAATATAACCGTTCATTAGGATGAGGAGGGCATGGACATTCGTGCACGAGTACTACACAATATACCTCATTATTCAATCAATGGAAGAAACTTGAGAGGAAGGAATACAAGCATTGTAAGGGGCACTTGGAAAGTGGAGCATGTTCAGTACATTTGGAAGACCCACGATTTCCTTCACATGAGATAGAGGAAGAGGATGCCATGGAGGAGATGATCACTCACTTTTTTCAAAGTGAGGGTGAGGAGGAAGAGACACCTAACTTTGAAACACATGAAAGAAAGAATGTGTTACACAAAGAGGCTAACACACCATTGTAGGAGGATGCAAAGTACTCAACTTTGTAGGCATGCTTGGAAATCCTCAACTTACACAAACAACATATGGAGCGATAATAGTGTGAATAGCCTACTTCGGTTATTAAAGAAGATGCTCCCAAAGCGAGGGTGAGGAAGAGACACCTAACTTTGAAACACATGAAAGAAAGAATGTGTTACACACCATTGTAGGAGGATGCAAAGTACTCAACTTTGCAGGCATGCTTGGAAATCCTCAACTTACACAAACAACATATGGAGTGATAATAGTGTGAATAGCCTACTTCGGTAATTAAAGAAGATGCTCCCAAAACCAATAAACAATTTGATGCCCGCAAGAAGAAGTGATGCTTGAAGAATCCTTTCCAAGCTTGATATGGATTACACTCGAATCCATGCATGTCATAATGATTGTGTACTATTCAGGGGTACCTTTGCCAATGTCATATAATGTCCAATTTGTGGAGAGGATCATTACAAGAAGGATTTACAAGGTGCGAAAATTTCCCAAAAGGTATTGAGGCACTTTCCTATTATACCTCGCATTCAACATATGTTCCGGTGTCAATCCATCGCCGAGTTAATGATATAACATGTGAACCATTGTTCAATCGATGACATGATGAGGATTCCTGCCGCCGCTGGCTCACTAGCTTGGGCTCACATTGAGGATAGATGGCCATAGTTCTTCAAAGATGGGTATGGATTGGGTGAACCCATTTGGATTGAGGTCTACACCATGGTCCACATGGCCTATTGTTGTTGTGAATTACAATATTCCTCCGTGGATGTCCATCAAGAAGGGTCATGTGTGATACTTGTAGTTCTTATGCCCAGGAAGCACAAGGTAAAGAACATGGATGTATACCTTGAGCCCTTGATTGATGAGCTCAAGCAATTATGGAGAGGCATAAGGGTGCATGATGTTTCTCGTCCAATTTCATGCCGCAATACAATGGTCAAGGATATCTTGATGTGGACTATGCATGATTTTTCGGGCTATACGGAGTGCTCAGGCAGTACGTGATACTCATAAATTAATTCTTATCTAAGCATGCACAAAGTAATTGATTCATTTATAACTGTAATGTATTATAATGTCTATTAACTTTCAGTTCTTACATGGCAATTTCGTAGGTCTCACAACTGCAGGATATAATGCATGTCCAATTCGTAGTCCATCACTTATTTCCAAATAAGCACATGCACAAAAGAAAGTGGTGTATGATGAACATCATCGATTTCTTCCTCCAAACCACCTAGATTATGCTCCATCAGCTGATTGTGATGAGAGGTGTGGAGTGGAAGACCATGTGGCATTTGCCTCCTACAATACCATTAAAGGGAAGGTGGAGAGATGGAGAGTGGAATGAGAGATGGAGGGTGACTCTCATCACAACACCCACGGGAATGAAAAGGTACTCAATCTTCTATCGTCTACCATACTGGAGAGAGTTAAAAATAAATCATCTTTTAGTTCTTATAAATTGATTCTTATCTACGCATGCACAAACGATTCATTGATACCTGTAATGTATTATAATTACCAACTTTCAATTCTTACATGATGGCAATTTTGTAGGTCTCACAACTGCAAGATATAATGCATGTCCAATTTGTAGTCCATCACTTGTTTCCAACAAGCACATGCACAAAAGAAAGTGGTGTATGATGAACATCATTGATTTCTTCCTCCAAACCACCTAAATTATGCTCCATCAGACGTTTCTCCAATTGTGATGAGAGGTGTGGAGTGGAAGACCATGTGGCATTAATTACACTTGATTCCTTAAAAGAAATCTTCCTTAGCACAACATTGAAATCAACAAACATACTTACAGTGAAAAATATTTACAAAGACCCTGGAACCGGGCCGATATTCCAGTCCAAACTTCCATGTCCAAACCATAACCATAACCATAACCACAATCCAATCACAACCACAACCACAACCACAACCACACCGATGATCTAGAATTCGATCTTCCAGCCTCAACCAGCTGGGTAAACCTCACGAACCGTCTCCCCTCATCGTCAGCCAGCCGAAGAGGGCCAAGCCGTCCTGTCACCCCCTCAGGTGTACTGACGCTTGACCAAACCCTCTCGCTCTTCGGAGGGGACATCTCCTAATGAGGTGGGGGTTAAGTCACCGCACTAGCCTGGACCCACAGAACTAGGCAGCATATATACATCACCCTGGTGGTGAAATCCAATTCCCAGTGGCATAGGAGGGGATTGCCCTGGGCCGACTCCCGACCTCGCTATATCCTCCGCCCGGCTACACAGGCAAGCACGGAGTTAGCTAAGGGGGGGAGAAGCTGTACCTGCATGTTAGCAATAGACCAGCCGTATATCCAATAAAAAGAGACATAGCCTTTATTCAATGAATTCACGTATTAACAAAAACCATCGTTTCGGAAAGACAATGATTCAAAAGCAAGATTATTTTCCTATAACTTTACTTAAGAGTAACCATAAGGTACTTTAGGCCATCTATACTAGGGGTTTAACCTTGGTTCTTTTCCTATTATTTCGAATCTTTGCATTAAGCTTCATAAGAGAGAATTTTACTTAAACTTGTTAAATGACCAACCTGGTTATCGTTTTCATGCCTACTCGCTTCAAGAGGGGCGAAGTCGATTGCAGGGACGCGATTCGCTTCATTCCCTCCTTGGGCAGCGCGTGGTTATTCAATTCGGCGGCGTTTCGGCGCCATAGGAGTACTAGAGTTTTAAGAGGATAGAGAGAAAACGGGGTGAATATAAGAGGTTGGGAACGTGGAGAGAAAAGAGAGAATTCTACTGGTTCAAACGGATTCGAAAATGGAGTCCGTTTGGGGTAGGAAAAGCTTGTTGGGCTTATGGGTAGGAACGACCTCTTAGCCTAAGTTTAAGTCACCGCATATGGGGGGGGGGAATTGAGAGGGTGTCCTTAACCTGGAGAGCTCTTGAGAAGAGTGTACATCTAGGGAGGCCTAGGGAAGAGTAAGGCAAGGGTTAGAGGAGAAGCACACTTTAAGTCAATTCACACGGGGGGGAGAAGAGTGTAGGACATGTCCTAGAGCTTGAGGGAGGGCTTGCGCGTAGGGCCTTGCTGGGGTCTTGTCTGGAGAAGGGGGCTGGGAGGGTCCTTTTATAGGTGCTGGAGGGTGCGTCTAGGTCGTGTACACGCTTGGGTGTCCCGGGTGGATTGTCGGTTTTTTTCACGGGCGGCGCCCGTGGTGGGGCCCACGCCGGCCGCCCGCCGCCGTCGTCCCGAGGGGGTCAAAAAAAATTTTTTGACGAAAATGTTCGGCCTTGCCCCGTGACCATGGGGGCGTGTTCCGTTCGTTGATTAGACGCTTGGATAGTTACTATTTTAGGTCGGAATTTCGCAGATTAAAGGCTTAAAAGCTTAATTAAACCCATTCTGAGTACCCGTTTTTAGTTCAGAAAAAACTATTTTAAGCGTAAAATTACGCGTAGATTCCAAATTTGGATTCAAAATTATAAATTTCTAAGCAAAAATGGCTCATTTTCCAAAAATAGAAGTTTTTTTATCATAAAAATGACAAACTAAGTTATATTTTTCAACTCTGAAGCAAGTACATTGTTATTTACAATGGGTATGTTACATCTTTTTCAACTCTGAAGCAAGTACATTGTTATTTACAATGGGTATGTTACATCCTTCCCTACTAAAAGAACTCGAGATGTCCTCATCTCGACACGAATTCTGGGTAATTCTTTTGGAGGGTTGACTCTTCCTCCGAAGTGGCATCCTCCTCAGGGTAATCTTTCCATTCCACTAAATGTTCCCTAAGGATTCTATTGCGAAGCACTCTTTCTCTAGAGTCGATGATTCTATTAGGTCTCATTTCAAGGACTCCCTGAGTTGGCATTACAACTTGTTCATCATCAAGAACATGATCAGGATGAGGCACATATGGCTTTAGTAAGCTTACATGGAATACATCATGGATTTTGAGGTGGGTTGGGAGGCGAAGTTTGTAGGCATGTTGTCCCAAACATTTGATGACTTCATAAGGTCCACAATACCTTGGACTCAGCTTCCTAAATTTTCCAAGAGATAAAGAACTTCTCTTTGGCCACACTCGAAGAAAAACTTTATCTCCTTGCTGAAAAATTCTTTCAGATCTTTTGGTATCTGCATAATGCTTCTGTCGATCCTGGGCGGCTTCAATATCCTTACGAATAGCTTTGGTTTGTTCTTCCATTTCCTCAAGCATTATCCTGGAGGCTTCAACCTTTAGTGTGGGGTCAGAGAAATTTAAGGGAGACAAACATTCCTGACCATAAAGAGCTTTGAATGGTGACATCCCTATGCTTTGGTGATAGGATGTATTGTAAGAGAATTCCACTAGACGGAGATACTGAATCCACTTCTTTGGTTCACGCCCACAATAGGCTCTCAGGATGTCTTCTATAACCTGATTAACTCTCTCAGTTTGACCATCTGTTTCTGGGTGGTAAGCTGTACTGAAACAAAGTTGTGTTCCAATAGCCTGGAATAATGATGTCCAGAACTTTGAAGTGAAGTCAGAGTCCCGGTCACTGACTATTCTTTTTGGCAATCCATGAAGCCTAAAGATTTCCTTGATGGAAAGGCGGGCAATATCAGAAGATTTAAATGTCTTCTTTACTGGGATAATATGGGTCACTTTGGTAAGCATATCCACAACCACTAAAATAGAATCATACCCTCCTTGTGTTGTGGGAAGACTTGTGACAAAATCCATACTGATACATTCCCACTTCATCTGAGGAATGTCCAGAGGTTGGAGTTTCTCGGGCATTTTGATTCTTTCAGCTATAATCCTTTGACATGAAAGGCATTGTCTGATGTATTGAACGATATCTCTCTTCATTCCAGGCCAAAAGTAACTTCTCCTTAAGGCATTCAAGGTTTTTGCATAACCTGGGTGTCCTGCCTACGGGGCTATCATGAGCTTCATACAAGATCATCTTCTTCAGTGCAAGATCTTTGGGAATACATAACCTATGCATGAAGTAGAGGCATTCATCATCGAGGGTGTATCCCTTGATCAATATATTTTCCTTTTCTGTGGGTGCCTCCTTGTGAACTAGGCTTACTAGCTTTTGGTAATCAGGGTCATGAAGTGAAACCTGCTTTACCTTCTCTAGGATGGGGTTATTTGGCATAGAGATTGCACTTAGGAAGGACTTGCGACTGAGGGCATCTGCTACAACATTATCCTTTCCAGGATGAAATTTGATATCAAATTCAAACTCTTGCAGAATCTCAATCCACCTCCTTTGCCTCATGTTGAGATTGGGCTGGGTGAAGATCCACTTTAAACTCTGGTGGTCAGTTACAAGCAGAAACTTACGGCTTAGGAGATAGTGTCTCCATAACTTGAAACAATGAACAACTGCAAGGAGTTCCAAATCATGGGTGGCATAATTGACTTCATAGGATTTAAGCTTACGAGAAGTGTAAGCCACAGGCCTTCCTTCTTAAATTAAGACACCACCAAGTGCAAGGCCACTAGCATCAGTGACAACCTCAAACTCTTTGGTGAAGTCAGGGAGCTTCAGAACTGGTGCTGAGGTGAGGATAGTCTTAAGTTGGCTAAAACTGATTTGGTGGATTGGTAACCATACTATCTTACATTCCTTCTTGAGGAGATCAGTTAAGGGTGTGGCTATCTTAGCATAATCCTTGATGAAGATCCTATACCATCCTGTGATGCCTAGAAACCCACGAATTTCTTTGACTATCCTAGGGGGTGGCCATTCCAATATATCCTTGACTTTGGCAGGGTCTACTAAGATGCCCTTTGAGGAGACAATGAACCCTAGATATTCAATTTGGGAAGTGAAGAAGGTACATTTGCTTTTCTTGGCATAGAGCTTATGTTCGCGCAGTATTTGCAATACTTTGCGTACATGCTCCTCATGTTCCTCTTTCGACTGAGAAAAGACCAAGATGTCATCAAAGAAGACAAGGACAAATTCATCCAAGTAGGGTCGGAAGATATCTTGCATCAGGCGGTTGAAGGTGGCGGGAGCATTGGTTAATCCGAATGGCATGATTGTAAATTCATAGTGGCCATAGCGGGTATTGAAAGCGGTTTTGGAGATATCTGATTCCTTGATCCTAATTTGATAGTAGCCAGACCTTAAATCCATCTTGGAGAAAACTTTGGATCCATAAAGTCTGTCAAGAAGTTCGTCGATGCGAGGAATGGGGTATTTGTTTTTGACAGTGACCTTGTTTAGGCCTCGGTAGTCAATACAAAGACGAAGCGTGCCATCCTTCTTTCTCTGGAAAAGAACAGGCACTCCCCATGGGGAATTACTAGGGCGAATGAATCCTTGCTCAATGAGCTGCCTAAGTTGTTCCTTAGCTCTATGGCTTCAGGAAGAGACATTTTGTAAGGTCTCCTTGAAACTGATTCAGCCCCAAGGATTAACTCAATCCCATGATCTACTTCTCGAGATGGTGGTAGTTTTGTAAGTTCCTCTGGAAAGCTATCTGAAAACTCTTGGAGCCAAGACGGTTCTAAATCTGGGTTGCTTTCTTCTACCTTGTTGAGTTTGACAAGGAAGATCTGTTGGCCCTTGCGCACTCCCTTAAGAAGGCGATTAGCTTTGACCAAATGAAATTTGGGTTTACCTGTTTTTCCTTGGGCTGATACTACCTGTCCTTGACTATTCTTAAAGGTGATGCTTCCTTCAGCACAGTGAATGTCAGCATTGTTTGCAATTAACCAGTGCATACCAAGGATTCCATCATAAATCCCTAATGGTAAGCTTCTGAAATACCCGTGGGTTGATTCACCACCCAATTCAAATTCAAGATCTCCCACACAATGTCGAGAAAATCTTCTTTTCCACTAGCTAACTCAACAATCATTGCTTGGGCTGGTTTTTGATCTAACTGTAACTTACGTAAGAATTTTGGAGAAAGAAATGAATGCGTACTACCACAAGCAATCAAGAGCTGGAAAGATCTATCTTGATAAGTAGTCGGAGCTTGGATAACAGAAAACTGTTGATTAGGTCCTTGATGCTCTATAGCTGCATGAATGGCTTGCTCTTCTTCTTCCATCTCTAAAGTCGGTTCACCAATCATAGAGCAGACACGGGCAGTCACTCCACGACCTTTACCATGTCCACCACCACCTCGTCCAGCCTGGCGGTTATTAGGAATCCTACGACCGTGCCTTGTGGAGCAATAGTGACACTAGGATTGAGAGAGGGTCTTACAAGTTTGGGGCATTCATTCCGGAAGTGGCCAACTTCATTGCAATAAAAGCACCTTTGGTCCCCATAGGATTCTGAAGTGGAATTAGCATAACTGCGGGGGATAAAATTATTGGGGTACTGACCAATAGTGTTGTGGCGGAAATTCGATTGGTAATTCCTCTGAAGGCACCCCCCTCAGGATAGACTCTCTTCTTTGCTTGACCACTCTTTACTTCTTTAGCCAGAGGTTTGGCTCGGGTAAGAGCATCTTGCAAGGTAGTTGGCCTCATTGCTTCAAGGCGAGAATCCAAAGGTTCATTCAGCCCTTGGCAAAATCGGGCCACTTGTTGAGTGATCGACATAGGTGGAGCATATTTGCCAAGTGTGAGAAATTTTGAGTAGTATTCCTCCAAGGTTAAGCTAAGCTGCTTGAGGGTGAAGAACTCGTTCATCTTAATAGATTCATGAGATGGGGGAAGATAACGGCCCTTCACAGCTTGTTTAATGTCACTCCAGGTTTGGGTATCTTCAGTGACGCCCTTATCTCGGCACCATTGCTTCCACCAAAGTTTGGCGTCCCCGGTAAGACGAAATCTGGCAAGCATGGATTGATTCCCAATTCCTATACCAGCAGCCAGCCAAAAAGTAATCGTCCATGGCTTCTATCCAAACTTCTGCATCCCTTTCAATCTTTGAACCTGCCCCATTAAATGAGGGAGGTTGCATTTGTTTGAGGAGAAGCTTCTTCTCCTGTGTATCTGTATATAATGCATTGGGAGCAAGAAGTTGACGATCCTGGTTATCAATATGAAGCTAAATTTAGAATCATGTCACTTAGACGGTTTAATACACATAAGACAATGAGTGTGAAAATCAAAACCTTTTATTCCAAGCTTTAATATTTACAAGTAAACCAAGCCATTTACAAGGATTGGACTAAATCCAATCTTATTTATTTACATGGTAGTCCTCTAGGGAACCTAATAAAGATCTGCGGTGGTAGCATCAAAAAAGTAGGGGGGTTCTCCCATGGTTTCAAGAACTCGATAAGTCTCTGGTAGGGGAGGTAAACCTCGTCTAGAAAGACGGGTAACGGCTACTCTATCAGGGGATACAACTTGAGTCACCCTATCATAAACCCATCGATTCTGCAACATGCGATTCTCATCGATAGTGACATAGGTGTTACGAGGAGTGCCAATAAACCAGAACACGCGAACCATCCGCAACATCTCGGCATATCGGATCCGCCTCAAGTCATTGGTGAGATTGCCGATGTGCTCAGCTTGAATGATGAAATAGGTAGATCGACGATGCCAATACTCAGCTCTGTTCCATCCCCTTTCGATGCGAGTGTAAAGAGGAAGGGTTAGTTTGTCTACAATGTGCATCATAGTGTCACGGAACTCAAATTCGGAAGAGCGACAAGCAGTCATGAACATGCATTGGAATACCAGGAAGCGAGAATAGGGATCCATCTCGTCCTCCTGCATCCAGCCGTAACTAGATTAGTTTAACAAGAATTCCTAGAGTAACAAGAGAATACAATATAAAATCTCCCAAGTCTAAACCTGCTCTGATACCACGTGTGAGGACCCCTACCCGTAGGGCGGCGGGGGAACCCTTTTGATAGGCGGTTAAGTCTCGTGTTATTTTCCGATTGACGACACCTCGATCTCGTAGAAATACGAGGTTACGAGCAAACGGAGGGACCTAACTCTATCTCGCAGGGGAAGCATAGTCATCCTAAAGGAAATTCTAATCCCCAGCACGGAATGTGCTTGGAGATGGAACAAGACCCACACTTGGTTCAAGGAAGCCGCCTTTTTCCCCCGTATTTCATGAGGGACGGCCGCTTGCTCGGTCCCCTAAAACAAGTCTTGTTCAGGACTCTACTATTCCCTAAGTATCGCAAGTTACGACTAGTAGAAAGCTACCCGACTGATCGGGTCCACCCACCCTTAGAATGGTACCGTCAGGGCATCCATTCTCCCACTTTCCACACACTCACCCGTTCAATTATTTTCTAATTAAGTCCTACCACACTGTGAAACACTTAAAAACAAATTCCTTTGTTAATTAATTACACTTGATTCCTTAAAAGAAATCTTCCTTAGCACAACATTGAAATCAACAAACATACTTACAGTGAAAAATATTTACAAAGACCCTGGAACCGGGCCGATATTCCAATCCAAACTTCCATGTCCAAACCGTAACCATAACCATAACCACAATCCAATCACAACCACAACCACAACCACAACCACACCGATGATCTAGAATTCGATCTTCCAGCCTCAACCAGCTGGGTAAACCTCACGGACCGTCTTCCCTCGTCGTCAGCCAGCCGATGAGGGCCAAGCCGTCCTGTCACCCCCTCAGGTGTACTGACGCTTGTACCAAACCCTCTCGCTCTTCGGAGGGGACGTCTCCTCATGAGGTGGGGGTTAAGTCACCGCACTAGCCTAGACCCACAGAACTAGGCAGCATATATACATCACCCTGGTGGTGAAATCCAATTCCCAGTGGCATAGGAGGGGATTGCCCTGGGCCGACTCCCGGCCTCGCTATATCCTCCGCCCGGCTACACAGGCAAGCACGGAGTTAGCTAAGGGGGGGAGAAGCTGTACCTGCATGTTAGCAATAAACCAGCGGTATATCCAATAAAAAGAGACATAGCCTTTATTCAATGAATTCACGTATTAACAAAAACCATCGTTTCGGAAAGACAATGATTCAAAAGCAAGATTATTTTCCTATAACTTTACTTAAGAGTAACCATAAGGTACTTTAGGCCATCTATACTAGGGGTTTAACCTTGGTTCTTTTCCTATTATTTCGAATCTTTGCATTAAGCTTCATAAGAGAGAATTTTACTTAAACTTGGTAAATGACCAACTTGGTTATCATTTTCGTGCCTATTCGCTTCAAGAGGGGCGAAGTCGATTGCAGGGACGCGATTCGCTTCATTCCCTCCTTGGGCAGCGCGTGGTTATTCAATTCGGCGGCGTTTCGGTGCCATAGGAGTACTAGAGTTTTAAGAGGATAGAGAGAAAACGGGGTGAATATAAGAGGTTGGGAACGTGGAGAGAAAAGAGAGAATTCTACTGGTTCAAACGGATTCGAAAATGGAGTCCATTTGGGGTAGGAAAAGCTTGTTGGGCTTATGGGTAGGAACGACCTCTTAGCCTAAGTTTAAGTCGTCGCATATGGGGGGGAGGAATTGAGAGGGTGTCCTTAACTTGGAGAGCTCTTGAGAAGAGTGTACGTCTAGGGAGGCCTAGGGAAGAGTAAGGCAAGGGTTAGAGGAGAAGCACACTTTAAGTCTATTCACACCGGGGGGGGGGGGGGAGGGGGGGGGAGAAGAGTGTAGGACATGTCCTAGAGCTTGAGGGAGGGCTTGCGCGTAGGGCCTTGTTGCTGGGGGCTTGTCTGGAGAAGGGGGCTGGGAGGGTCCTTTTATAGGTGCTGGAGGGTGCGTCTAGGTCGTGTACACGCTTGGGTGTCCCGGGTGGATTGTCAGTTTTTTCATGGGCGGCGCCCGTGTGGCCCACGGGGCCCACGCCGGCCGCCCGCCGTCGTCCCGGGGGGGGGGGTCAAAAAAATTTTTTTGACGAAAATGTCCGGCCTTGCCCCGTGACCATGGGGGCGTGTTCCGTCCGTTGATTAGACGCCTGGATAGTTACTATTTTAGGTCGGAAGTTCGCAGATTAAAGGCTTAAAAGCTTAATTAAACCCATTCCGGGTATCCGTTTTTAGTTCAAAAAATAAAATTTTAAGCGTAAAATTACGCGTAGATTCCAAATTTGGATTCAAAATTACAAATTTCTAAGCAGAAATTGCTCATTTTCCAAAAATAAAAGTTTTTTTATCGTAAAAATGACAAACTAAGTTATATTTTTCAACTCTGAAGCAAGTACATTGTTATTTACAATGGGTATGTTACATCTTTTTCAACTCTGAAGCAAGTACATTGTTATTTACAATGGGTATGTTACAGGAAGAAGAAGAATAACCATAAACAAATGCATTAGAATAAAACATAAGAGAAAAATACCTTCAAGAGCTTACACCATAACCATTTGGAGATGAAGAGAAAGAGTCTCATGAAGAGGAAGGGGAAGGAGAATATAAAGAGTAAAAATGCTTGTGAGGAAAGCTAGCTTGATTGAAGTGAGGAGTCAGTGCAGGAACTCAAGGAAAGGAGTGGAGAAAATTTTTTGTGGGAGAGAAAAATAGGCGTCGGCGATGTCGCAAGCTCAAAAACTTAATTTTGTCAGCATCGCTAAAAATGACATTTAATAAAGCTTATAGTGACACTATGTAAATTTTAGAGAGCAAGCCTATGCATATACCATTGACACTACTAAATTTAGTGCATGTAGTCATATTTAGTTTTTTAACTGCACACTTTTTGTGTCTAGTATAGATGTCTTCTACTAGTTCGGATAGTGATGGGTCACCAACCAATTGGAGGTCCATAGTGGTTGTGAAGAAGAATTCCTTGTTCATGTGCAAGAATTTTTGTGGTCGAGTGACATTGGAGCATATTAGAAAATGGGGATCGTTTGAACCAATGCCAACCAACTTGATGTTGCAAGCCAATTCCTCGGTTAGTATATAAACTTATGCCTTGAAATGTAAACTCGTGGTTTGCCATATGTAATGTTGAGTGTCATTTTTAAATATGGTTCATTAGGATGAGGAGGGCATGGACATTCGTGCACAAGTACTACACAATATACCTCATTATTCGATCATTGGGAGAAACTTGAGGAAGGAATACAAGCATTGTAAGGAGCACTTGGAAAGTGGAGCATGTTCAGTACATTTGGAAGACCCAAGATTTCCTTCACATGAGATATAGAGAAAGAGGATGCCATGGAGGAGATGATCACTCACTTTTTTCAAAGCGAGGGTGAGGAAGAGACACCTAACTTTGAAACACATGAAAGAAAGAATGTGTTACACAAAGAGGCTAACACACCATTGTAGGAGGATGCAAAGTACTCAACTTTGCAGGCATGCTTGGAAATCCTCAACTTACACAAACAACATATGGAGCGATAATAGTGTGAATAGCCTACTTCGGTTATTAAAGAAGATGCTCCCAAAACCAACAAACAATTTGATGCCCGCAAGAAGAAGTGATGCTTGAAGAATCCTTTCCAAGCTTGATATGGATTACACTCGAATCCATGCATGTCATAATGATTGTGTACTATTCAGGGGTACCTTTGCCAATGTCATATAATGTCCAATTTGTGGAGAGGATTATTACAGGAAGGATTTACAAGGTGCAAAAAATCCCCACAAGGTATTGAGGCACTTTCCTATTATACCTCGCATTCAACATATGTTCCGGTGTCAATCCATTGCCGACTTAATGACATAACATGTGAACCATTGTTCACATGTTATGTTCCGGTGTCAATCCATCGCCGACTTAATGTCATAACATGTGAACCATTGTTCAACCGATGACATGATGAGGATTCCCACTGACTCACCAGCTTGGGCTCACATTGAGGATAGATGGCCATAGTTCAAAGATGGGTATGGATGGGGTGAACCCATTTGGATTGAGGTCTACACCATGGTCCGCATGGCCTATTGTTGTTGTGAATTACAATATTCCTCCGTGGATGTCCATCAAGAAGGGTTATGTGTGATACTTGCACTTCTTATGCCCAGGAAGCACAAGGTAAAGAACATGGATGTATACCTTGAGCCCTTGATTGATGAGCTCGAGCAATTATGGAGAGGCATAAGGGTGCATGATGTTTCTCGTCCAATTTCATGCTGCAATACAATGGTCAAGGATATCTTGATGTGGACTATGCATGATTTTTCGGGCTATACGGAGTGCTCAGGTACGTCATACTCATAAATTAATTCTTATCTAAGCATGCACAAATAAATGATTCATTTATAACTGTAATGTATTATAATGTCTATTAACTTTCAGTTCTTACATGGCAATTTCGTAGGTCTCACAACTGCAGGATATAATGCATGTCCAATTCGTAGTCCATCACTTATTTCCAAACAAGCACATGCACAAAAGAAAGTGGTGTATGATGAACATCATCGATTTCTTCCTCCAAACCACCTAGATTATGCTCCATCAGAGGTTTCTCCGATTGTGATGAGAGGTGCGGAGTGGAAGACCATGTGGCATTTGCCTCCTACAATGCCATTGGAGGGAAGGTGGAGAGATGGAGAGTGGAATGAGAGATGGAGGGTGACTCTCATCACAGCACCCGCGGGAATGAAAAGGTACTCAATCTTCTATCGTCTACCATATTGGAGAGTTAAAAATAAATCATCTTTTGGTTCTTATAAATTGATTCTTATCTAAGCATGCACAAACGATTCATTTATAACTGTAATGTATTATAATTACTAACTTTCAGTTCTTACATGGCAATTTCGTAGGTCTCACAACTGCAGGATATAATGCATGTCCAATTGGTAGTCCATCACTTTTTTCCAACAAGCACATGCACAAAAGAAAGTGGTGTATGATGAACATCATCGATTTCTTCCTCCAAACCACCTAGATTATGCTCCATCAGAGGTTTCTCCGATTGTGATGAGAGGTGTGGAGTGGAAGACCATGTGGCATTTGCCTCCTACAATGCCATTGGAGGGAAGGTGGAGAGATGGAGAGTGGAACGAGAGATGGAGGGTGACTCTCATCACAGTCCCGCGGGCATGAAAAGGTACTCAATCTTCTATCGTCTACCATATTGGACAGAGTTAAAAATAAATCATCTTTTGGATCCAATGCACATTTTTTAAGAATGTGGCATCAATGATTTGGGACCATGTGTGCTTTTGCCGCACAGGTCGTAGCTGGGGACTTGCCGAACACCGTATGCGAACCACAAATGGCTGCAAGCATACAACCAGGAAAGCAAGCTCAAATAGAATGCAAAAGGTGTGTCACTCACCGCTCAACCGCCGCCTTGAAGGATTCCCGCGTCGCAGTGAAGAAGGAGCCGCCGTCGCCGCTCTACCGCCTCTCCGCCGCCATGCCGCTACACAGTGCTCGATCGCTCTCTCACTCTCTCTCTCTCTCTCTCTCTCACACACACACACACACACACACACACACGCAAGAGAAGGAAACCAAGGAGATAAGGCAAGAGCACTCTTGTATTCACAATACATGAGAATGAGGATTTTAGGGTTACATTTGACTCTTATAGGTGACTTGGCCGTTCACACTTGGGCGCCCTTACATGGCCGGCTGATCCTAACCCTTATCCTATTGATATTCAAGGTGCGCCTCTCATCGGCGATCACCCAATCCCTTTATCCTTTGCATATGGTGCCGACAAGCCCGGCCCATGACTCACAATAGTTAAACTAATTACAAGACGTAAAACATAGTACGTCTCATTGTCCGTCATAGGTTAACATGCCCCCCTTCCTGATGTAGATTTCGTCCTCATCAGAAGCTATGGTATGGTAAGCTTGATAGGGTTGTTGTGGTAGATCATTTGCAAAATAGGGAAGTAGAGTGAAAGTATGCTAGAATTCAAAAGATATAAAGTGTATAAATTCAAGCATGTTAGACCATAATGGATGTTGCTATGAGAACTTAGTTTAAGAGTCACATGAATGAGCTAGTGTAGCAAATTAACAGGAGTTTAAAATTATTGAAAATAAATCAAGAGTTAGCAAGGTGTCAAAGGTTAATCAAGGTTTATAACTGGCCTAAGTTAAGGAAAATAACCAAGCTTAATAAATAAACAGATGACCACACTGTGTTACTCTAAGGACAAGTTAATACCACGAGCTTAGGGACACAAGAAACATCAGAGTTACAGGAGCCTTTTGCCTTTATTTTTTTAATGCACGTGACAATTTTTACACACAATGGCAACCTTCCTAAGGCAAAACTAACATCGATCCTGGTACCATGTTTAACACAAGGCATTATCCAGGAATCTATTAGTTCACCTTAGGCAAGGCTACCCCCTACCAACCAAGGCATCGGTCTGGAGTAGAATACTCCTCGCCTACCAAGTATCAATAAGGCGATAGGCCAACATTAAAGCACATCATAGACTTGTATTGCCATTTATTGTAGGCTTTTTTTTTTATCTTCGCTCTCCTGAACTATAATTTGTCTTGCATCCTTTCGACAAAGGGGTAAAAGCTATGTACTAGAGGTCAACACACACATGGCCAGGTGTCAAACATTAAGATGGTTTGATCCTAGACCTAAGACAATCGTATTCCAAGGTTAACTAAAGACTGCATGCATTCTCAAGAATATATCCAATAAGGTTAAACTCATTAATGATTCACACTAGCACGTCAGGCAACTTCAAAAACTAAGTAGTACATTGACAATTTCCATGTGGTCATGCATTATAGTTCATGCAATTAATTGAACAGTAAAAAATTAAAGATAGTGGGCATGGAAGAATTACACCTAAAATTGGAGATCTCCTTGATTTGACGAGACAGCTTGCAATTTGATGTAGATATATTTTGATGAACGTTGCGGCAGTCTCAGGACTTGAAAGCGAACCCACCTCAAACTTTTTAACTTGTATAATCAACTAACAAGCACTATACCTCGAGAGTGCCTCTATCTACATCATCCAAATAAATAAAGTCAACCTCAGTAGTGCCATGAGTTTCATCCGTCCATTCATCATTGTCAGATATTTCTTTTTCATTTTTCCATCCACATAAGCTCATCAAGAATGTAACCATGCGAGGATAGTCATCTTGTGGAAAAGGAAAGCATTGGGCTAATGGGGATATGTCCTCTACGGAGTAGGGGTCAGTCATGGTCAATAGGCGAATTAGCCATTCTAATTCCTCAACATTTTCCTCTCTGGCTAGTACATCTATATGATCCCATTCAGTTTCAATAACAGGATAGCACATGTGAAATATCTGAGAAAGGTATAGATGATACCTCTCACCAAAGGTGGGAGTGGATGAAGTGTATGATGATCGTGCATCTACCATATCTGCAAACACAGATATAGCATCAGTAGGTTTATGACAGGTCAATCTAGTTCTTGATTGTATATACGGATATTCCTCCTCTTTTGTGCTCTTGCTCTTTTTACTATTTTTTGTTTTTCTCTTTTCTTTTCTATGTATGAAGCTATATATATACATCCCCTTGAATTTGGCAATTACATGGTCAGGGGAGAAGGTTAGGGAGGAAGCAATAGAATGTCGAGCGTGAGTACATGCTCCCCCTTTCCTTGGGTAGATCATATTTTCTGCAATGATGTTGCAGCCTCTTGGAACCAATTTGTCCAGCGGGTCATAGGTTGTGATGTGGGCAGATAGCTTTTTATGACCCTTGTGCCCACATCTAATTGCAGAGATGGTAGTGTACGCTCCCATTGATGACGAATGGAGGAAATGGTTTCCGATGATACTATTACAAGGGGAGACGTAGACTCATCGGTTTTTTGTTGGGTGTTGACAAGAGTAGGTGTAGAGCATGTAGAAACTTCTATATGAGTGTGTGCCTGGCATGAGGAGCTAGAAGCTTCATGTGGCTCCCCCCTTCCTGAGCTAGGTGGTAATGATGATCGATATCGTTTGGGAATCCAAACTAACTCTGGAAGAAGTGGTGCGGAGCACTCTGTTACCTTTCCCTTACCACGGTCTTGAATTGTCATTGGGGTGGCAATAATTGGTTTGCAAGGTTTTACAGGTGATGTAGAGGGATTCAGCTTATGTTTAGGGACCCAAATCTGGTCATTCCCCTCGTAGTACCCTTGGGCTACTAATAATTTTCTAGGGATCCATCGCGATGTTACATTTCCCTTTCTCGGGTGGGTAGCTGCTTTCCTTTTACGAGGCTTCTTGGTGTGGCTGAACGAGATTGAGCAGGGGAAGTAGCTATTAACGAAGCTTTTGGGACCCATTTGTATGTGTTTTTTGGCATAGTAAGCGGAGCTTTAGAGACCACCCTGCATGTTTCCACTCTTGGCGTTGAAGTGTTAGAGGGGTGGCAAACAATCAAAGATGGTTTTGCCACTGGACTTTGTGATTTTTCATTATCTAACAGTTGAGTGGATGACTTAGGTGCAGGATTTTGAGCGGTCAGACCTAGTGTTGGTTCTTGCGACTCGTCTAGTTGCCCAATTGATATTGCACTTGGTGGCCATCATCCATTTGCGCCCTAAGTTTACAGTCCCTTCCATGGTACCCGCAGGCATAACCAAAAAGCTTTGAATTATGGTCCCCTTATCATAGGCAACCGGAGTGTGCAGAACTCCTGAGACAAGGGTTTTTTTCTTGTTGATTCCTTGAACTTGGATAGCGCTCTTGGATAAAGGTGGTTTTCCAAGTTGACACCATATGCCATATGATAGCAAATTGTGTTGAGCTCCTGTATCCAATAATGCATTATACAGCACCTACCCGTAAGGACTCTGTAACTCAATTGGGTAGCTTAGAGGCGGGTCAGATTCCAGTGCATCCTCCTCTGCTGCTTCCTCGAAAAATACTTGCGTAATTCCCAAGTTGGCTTCTCGTTGTCGCCTAGCACACTGTTGACGTTCTTTGGCTTCGACTCTCGCTTGTATCTTTTTAAGCTCAGCTTGTTCTTTAGCTGCCTTCTTTTGATGGATTGCATGTAACTCCTCTTGGCTCAGGAGGTCATATTATCTTTTGAATTTACTCCCATTAAGGAATCCAATGGTTTCAACTTTGTCGAGAGTCTCCACTCTGATGGTACCTTGCGGGGTAATTTCACATACTCTATACAGTCCCTTACCAGCATATTTGAGCTTCTTCTTTTCGTTTCGCACTCCATACATCAGGACTTTATCCTCCCCAACCTGATGGTACCTTGCGGGGTAATTTCACATACTCTATACAGTCCCTTACCAGCATATTTGAGCTTCTTCTTTTCGTTTCGCACTCCATACATCAGGACTTTATCCTCCCCAACCTTGATGTCCTTGTCCTTTAGGTGGCGATCAAACCATTTTTTCCTTCTATCCTTCTCCACAAGGGCATTGTACACAGCCAATTGTCTTTCTTCGTTTAGTCGCTCAAGGATATACAGTCGCTCTACTAAGGGATTACCATCCCAACCCTCTTGAGTAGCAACACGAAGACTAGGAATGACAAATTTCCACGGCATGACTGCTTCTTGGCCATATACCATTTTGAATGGTGTGCAATTAATAGCCACTTTGTACACAGTACGATAGGCCCATAAAGCTGTTGTAAGCTTTAGATCCCAATCCGTGCAATGAGCTTCAACTGTCTTTGTCAAAACAGAGATTAAGGTCTTGTTGGTACTCTCGGCTTGGCCATTCGCTTGTGGATAGTGAGGAGTAGATTTATGATGGGATATCATGAAATTTGTTGTGAGCTCCTTAATCACTTCATTTATAAAATGCGTACCATTGTCGCTCACAAGTTCAAAAGGACAACCGAAGCATGTGATTATATTTTCAAAGAGGAACTTGGCTGTTGTCCTTACATCTGCCTTACGTGTTGCCTTCGCTTCAGCCCATTTGGTCATATAGTCAGTGGCCACAATAATATAGCGAGATTGTGTGTTTCGGGCCCCTGGGCTAATTGGACCTACAAAGTCTAAACCGCACTTTTCAAATGGTTGGTTTACTTTGATCGGATGTAGGGGCATCTGATCTTTTCGCTGGGGTTTCTTGTATCGTTGGCATTCATCGCGTCCCTTCACAAAGAGTGATGCATCTTGGAACATAGTGGGCCACCAATACCCTGATTGTAAGATCTTTCGCGTAGTTAAGTCTCCTGAGAAGTGTCCACCGGCTACACCCATATGTGCCTCTTGCAACATGTATAGATACTCATCCTCTCGGGCACAACGCCTAAGAACGTCATCCTTTCCTCTTTTATAAAGAGTCTCAGCTATCAGGTAATAGGGTTCGCATTCTTTGATTAGCTTTCGAGCTAGATCTTTACGAAGCTCCTTGGGTGGAAATCCATTAACCAAAAAGTTAACAATCTTCTCACTCCATTCAGGCATTGTCTCCACCATGAACAGGGAAGTGTCAGGTAAGTCATCATCAACCCCTGTAGGAGCCTCACCATTAGGTATGCGAGACAAATGATCAGCCATAACATGTTTCTTACCAGGTCTCACAACAACAGTGAAATCAAACTCAAGAAGAATCAATAGCCATCGTGTGATTCTTCCTGTGGAGCATGGTTTGTTTACCAGATACAACAATGCTTGATGATCCACATAGAAAACAAACTTGGTTGGCAAGGAGGTAATAACGAAATTTCCTTACTGCATATATCATTGCCAACCCTTCTTGCTCTGTAGTGGTGTAGTTCATCTCAGCATCATTCAACTGGCGGACGACTGGCAAAGCTAATGGGGTAGTCTAGCTTGTGTTCTCCAGGTTGAGTTAACACACATCCAATAGCAAAGTTTGATGCATCAATATGCACATGGAAGAGTAAATCCCAGTTAGGCATTCTCAAGATTGGAGCACTCGCCAAGGCCTTCTTTAATAGCTCATAGGCACGGTCACATTCTTCGGTCCAAATAAACTCGATGAGAAGCTTATACAATGGTCGAGCTATCTTGGCGAAGAATAGAATAAACCTTTGATAATAACCAACGTGGCCCATAAAGCGTTGGACTCCCTTATAGTTGGTGGGTGGGGGCAATTCTAGAATGACCTTGATTTTACTCTCGTCAGTGGAAATCCCATTTTTGGACACTATATCCCTAAGATAACTCCGTGTTTAACCCGAAATTGGCATTTGAAAGGATTCAATGAGATGCGATATAATCTACACCTTTCAAATATTTTTCGTAAACACATCAAGTGCTCGTCCCAAGAGGAATGAACACAAAGATCATCTAAGAAAGCTTCACAGAAGTCCCTTAGATATTCCTTAAAGGCCGTGTTTATCAATCGTTGGAATGTTGCAGGTGCATTGGTCAAGCCAAAAGCCATGACGCGAAAGGCAAACACTCCAAACTCTGTGATAAATGTTGTTTTAGCTTGGTCTTCGATTGCAATTGTGATCTGATTGTAACCCGAGTACCCATCTAAAAAGCTATATGCCTCCTTTCCTGCCACTCTTTCAAGCACATGTTCAGAATATGGCAAGGGGTAATGATCCCTTCTGGTGGCTGCATTAACCTTTTTGAGATCAACGCACACTCTGAGTTTCCCATTCTTCTTTGGTACGATGACTATCGGAGAAACCCATTCTGAGTGCTCAATAGGGTATATGAATCCACATTTTACAAGCTTTTCAATTTCCTCTTGTACAATCTTTGCGTACTTAGGATTCATTGGGTAGGGACGTTGCTGGACTGGTTTAGCAGTGCTAATCATTGGAATCGTGTGTTGCACCATCGAGGGTGGAACACCCTTCATATCATGATATGTCCAAGCAAATATGTCCTTGAATTCTTTAAGAAGCTTCTTAAGTGCAGCTTCCTCTGACTGGGTGAGGTCTTGAGCAATAAAAACTGGTTTAGACTCCTCACCCGGATCTGCTAAGTCTATCTCCTTAACTACCGCAGGGCCATCGTAGACACCGCTACTCCCATTTTGGTAGGCGTTCGTTGGGCTTTTGTGTAGACCACTTTACGTTCCCCTGTGGTAAATGATTTGAAATGCTCGGGTGCGGGGTGTAAGTCTACTGGTTTTTGTTGTGCCAGGCTTTTTTCTTTCAATTCTGCCTCCTTTTGTTGCTGAGCTAACTCTTGGTTTTGCCGCCTTCTTGCAATACGACTTAGTTTCGGCTTCTCTTCGATTTCTAATTGGGCGACGTCATGAGGTTGCGGAATACACCACATGACACTTTGGAGGTATTGTCCCTAATTGTCCGGGATTAGCATCAATAGCTTCTACATAACTAAGCCATTCTGCGGTGGATCTCTCCTTGTTTATTGCAGTGCATATATTAGCTCGATAGCGTTGGCGCTTATGTCTCGTTTTCTTCTTACCAAGTTTTTGATTTTTGTTTTTGTCAGATTCGAACTCACTTGGTCAATCTTCACTTATGTCCCCCTCACTTTCAGATGAACTGTAGGAGGTCACTGTTCTAGGCCTTGAGCACATTGCTTCCACATTTGGGTGAATATTTGATTCATCCCTCCCATCAGGCTCACGGTCAGTTTCTTCTTGAGATTCATACTCAGAGTTGCATTGGTCAGAGTCTTCGCTACTTTCAGTTGAGTTTGCCACTTTCTTGCCATCAGGAGTCAAGTGCATAACACCTATCATGTTTATTGGCACTAACAGTGGCATATCTTGCCCCTCAGGTGTTACCCAACTTGTGCCTCTATTTCCCCATGTGTCTATGGTTGCCGCTAGGTGTACCCAATCCACGTTATCCGACTCAGTCATACCCGGTAGGACATCCATATAAGGAGAATCTTTCCCATCATCAGTCTCTTTTTTGCATGTATAGCAATACCTTAATGGGGCGGAGTGAATAGTGGTATCCGATTGATTATCAATGATAACCTTGCTTCCTAAAGGATGCGCACGACCATTCTCAAGATCAACTTGAATGACAGAGTCCTGGAATTGTAGGTAGACATGGTTTTTTGACCAGCCATGCACCATTTGTGCTTCCCTCATGAAAGGACGTCCTAAGATCATTTGATATGACATAGGATGCTTGGAGAAATCCATTACAATGAAGGTATGTTTTACCTTGTATCCCAGAACCTTGATCTTAAGGTCCCTTAACATTCCAATAGGTTTAGCAATAGTTCTGTTTGCCATCTTAACCACTATGTTTGTGACTTCGAGGTGAGGTCTTCCCATGGATTCCCAACAGTTTTTAGTCACAATGCTCACTCCAGCACCACCATCAAGGATTCCCTTTAGAGTTAATCCCTTGGTAGTAATGGGGAGGGTGGCATTAGATTCATCACCTTCAAAGTACTGTCCCAACTTGTTCACAGGTATTTCAACGACCAAGTCTTCATCTAGGTTGGGTTGTAGATCCCAATGTTCCCCTTCATCTTGAAGCGTGTCGGGTCTATCCATATTTGCAAATTGTGGTAGCCCCGCCTTTAGTTCTCCATTGAGAAATGCCCGAAGAGCTAAGAATAGCTCAGGATCTCCGTATAATTTGGATATGATCGTGGTTCTGAATTCAGAGAACATGAAATCCATTAGCTTGGACACATTCAACGGTACTTTTCCAAATATCGCCCCTTGACTAGGGACTGGTGAAGATGGAATTACTTCCTCTTCGATGGGGTCAGGCATTCCTTCACTAAACATTCTTTCCAGCAAGAAGGGTGTTTGCCCACTTCCTGATGTTCTATCCTCACTTTCTTCCCGAATGATACTAGATATAGCTAACGGTTTATGGTTCCTCTGAGGCTGAACTTGCGTAGGAAACACTGTGGCTGGAATTTTGATTTTTCTCGGGTTTGGCTCCAGTTCTCCTTGTGTTTCTTCCACCAAACCCCTTAAGTGTTGCACTTGTTCAATCTCCTCAACTGGGTTTGGGTAAGTTCCAATCTTTTTCTTGAGGGTTTTTGGCCCACGTGGCTTGTCTTGGGGAATCTTAGTCAGTTTGGGTGGTTGAGAGGGCATTAACTGACTTGGTTGTGGGGCCGAGGAAGTTTCCTTCTATTTCCCCTTATTTATGTACTCACTTGTTGATTCTCCCTCGTTGAGCTCTCGAGTGGGGTCCTCCCTTAAGGTAGTGGCTTTGGTCCCCATGGTTTCTATTGAATCGGAATCATCTTCAGGATCATTCATATACATGGGGTCGTCTCCTATCCCTATGTTAGTCTTTGAACTAGGCTTGGAGCTCGTGGCATTAAGCGATCTCTTCCGTCGCGTTTTCTTTTTCTTTGCTCGAGCGATTGATGTAGTATTCCTCTCTTCAAGAATGTAGTTTTGATTTTGAAGCATTGACCGTGTAACTACATTCGCGGGTACAACGGGTGTGGTTCCTCGTGCCTGGTTGGTGACCTCAACCAAGTTTAATGGCGTAATCTTGGGTGCATTAAGATTATGTGGACATTGAGCAATCAAATGATCTATGCCACAACGATTACATGTAAGTACCGACATTCCCGATGTGCTCCCTTGATTTGGTTGCATCTGAGTAGCGATCTTCTGTAGCCTATTAGGGCACTCCGCTACACGATGCGGTCCACCACACTCGTAGCATTGAAGAGGTGGTCTCCTCGTGCCAAGGTATTAACGTTTTGCCCTCTTGTGGCGAGAGCAGCCGCTTGATATACAGGCTTGACTTGCCCGAAATGATCCTCCATGTAGTACTGGGGAATCATTTCAAACGTATCAATCCCATATGGAACAGTGGGGTCTATCTCCTCTTCATAATCCCCACATGCACTATGTGACTCACAACCCATCTGGTTTATAGGGCTAATCCTTGGATGTGGAGGTTGTGGTCCTAGCACTGGCGGTGGTAATGGCACAGACTGGACTACATTCGGATTCCTTGGAACTATGTGCTGTGACGGTTGCTCGACAGGTTGTGCAGGCATTAGCGCGGGTACTTGAGGTGTGTTTGACCAGGCTAGTGGTGCCTGATTTGCCAACATTCGCTTAAGTACTAGGCAATCTTTAGATTGATGGCCATACTTACCACATGCATTGCAATTCCCATTGAATTTGACTCTGAATGTGGGACATTCACTCGTGCTATGTGGTCCTAAGCAAACCGAACACCATTGTTGCCCTCTTCTTGGGTACATATGGTTATTTTGAGGAGCTCGATTACCCCTAAAGTATTCTTGGAGAGCCTTAGTAAGGTCGGTCACAGACATTTCGGATATCTTGGGCTCCTTGGCAATAGGTTTTACCGTCATTGGCTCGTGCCCAGATACTTGCGAACTAACGGATTTTGTCTCCAAAGACACCTTTTTACCTACAATCATCAAGTTGTCTTCTAACTGGATTGCATTGGCAGTGACTGCTTCCCACGTTGTAAGACCTCTAATGACTAGGCCATTGTATATGTCCTCGTGGCGCAATCCTCAGATGAATCTATCGAGCAGTTGGTTATTATTGAAGCGCTCATCGGGAGTGCAGCGAGAATTTAGATGCTTCAATCGACTTATAAAGTCTCTCACTGACTCCCCTTCCTCGCGTTCAGCTTTTTGGAGTTGAGATGCTACTCCCCAAAGCACACCCTCACGTATGTATTCTTTCAAGAACAATCTCTTGAGAGTGGGGTAGTGAGTGCGCTCTTCAACCCTTAAGGTCCGATACCAATCTTCGGCCTTCCCACTCAAGGTTAAGCCTAAGGCTTTACACTTATGCAACTCATTGTACTCTTCCAAGGAATCACACACGTGTTCAAAGACTTCAATGTGCTTCTTAACATCCTCGTTACCACTAAAGTTTTGAGTGAGCCTAGCCACTTGTACTGCCTTGCTTCTAGGTTCTCTCTCAGGCATGCCCCGTATGTTTTCCGCAATAGATCATCCGATCGTCTGAGCAAACGCTACAAGATCACCTAGGTGAGCAGGCATAGCTAGTGGAGGCACTTCTGGGATAGCCTGGCTGATAGGAGTTGGCGTTGGTCTGAGTATGTTGGTAAATGACATAGGATATGATATGTGACTAGGCCTAGCTCCTCTTGGATAACGGTTGTGATAAGGCGGTCGTGGAGCATACGCCATTGGCATACTAAGAGACGTAGGAGCTACATGAGCATGAGTAGCGATAGGTACATATGGTTGATAGGCACTGGCACGCACTGTTGTATGTATTGTTCCACTAGGTAGCGGTGTCGTACTAACTACAGCGGTAACAGGTGCACTCTCCGTTATGCTCATCATTGGGGTAGGCATTGTGGATTCCTTAATGGAAAGTTGAGCCAAGGTTGGAAAACTAAAGTTACTACTCGTAGGCTCAACCTGCATTGAGACTCCAAGCGAAACAACATACGAAGGGTCTATGGGACTCACCGAGGGAGTCTCCAATTGTGATAGGGTTGGTTGTTTGGCCTTGCCCGTATTCAAAAATCTCATAGGGCCAGTGGAAACTACCAGTGGAAACTAGGTTCACTCCCCTATTTTGCCTCTCAAATTGGATAATTCTATGAATAACCTCACATATCATGTGTTGTTGCTCCTCTAGATTAGTGGCACTAGATGTAGATCGTAGGACTTCTAACCAACCTACATGGTATGTGTAACCCGTGTATAGGTCAGTTAGAGTCTCTGTGTGTAGATCATATTCCCAATTTTCATTGAGAAATATCCCATCCAGACTTGGTGTGCCAAACGGTTCTCTTGAAGTGGACGCAATGTCACTTCTTATGAATTGGCTTCTAGGGACCTCTACTTTAGGAAGAGCATCGGAAGGTGGTAGCTCAGTAGGGCCTTCATTAAACGAAGTGGGTAGAATAACACCTTCTTCATTTACTTCGCTTATCGCATGTTCAGAGCGCGTAGCTCTACTAAAGGTCTCTATTAGACGACTAAACATGCTAGATCCGGGTTGTGGGGCCCACACTGGCATGTTTTGGCTTGTCTCCTCAGGGTTCTTGGTAGGGTGTCCTTCCATGGCTTCTGAGTCAGAGGACGAGTCACTAGCCGCTATTCGTGGATCTTGGGTTGCACTTCCTTGGGTTCCAGCAGAAGGCCAAGATGCTAACGTGGAGGGATGGTGTGAGCCTGCGTAAACCGAAACACTTTCTAGTGGCTCAAACTCTAGCACCCGACCAGAGCATAGATGCATGTGATGTGGGTACCCTACGTGCGTTGGTAACTACCCTTGAAGTCCACACAAGTGGTTTCTTAGGTATTTCGCACCCCGTTTTTACTTGTTTTTAGATTGTTTTTAACTCGGTTATGACTCCCTTACTTATGGTCGAACCTGGACTAGGGCGTGTGATAGCTCGAAACGAGCGTATCGTTCAAAGGGTCCTAGTGTGCTTTACAGCACCGTGTTCGCCTATCTAGAGCTCCTGTAGTCCTCAAAACAGTCCGTTTTCCTTGGGGGGAAGGGGCTAAAGCCTATTTGCTTGTGGAGGAAAGGGTGAGGACTTTATCCCACATGCTCACTTTACTCCTTGGGGGGTGGGCTACATATAGGGCACAACTTCCCATAAGCTCTCACTTGAAAGAAAGCTATGGAGGCTCACTCTCCTATATATATATATATCAAAAGATCGAGGCCGGGGCCGGGGTTGGGGTCGGGGTCAATTGGGGGTTTTTCTTTTCAAAATTTTTTTTCTCCAATTAAAAAATCTTTCCTCTCCACACGTTTGGTTTTTTTCTTTTAAAAAATTTAATTTTTTTATTTTGATTTTTTGATTTTTATTTTTTTCAAAAAAAAATTTGGGATAAGTTTTCTAGGGTTTCTTTCTAGGGTTCAGACTTTGCCGCGGCGTAGTTCGCACACAGCATAGGTCTGGGGATTCAGAAATCCCCCCTCACGCACAGAAAACCAGAGAAGAACGCACGCCCAAACGTGGAGCGAAAAAATACCAAAAGAAACAGAAATGCAGAAGACAAATTGCAGAAACAGATTGCAAAACACGGAAACACCTCAACAACAAACACACAATCGCTTTCCTACACTGTAAATTAAACTTCACGCAGCAGACCGAGCTGCAAACTGGAGCTTGGTGCAGGGCATCTCCCCGGCAGCGGCGCCAAAAATGTGCACTTTTGCCGCACATGTCATAGCTGGGGACTTGCCGAACACCGTATGTGAGCCACGAATGGCTGCAAGCATACAACCAGGAAAGCAAGCTCAAACAGAATGCAAAAGGTATGTCACTCACCGCTCAACTGCCGCCTTGAAGGATTCTCGCGTCACAGTGAAGAAGGAGCCACCGTCGCCGCTCTACCGCCTTTCCGCCGTCGTGCCGCTACACAGTGCTCAATCGCTCTCTCGCTCTCTCTCTCTCTCTCTCTCTCACACACACACACACGCAAGAGAAGGAAACCAAGGAGATAAGGCAAGAGCACTCTTGTATTCACAACACATGAGAATGAGGATTTTAGGGTTACATTTGACTCTTATAGGTGACTTGGCCGTTCACACTTGGACGCCCATACATGGCCAGCCGATCCTAACCCTTATCCTATTGATATTCAATGTGCGCCTCTCATCGGCGATCACCCAATCCCTTTATCCTTTGCATATGGTGCCGACAAGCCCGGCCCATGACTCAGAATAGTTAAACTAATTACATGACGTAAAACATAGTACGTCTCATTGTCCGTCATAGGTTAACAGACCATCTAACTGATAAAAAAGACACCCATGCAATAAGAGATGACTTAAAGGATATCAGACACATGGAAAATGCATAGCCAAGGGTAGTCAATGACAAGGTGATTTTACCAAAAGTGCCATGGAAGTTGACAAGGCAAGAGGAAAAAAAAGTCAAGAATCAAATTTCATCTTTTCGTACACCAACCGATGTAATGCACTCATTAAAGGGTGCATTTACAATAACAAAAAATAAGGGTGAGCATTAATTGTATGGTCTCAAATCACATGGTTGGCATGAGATGATGCGAGTACGTACATAGCTATATTTATTTTTGGGCACTCCTCAGTTTATGTTGTGTGGACTCTATATTGATCTTTTATTGTTCTCAAAAATTGATTGCATTGTTCATACTTCCAAATCAATTGGTGGGTGCGGAGAAGAGAAGGCTCGGAATGCCATCTATAAATTAGGTGGATTGGGGAGGTGAGTTCCAATCAAAACTATAGATTTGTGCATTTGGTATAACATATAGCTTTAAAATTATCTATTATTCTTTAATTTATCATTTATTCCTTTGTTGAATAGGTGGATAGTGTCAAAGGAGATTCATCCAGATTCCCTTGTGAGAAGGCTCGAGTTGAGTTAATTGAGGAGGTATATATGATTGAAGAAAGCTTTCCAAGAAGCATACTCACAACTTAATTGCACCTTCTAGTACATTTGGTGGATGAGGTGGCTATATGTGGTGTTGTTCATAGCCGGTGGATGTTTTTTCTTGAACGCTTCATGAAAACCTTGAAGGGATTTGTGAAGCAAAGGGCAAGGCTAGCAGGAAGCATGGCAGAGCGATGGTTGGTGCAAGAATCCCTCGTATACATCTCTGAATATTTGAAACAAATCGATCCATCTATGCCTAGATTCATGCATAACGATGAGGATGAACGAAAGGTGTCACATGTGCCACATGAAAAAGGACGCATTCGAAAGATGGATGAGTCCATGCACAAAAAGGTCATTACATTTTGTCTTCTTAACACTTCTTGAATGGAAATTTCCAGTGGATTGATGAGAAATATGCAAAAACGATAAGGACAGAGGAGACATGGCATACCCACCCAACCTAAAGGCTCTTCCAAAGGATTGCAATATTGAATGGCTCAGAGATGCCCTCGAGCAAGCCGAAAGGATGGGAGAGGAGATTACAAGAGAAGAATGGGAATATGCAAGGGGATGCGACTACCATGTAAGTAAAGGTGTTTTGCTAAGATATATAATGTTGAATACTAAATTGCTTACATATAAGCTATATTAAAGATTTTTTATTGGGTTGAAGTATATAGTGCATAATGTAATGTGGTCACAGAAGGTCGACATTTTTGCACTCAACGTGTGGACTCCAAGAGAATCACATATGATTGTGGTGTAATGGTAAGTTTTGACCAAGAAAGTTGAGCTAGTAGAAGAGATAATAATATTATATCAGAGAAACTTTAGTATTATGGAACAATTCAAGACATCTTGGAGATTGGATTTAGAGCTTTCAAAGTGTATACGGTTGTCGATGGTTGTAGAGAGAGAATAGTTCTTTTAAAGCTTTCAAGTTAGAGCAAAATTGTGCCTACGTGAGAAGAGCTTTCAAGTTTCTGGTGTCCACTAAAGAGTTGTCAAGTTTCTAGTGTTCGTTATCTGCCTTGGGGAGAGAGTGTACTGACTCGGGAGAACTCAGAACCGGAAGGCGATTCATCTTGAAGGCTTCAAAGTTCAAGATTTAATATCTTCTTTTTGCCAAATCCAGAGGGTTTAAAGGTATGGACTATTTCTTTGCTACTCATTTTCTTATAAAGTGAGGTTTTCTTATCCATCAAAAGAGATGTTTGTTTCCTTATAGCTTTGAAAATGTTGTTGTGTATGTACTATGCTTATAGGCTAGAGGTTTGTGATTTATCCTCTCTTGTAGTGTCTCTATTAAGGGGTCCCAAGTTTCATCGATGTCATCTAGTACAGCTTCGCCCAGAAGGCCGTCCTCCCCTGTGCTCAAGTGTGCCTCTCCCATCATCGGTCCTTAACCTCACTAGGATTCCTCGAAGAAAAAGTTCATCCTCACTCCAAAGAGGCTACTCTTGGGGGAGATCCTACTCTCGAAGGAGATCTCGATAGGCTTCACGGTCTCTAGATCCTGCTCTCAAAAGAGTTCGCTTTGCATTGCATGAGGATGCAAAGGAGACAACCTCCCCACATAGAACCTCACCGTAACACGTACTAGTATTGAACCCACGCATTGCTGCGGGGCCGACCAAGGTTCCAGAAAAGAACTATTCCCTCTCTACAACCATCTCTCTCTCTCTCTCTCTCACACACTCACACACATACACATGCACATGGCCCTCTCCCTCTCTCTGTCATGTACACACTCTCAAATGTGGAAACTCTCTCTCTCTCTCTCTCTCTCTCTCTCTCTCTCTCTCTCGCTCACACATACACACATGCACACACTCCCTCTCTCTTCTTACACTCTCCCACACATAGAAGCGCTCTCTCTCTCTCTCTCTCTCACACACACACACACACAAACAAACACTCTCTCTCTCTCTCTCTCTCTCTCTCTCTCTCTCTCTCTCTCACACACACACACACACACACACACACACACATACACATATGTAAATATATAGTATCAACAACAATATTATGTTTTAGATACATATACCTATACATATATACATGTATCAACATAATTTAATTAATTTTGATTAAATTTTAATGTGTGGAGATGGGTGATAAGCTGTGGTCACTTTTAAATATATAGATAGATATATCATACACACATCGAAACACACACACACACACACACATATATGTATATACATATACATACATACATTAATTTACTTTCTAATGGATTATATATATATATATAAGAAACTCAATAAGTAAATGGTTTGATGGTGACAACTAATTGTGAGCTCCAATGCATCTAGGCATGTGGGAAAGAAACCCCCAAACACTTGACTTCTCTTCTCCTTTCTCCTTTTCAAAAATTATCCCTCTCCTTTCTCCACGTAAAGGGGTGAGGACTCTTCCTTTATCTTGTAATAGATACCCTTACCCCAGTTATGATGAAAAGACACTTTTTTCTAGCCACATGCTTTGGTAAGGACCTGTTATGGGCGACAGTGTACAGGCAGAGTGAGACGCACCATGCGAGGCCATGATAATCATCTAACTATTGACATGGCAATGGGGCTTCTGTCTCAGCAAGACAGTTGACGTGGAGGCCGGCCTCCTCGCCCTACATGGTAATCGGCCTCCCCTCACCGGTAGACCAGTAGGAGAGCCCGCAACCCATCCAATGCTGATCACAGGGGTGGGGTTAAAAGAAGGGCACATCAGCCATGGAGCTTGCGATTTATCCTAACTCAATTTTCTGTGTCCACGGTGCAATGTGTGCCCACCTTTTGCTCTCACAATCTTTCCTACAGCATCTCCATGTTGCAACCGTTGGGGAAGGTGTAGTAAGCTCTATGCATAGAGCGATTAAGCTCTATGTATAAAGCTTAATTTATGCATTAAGTTTAAGCTAAGCTAATCTTAAATTTTGACACCCAAGGGTTAAACATAATAGAAGCAAACCTAATCATTAGGTCACACAATCACTTGTAGAGTGATGGATAGGAAAAGAAAGAGGAATAGCAAGGGGAAGAGGAAGGGGAAGGGGAAGAAGAAGAAGAACCATAAACAAATGCATAAGAATAAAACATAAGAGAAAAATACCTTCAAGAGCACCATAACCATTTGGAGATGAAGAGAAAAAGTCTCATGAAGAGGAAGGGGAAGGAGAATATAAAGAGTAAAAATGCTTGTGAGGAAAGCTAGCTTGATTGAAGTGAGGAGTCAGTGCAGGAACTCAAGGAAAGGAGTGGAGAAAATTTTTTGTGGGAGAGAAAAATAGGCGTGGGCGATGTCGCAAGCTCAAAAAGTTAATTTTGTCAGTGTCGCTAAAAATGACGCTTAACGACGCTTATAGTGACACTATGTAAATTTTAGAGAGCAAGCCTATGCATATACCATTGACACTACTAAATTTAGTGCATGTATTCATATTCAGTTTTTTACACGTGCGTCATGGAAGATATTGGAACAAGGAGTAAGAGTTGTTTTCTGAAACCGGGCATGGATCTGGTTGATTGACCTTGCTGGTCCTCAACAGATGAGTCCATGGCTCTTTTATATGGATCTGTGGGTTGATCTTACTGATCTTCCACGGAGATTCCATTCTATTATATGAATATATTGCCGGTTACTATGAGCTAGGAACTATGGAAAAGGCCCCTGAGAGAACAGGTGGTGAGCGTTCTGGTTGCCAATGATGCCATAAGTACACCGATGAAAGAATGAATGGAAATAAGGATTCAACCAGAGACTTTGAGGATTGTCATCAGTGACATAATGGTTTTATTAAAGGATTGTTTTAAAGTTAGTTGATGCTAAGAAAAAGGCAATTTCATATTGGGTGTGTAAGTGGTATGACTAGTTTTATGTTTGTATGAACTTCCGGCTAGGGGGCCTTGGAACTCTTTTCCTTGGTACCCGGGACAAAACCTAACCAAATTCTTAATTGGATCCCATCACTACAGTGGTTGGTTGGCTAACCCATGGGACTGGATGGGGTTAGGCTGGACTGATGGATCCGTAAATTGAGATTTTAATTTCTATTATTACGATAGATGAAGTAAATCCCAGATAGAAATTGTTCTATGGATAGGAATCAACGGCTGTGCCTCTTGATGGGGAAAAAAGCGTTGATCCCAATGATCCAAGTGCAAGTTTCTTCCTTGAATTGACCAAGTACCGTTAAAGGTGCAATCAGATCAGTTGATCTGTAATGATCTTGACTACGTTAGAGTAAAGAGTTATCCTGGTGGAATCGCCCATGCTTTCCGGGTAAAGGGAGTTTTTCCGGTTTCGATTTTGGACAAACCGACGGATTAGTCTCTTGTCCGGATATCCGTGGGCGAGGCCCCGAGTGTGAGACCCCTACCCGCGCACGATGTGCTACTTCCATTGCTAGTACCCCGAATCTGTTGCGTGGTGGAGACTGGGATCTCAAAGTTGGTATCAGAGCAGGTTTTGAAAGCTAATAAAGATAATTAAATTCTTATTTGAAATTGGTAATAAAACAGCATTTTCATAATGTATTTTCATTCCTAAGCTTCTTTAATGAAGAAATTTTAATCAAAGAAATTTTTTTTATAGATGGAAGTTCCCCATGTATCTGGTATTCCCGACCTCACCCAGTCTAAAGATATGATTGCATTTGCCTTCGAGCATCTCATCTCTTCTGTTCTACTCAATCAAGCCGAGCAAGACTCGCACGCCATTTCACGGATTTATATTTTCCTACCCCAGCGGAGAGAATACAGCATAAGTGGTTTGCAGGGCAATATGTCCACGCCCATTGCAACTGCCATACAATGCTGTGGCAGAATCTCTCATTGACTATGATCCTATTAAAGCTGAAAATGGTGCGTGGTGTCATTCTATATCATTCGACACCTCGAAATTTCAGACTTTCATGTCGAATTTATAGACTCCTTAGTCGATTTATCCCTAAGGAGAAAATAATAACTCCCTTCGCAGTTAGAGAACTTATGTAACAGGGCATGACTATGGCCCAGTACCGTCGTCTTATGCATCTCTCGAGGAGATTTTGAATTTTGGAGCCGAGCCACTCTATGTACTTATTACAACTTGTATATAAATATACAAATGTTTTTTTTTAACGGACGATCGGATAAAGAAGAATGTATTTATCAGACTTAAGTCATAGATCTCCAATAAGATCAACTGAGGAGCCAATTATGTCAAAAGTTTATCAAGACGCACAAAAAGGTTGTAATTGTTTGATATAATTCATACAAATTGTTAATTCAAATTGAAATTCGTAAATTAGTAATTGGGTCTTTAATTGAAAGTACCGCAATTGTATGGAACCCTGACTTGCTTGAGACCTAGACATGATGGTATTTACCTTATAGTTTCGAGTATCATGATTATCCGTATATACCGAGGGTATAACTGCAGCTCTTTACCGACAGTATATACGAGTAAATCTAAGACTTGAAATTATGAGCGTTAATGCTATCCAGATGATGATTTCGAATGTGGTTGATATGATTTTTAATTCTGTTTGGGAACTGATGAATTGATTTGGATTCTGATTGAAAAATGATGATCCCTGAAAATGGGTTGAAATGTAATAAACTGAGCGAAACCACAATGTGGATGATTGGGACGAGTCCCTGTAATGATAAATGATGAAAATGATTTAGCAAATCACTATGAGATTAGTGGATTGTGCTGTCAAGTTGCTACTGTTAATACTTGAGACGGTAGATCAAGTTAAGGGATGACAAATTGAGAACTTGCTTAACTTAAATTCCGTGGAGGAATGTTCAGAAGGAATTTTTTCGGTCTAATGGACCATTATCGTGTTAAAGATATGAATGATATGATCTGAATGAATTGTTATTTAATGATGAGTTCTATATAAGGGATATTTATCCCCATATTCTGTTGGGTTGACTAGAATATAAGGAACCCCAGAATAAATTGGATCTTAAGCAAAAGAGTTGTCCTCTACTTGCGAGATGAGGACATCTTGCACCTTTTAAGTGGGGTAGAATGTAAGATTCCTCCCCCCAGCCTTTTAAGTGGGGTAGAATGTAAGATTCCTCCCCCACAGCCTTAGAGGTATACAGGAGTAAGAATCTCCCTTTCTGATCTTATAATTATTCTCTCTCTAAAATAAAAGAAAGATTCTGTTTAAAAAGGGAAGACACTTTCCCCAGAATACCTTCTCAGGAGCCCACTTGTTTTAAGGATTCAGAACGATGAGTTCAGAAGTGAGAACCGGTATTTTGGATGCCAAGGTTTTAGTCATCAGTTAAAAGACGGCCCGACTCCTACCATGGAAAGGGCACAAGGAAGTCTAGAACCCAAATTCAGAGACCAATTCCTTCATACCAATCTAATCAGGGTCCATCTCAGACAAGATTGCTTAACTCCATTAACTAGGTCCGACCCATTGATTAGGGTCGAGATGACCAGTCAAATGCTTGGCGACTTAGAACATCAGATGCAAGCAATTCATAAAGATATAAATGCTGCCTAGGATTGACAGAGACAATATACGGATAAGAAGAGGACAGTCAGAGAAATCAAAGAAGCAGTTATAGTCTTCAATTGAATACGGACCAAAAGAATTTCTTTATCTCTAGGGGAGTATAAGTAGTTATCCCCCAGATATTGTGGACCAAAGGAAGTAAGTGACTTAACCTACGAACTTCTTTTATCTCCTCATCTCAAAGTTCTTAACGCCTTCTATAGAATAATGTGCCAAACCCAAATCATGGAAAGACGGTAAAACTTCAGTGGCAAGATACCGTTGGCTTCTAGGTTACGCTAACTCCTTCCTTTATATAAGTCGTAACTTTTACTTATCGCTCATAGTAATCTTACTTCCATCGATCTCCTTCTACTTAATCTCCTTCATGGCTTGGCAACAGGAATTAGTTTTATCCATGATGATTTCTCACCTTCAAGACGCAAGCGAGTCTGTGAAGAAGGATTTTATAGAACAGTAGGAGCGCTCACTTTTTCCTCAATTAGGAACGTCTGTAGCTCAGACCAAATGGCGGACCTATCAAGACATAACTAGGGTAACACCTTGGGGTCAGCAGCACTTTCGCAACAATGTCCGCTTGGCCATGGTTATTGAAGCCTTGGGTTTGGGTCCCCGATACTACTGCGTCATGAGATCAAGACATCTTGGGTTTTCTGAGCGAAGCCTTTATCCCGTTTTTGGTTTGCCTCTCAGAGGTCCTTTTGTTAGAACACCTCATACCACTGAGATAGGCGCGGCAATAACCAACAGAATCATTCCCATAGATGAGTTACCTTATACGTGCGCAGCTTGTGAGTGCTGCTTTTGTGATCATATGATGGACGGGCTTATGGAAGTGTAAAGAGTTCTTCTATCTTTACTGTATATGTTCCAAGAATGAATAAAGTTTAAATCTTGTTCTTGTCTTGACCCTTACTCTCTTTGAGATTTTTTTAATTGGTGATTAATCTTAATTAAAAAATTTCTCTCAGTCTCATACTTGTGCATCTTGCGAAATTACCCCCAGTTTGCGAGATGAGGGCATCTCGCGTTTTTCAAGTGGGAGAGAATGTAAGATTCCTCCCCAACCTCTCATAATGTCCAACATCTTCCCCTGTAATCAATCCCTCTTCAGAAATATAAAAGACTTGTTTCTAACTGTTTTAACCTAGAGAGAGAAAATATTCTAGAGAGAGAATATTCAAATTTTTAATATTTTTGGATAGAAAATTATCTCATCTTATTAAAATAAGTTCCCCTGAAACAGAAATTCAAAAAGAACTTTCCAATGTGCAATTGGAATTAATTGGAAATGGGTATAAAGGACCTTAGCCTAAGGGTCTAGATTTTTAGAAATTTTTGGATTATGGTCCAATTAAGATTCCTATGGGCCAATAGCATCAATCCATGTGTAGGGAGGAGATAAATCCAATTTGTAAAAGAAGATACCCAAAAATGAGTAAATGCTCACATAAGATGAAGAGTTGAAAATGTACAAGGTTTATTAGTAAAAAACTATGAGCAATATTAAAAATATGAGATATTTTGGGTATCCAAAAATGAGTAAATGCTCACATAAGATGAAGAGTTGAAAATGTACAAGGTTTATTAGTAAAAAACTATGAGCAATATTAAAATGATTCCATTATGACACATATGTAAGGAAGGGGAGTTCTTTAAAGGAGGTGCATATTTCACATAAGATGAAGAGTTGAAAATGTACAAGGTTTATTAGTAAAAAAAACTATGAGCAATATTTAAATGATTCCATTATGACACATATGTAAGGAAGGGGAGTTCTTTAAAGGAGGTGCATATTTCACATAAGATGAAGAGTTGAAAATGTACAAGGTTTATTAGTAAAAAAAACTATGAGCAATATTAAAATGATTCCATTATGACACATATGTAAGGAAGGGGAGTTCTTTAAAGGAGGTGCATATTTCACATGCTTGAATGAGTTTTAAACTCATAAAAAATGAGATATTTCATCTCTCCTCTCTCCTAATTCAAGTCTAGTTCCAAAAAGTTAGCTTAACTGACCTAAAAATGGTCAAAAATTGACCAAACTGATTTGGAAAATTCTAGAATCAGTTTATTTGGTTAGGAGCTCAATTTTTCCTATAAATAGAAGCCTCCCCCTTGTTAAAAAATGGATAGTGTTTATGCATCGTTACTCTACTCCACCTAAGCCAAGAACTGTGAATTTATTTAATAATTCACTAGTTTTTGGAGCTTCCCTCTTTCTTCAATCCCCATTAGTGGCTCCATCAACATACTTAACCAATTGATTGGTTGGGGGCCTCTACCGTGAACAAAGAATCAAGTAATTTGTAAGGTAATTAGTGAATATTGATCTTTTCTATAATTTCTCAATGTTTCTCTCTTCTCAATCCCTCTCAAGCTTGAGAAGCTTAATTGGTATGGTTTTTTAAATGCTATTGAAGTTACTTGGTGAGTAGTAGTGAAGAGTTACATAATTTAATAAATGCTATTGAATTAATTTCCATTTATGTTTAAATTCTAATGGTTTTTATGTAATTCCTCTCTCTCACTCAAGAAATGGTCATACTCATGACCCATTCTCAATCCAAATCAAGCTTTTCATAAAGCTTTTTCTTAACCCAAGATTAAGCTATGCTTGAGGCCAAATTAATGGCTTTTTTCTATGCTTTTAGTTTATGTATATTGATGATTCAATCCATTATGGATTAATGATCCAATTAGAGATCATTTTAATTATTTCCTTAATGATAAGCTTTATCCCTTAGAAAAATTGAGATTTATCATAGCAGCGGAGCTATGGCAAAATTTTTATAAAAATTATGCATAAAATAATTTCATTCAAAGCATAAAAAGAGGACTTCCTACCATATTCTAGGAATTATCATCCTAGATTAATTGAAAGATATTCATTGTAATCATAGAGAAATTAATTTTTATATTATGCATTATTGATTTTCATGCATAGAGCTATGCATAAAAGATTATTATTTTAACATAAAAGTGTTACTTTTATCATATTTGGATTTCATGCATAGAGGTATGCATAAAAGATTATTATTTTAACATAAAAGTGTTACTTTTATCAAATTTTAATTTGCATGCACAGAAGTATGCATAAAGGATAATTTTTTTATATTAAAAGTGTTACTTTTATCATTTTTAATTTTCATGCATAGAAGTATGCATAAAGGAAAACTTTTATATCAAAAGTGTTACTTTTATCATTTTTAATTTTCATGCATAGAAGTATGCATAAAGGAAAATTTTTATATCAAAAGTGTTACTTTTATCATCTTTAATTTTCATGCATAGAAGTATGCATAAAGGAAAAATTTTTATATGAAAAGTGTTACTTTTATCATTTTTAATTTTCATGCATAGAAGTATGCATAAAGGAAAATTTTTTATATTAAAAGTGTTACTTTTATCATTTTTAATTTTCATGCATAGAAGTATGCATAAAGGAAAATTTTTATATCAAAAGTGTTACTTTTATCATCTTTAATTTTCATGCATAGAAGTATGCATAAAGGAAAATTTTTTATATCAAAAGTGTTACTTTTATCATCTTTAATTTTCATGCATAGAAGTATGCATAAAGGAAAATTTTTTATATCAAAAGTGTTACTTTTATCATATTGGATTTCATGCATAGAGGTATGCATAAAAGTTGATTATTTTATTATAAAAGTGTGACTTTTATCATAATTGAATTTCATGCATAGAGGTATGCATAAAAGTTGATTATTTTATTATAAGAGTGTTATTTTTATCATATTGGATTTCATGCATGCATAAAAGATATTCTTTTTATACTAAAAGTGTGATTTTTCTCATAAATGGATTTTATGCATAACTTAGATGCATAAGAGAAATTCTTTTATTCTAAAAGTGTAATTTCCTACCAAATTGAATTTATGCATAAGAAGATGCATAAAAGAGTGATTTTAATTTCGAAAGTGTTAGTCTCCTTAAATGGAATTTATGCATAAATAAATGTGTAGAGAAATCTTATATCAAATATAAGAATTCTCTTTAAAAAAAGATATGAAATGTGATAAGATGTGATAAGAGGTGTATGAGATGTGATAAGATTTGATAAGATGCGTATGGAAAGTGATAGGATGTGATAAGAGGTGTATGAGATGTAAAAAGATGTGATAAGATGTGTATGAGATGTGATAAGATTTGATAAGATGCATATGGAAAGTGATAAGATAAGATAAGAGGTGTATGAGATGTAAAAAGATGTGATAAGATGTGTATGAGATGTGATAAGATTTGATAAGATGCGTATGGAAAGTGATAGGATGTGATAAGAGGTGTATGAGATGTAAAAAGATGTGATAAGATGTGTATGAGATGTGATAGAATGTGTTAAGATGAGTTAGAATGTGTTAAGATGTATAAGGGATGTGTTAGGACGAGAATGGATGTAATATGGTTGTATGAATGTGATGTGGATGTATACATGTAGATGTATATGTATGAATGTGAATGTTGATGTGGATGTGGATGTATGGATGGAGATACGGATGTGGATGTATGTATGTGAATGTGGATGTATGAATGAGGATGTGAAAATGGATGTATGTATGTAGATGTAGATGTATGTATGTAGATGTGGATGTATGGATGTGAATGTGAATGAAGAGGTGGATGTGGATGTATGGATGTGGATGTATGTATGTGAATGTGGATGTATGAATGAGGATGTGAAAATGGATGTATGTATGTAGATGTGGATGTATGGATGTATGTATGTAGATGTGGATGTATGGATGTGAATGTGAATGAAGAGGTGGATGTGGATGTATGGATGTAGATACGGATGTGGATGTATGTATGTGAATGTGGATGTATGAATGAGGATGTGAAAATGGATGTATGCATGTGAATGTGGATGTATGAATATGAATGTGGATGTGTGGATCTGGAAATGGAGGTATGGATGTATGAATGTGGATGTGGATGTATGCATGTAGATGCGTATGTATGAATGTGGATGTGGATGTATGAATGTGGATGCGTATGTATGAATGTGAAATTGGATGTATGATGTGGACGAAATTGGATGTATGATGTGGACGTACGAACATGGATATGTATGTAGAATAATGAATATGAAGATGTATGTGAGATAATGTGTAGTCTATATGAGTGAATGGATGAGAACGAGTACACACTGAATGGAATGTGGAATAAGTAATGTGGTCTGAGAGTGGATAATATGGAAAGACAAGAGTTCGTTATAGAAACTGTATTTTGTGACTGTTTGTAAATGACTGTTTTATGTCAAGAATGCTGGAGAAGCATTTTGACCGTCTTGAGGATTAAGGTCATGAAGACTGAACTGATAAAGTTGCAACTGCTGACGGAGAGTCAATGGAGGACGTCTCGCGTAGCAAGGTCGATCGAGGTCTTGACCAGCCTCGGTTCGATTTAAATGGTGAGCTTCCGGTACGGTGGATGAGGGACCAAGGAAGCGGCCTATGAGTGAAGCGCTAGGTCACCTGCGAAGGATCCTAGAGGGTGCTGACCATACGGTGCTCGGGCTCTGGGTCACCGAAGATACCCACACGTGCGTCGTGGAAGATATTGGAACAAGGAGTAAGAGTTGTTTTCTGAAACTGGGCATGGATCTGGTTGATTGACCTTGCTGGTCCTCAACAGATGAGTCCATGGCTCTTTTATATGGATCTGTGGGTTGATCTTGCTGATCTTCCACGGAGATTCCATTCTATTATATGAATATATTGCCGGTTACTATGAGCTAGGAACTATGGAAAAGGCCCCTGAGAGAACAGGTGGTGAGCGTTCTGGTTGCCAATGATGCCATAAGTACACCGATGAAAGAATGACTGGAAATAAGGATTCAACCAGAGACTTTGAGGATTGTCATCAGTGACATAATGGTTTTATTAAAGGAATGTTTTAAAGTTAGTTGATGCTAAGAAAAAGGCAATTTCATATTGGGTGTGTAAGTGGTATGACTAGTTTTATGTTTGTATGAACTTCCGGCTAGGGGGCCTTGGAACTCTTTTCCTTGGTACTCGGGACAAAACCTAACCAAATTCTTAATTGGATCCCATCACTACAGTGGTTGGTGTAAGGTTCCTCCCTTTAAAAATGGGAGAAACACTTAAGATAGTCCGCTAAGTCTTATCTTGGGAAAAATTTCCTATTCATCGACACCTTGACCCTATAGAGATTCAAGGATACGATTCATAGGTATGACCTAGCTCTATCCCGCAGGGGGAGCGTGATTTTCTAATCATCAAATCACCCATAGGGCAATTGATTAAAATTGGGCAACTACTAGACTTGATTTCTAGAGACAATGCTTTTTTCCTCATCTTATGCAAGGCACAGCCGCTGGCCTAGTCTTCTTGAATAGAGTTGCCCAAGAACCTAACTATCTAACGTAGGGCTTTCACTTAATTTGTTGGAAAGCTACCCGACTAATCGGGTCCACCCATCCGTAGGATGGTGCCGTCAGGGCATTCCATCCTCCCACTTTCCACCCTACTCACGCATCAATTTGTTTTCTAATTAATACTACCACACTGTTTGACATAAATAAACATATTCCTTAATTAGGGCCTTTCTTCACAAGGTTCGTTATAACAGCCTTCTTACACAATACAATCATACCAAAGACAAGATGCCATTATATAAAAAGTTTATACATGAATCCATTTCCATACAAGCCAATCCGGCTCTCTTATTCTTATTCTGCCGATGATCTAGAATTCGGCCTTCCAGCCTCTACATGCTGGGCAATACCCTACGGGACCATACACCTCATCGTCGGCCGCTGGCGAGGACTCAAGCCGGCCTGTCGCCCTCTCAGGCTCCATCGCTCGATCCTCCCGCCCCTCAGAGGGATGTCTGTGAACTAGGGTGGGCTTATTTACCGCACTAGCCTGGGCCCTCAGAACTAGGCAGCCTCATAATCTCTCGCCTCAATCGGCGATCCTTATTCTCCCAAAGGTATGAGGGATACCTTGGGCCATTCCCGGGCTTTGCTAATGACGCCACTCGGCTACACAAGCACGGAACGGAGTTAGCGTTTGAAGCCAAAAGAAATCTTGAATTCCAAAGATAACAACTTCAATGCAATTTTCTAAGTATAGCATTCACAATTCATGAAGATGGCAATTTCAACGCAATTTTATCGAAAACAACATCACATAATTCGTAATTTCATATAACTTTTATGTCCTCGTTTTAAAAGAAAAAGATACCATTCATTAATACTAATTTAAGGAAAATTCTCTTCTTTTGAAAATTAACCAAGCTAACCTGGCCACTGTTTCCTTGAGGGACTTGAAAAGGGAGGACTGGAGCCGCATTGGGCGCATCTCCCTCCATCTCGTTGTTACGTGCGCCTCTTGAGGCAATATTTTGCCATCTCCGGGATGAGGCCATCTTAGGCGTCGTCTTGTAGAGCTCGCTGCTGCGATCGAAACGCTTCAGTCGGATCTGAATTCCGAGCTCGTTTGCTCACCGTATGAGCAAAAGAATATGGCGCACGAACCCTCGCTTGAGCCAAAAATCCCTTACTAAAGTCTACGCAAATGGGGGGGGGATTGTGAGATGTCCTTAAGGCCAAAGGCAAAAACGTGGAGAGGGCTGGGAGGGGTTGCTGCAAGCCTCTCTGTAAGTCTATTCACACCGGGGGGGGGAGAAGAGTTAAGGACACTGGCCCATGGCAAGAGGAGGATGGAGGAAAATTGGCTTATCTGAAAAGAGCCAAATGAGGGGGTGTGAGAGGGGTGGCTGCAAGGGCGGCTGTACTTGCAGCAAGTACGCTACGGCGGTACGGACGGCGGCACAACAGGGCATACGCTACACAGAAGTGCGTGCCGACTGAGGAGCACCCCGGGGGTTTATATAGCTGAGGGGTGAGGGTGCGGGCGCTGCGCAAAGCAGGGACGAAAGGACGGTGTACCTTCAAAGGCTATGGATCAGTGGCCTGCATGGGTCTACCGGAAAGGTACGGTGTCGGTTGTCTGGGAAAGGAGTGGTACGCATGTACCTTATTCGGTCTGGGTGTCCGCCCAAGGGTACGCGTGGACCAAACAGTGGGCGGCCATCCCTTGGTTCTTGGGCGGCCATTGTACGGGCACCCTAGTAAGTGTGTACGGACCAAATTTTTGGGGCGGGGTACCCAAATTTGGGGCGCCCGCCTCGATTTGCGTGCGGACCGCCCCGGGGGGCGAAAATTTTTTTTGTCCGGGAGGTTCTCCTGGTCGCAGGGGTTCAGACCGTTCGTCAATCGGACGTGTGGTCGTGCATTTATTAAGGTTTAAAGGTCGCCGTTTTCTAACTAAAATGATTGAAATTAGCGTATAGGCTTGATCCGGTGTCCGTTTTGGATGCTGTAAAATCCTATATTAGGGTAAAATCGCACGCAGATTCCAAATTTGGGCTCAGAATTTGAAGATTCTAAGTGGAAATGACTCAAATAATAAAATTGTTGATATTTATACCATAAAAACTCATAATTACATGGACATTTCTTTATTAGTGAAGATGGGTACGTTACATTCTTCCCCCCTTAAAGAAATCGAGATGTCCTCATCTCGTCATGAATTGGGGATAATCCTTTAAGAGTGTAGCTTCATCTTCCCAAGTTGCATCCTCTTCAGGGTAATCTTTCCACTGAACTAGATGTTCTACAAGAGTTCTATTTCGGAGTTGCCTTTCACTAGAATCTATGATGCTATTGGGCTGTAATTCAAGGACTCCTTGAGTAGGGATTACAACTTGTTCATCATCAAGAATATGATCGAGACTCGGGACATATGGCTTTAACAAACTTACATGAAATACATTATGGACTTTGATATGGGCTGGAAGTTGGAGTTTATAGGCACTTTTACCTAGACACTTGATAACTGTATAAGGACCACAATACCTAGGGCTGAGCTTCTTATATTTCCCAAGTGATAGAGAACTTCGTTTGGGGCGCACTCGTAGAAGAACTTTGTCTCCTTCCTTGAAGATCCTTTCAGACCTCTTGTTGTCAGCATAATGCTTTTGTCGATCTTGGGCAGCTTTAATATCCCTTTGGATAGCTTTGGTTTGTTCCTCCATCTCTTCGAGCATTTTCCTGGATGCCTCAACTCTTATGGTCGGATCAGAGAAATTTAGAGGAGACAAGCATTCTTGCCCATAGAGTGCTTTGAATGGTGACATTCCTATGCTTTGATGATAAGACGCATTGTAGGCAAATTCTACCAGAGGAAGGTATTGAATCCACCTTCTGGGTTCCCGTCCACAGTATGCTCTTGAGAATGTCTTCAATTACTTGATTGACTCTTTCAGTCTGGCCATCGGTCTCTGGGTGATAAGCTGTGCTAAAGCAAAGTTGAGTCCCCAGAGCTTGAAATAAAGACTGCCAGAATTTTGAAGTGAAGTCAGAATCCCGATCACTTACTATCCTTTTTGGAGACCATGAAGTTTGAGGACTTCCTTGATGAATATTCGAGCAACATCAGAGGCTTTGAAGGTCTTTTTTGCTGGTATAAGGTGAGCTACTTTGGTAAGTAAGTCCACTACTACTAGAATGGAGTCATATCCTCCTTGAACAGTGGGGAGACTTGTGACAAAATCCATACTAATGCACTCCCACTTCATTTGGGGAATATCTAAGGGTTGAAGCTTTCCAGGCATCTTGACCCTTTCAGCCTTGATCCTTTGGCATGAGAGACATTGTTTCAAGTACCGAAGCACATCATTTTTCAAGCCTGCCCAATGAAAGCTCCTTCTTACCGCATTTAATGTTTTTGCATAACCTGGGTGTCCTGCAACAGGGCTATCATGAGCTTCATGGAGGATTAGTTTCTTTAAAGCAGGATCCTTAGGGATACATAGCCTGTGATTGAAGTAGAGGCTTCCTTCATGAGTGGAGTATCCCTTGATTAGATTCTTCTCTTTCTCTGAATGTCCCCCTTCTTCTACTAACTTTATCATCCTCTGATAATCTGGGTCATGAGATGAGACTTCTTCCACCTTGACCAGTATGGATTTATTTGGCATTGAAATTGCATTCAAGAAAGATTTGCGGCTAAGTGCATCAGCTACCACATTATCTTTCCCAGGGCGAAATTTGATGTCGAAATCATATTCTTGTAGAATTTCAATCCATCTCCTTTGCCGCATGTTGAGGTTAGGCTAGGTGAAGATCCACTTTAGACTTTTGTGGTCAGTTACAAGCTGGAATTTGCCTCCCAAGAGATAATGTCTCCATAATTTAATCATGGGTGGCATAGTTTGCTTCATATTGCTTCAGCTTGCGGGAAGTATAAGCGACTGGTCTTCCTTCTTGGCCTAAGACACCACCAAGTGCTAGGCTACTAGCATCGGTAACCACTTCAAATTCCTTGGAGAAATCAGGAAGCTTTAAGACTGGGGCAGAAGTAATAATGACTTTCAGCTGATCAAAGCTGTTTTGATGGATTGGCAGCCACACTATTTTGCAATCCTTCTTAAGAAGATCTGTCAAGGGTGCAGCTTTTTGATAAAAATCCTATACCAACCCGTGATTCCCAAGAATCCACGAACTTCACGAACTGATTTAGGGGGTGGCCATTCTAGAATATCCTTGACTTTGGCAGGGTCTACTGAGATGCCATCTTTGGAGACGATGAATCCAAGATACTCAATTTGATGAGTAAAGAAGGTACATTTGCTCTTCTTGGCATAGAGTTTGTGTCTGCGCAGCAATTGCAGAACTCTACGCACATGCTCCTCATGCTCTTCCATTGATTTGGAGTAGATTAGGATGTCATCAAAGAAAACAAGCACAAACTCATCCAAGTACGGGCGGAATATATCTTGCATTAGGCGGTTGAAGGTTGCAGGAGCATTGGTTAACCCGAATGACATTACAGTAAACTCATAGTGGCCATAACGGGTATTGAAGGCTGTTTTGGGTATATCTGCTTCCTTGACTTTGATCTGATAGTAACCAGACCTCAAATCTATTTTTGAGAAGACTTTGGCCCCATGAAGCCTGTCAAGAAGTTCATCGATGCGAGGGATAGGATACTTATTCTTGACAGTGACTTGATTTAGCCCTCGATAATCTATGCAGAGGCGGAGAGTCCCGTCCTTCTTTTTTTGGAAAAGAACAGGTGCTCCCCACGGAGAGCTACTGGGGCGTACAAATCCTTGTTCAATGAGTTGGGAAAGTTGCTCCTTAAGTTCAATGGCTTCAGGAAGGGACATTATATAGGGAGTTTTTGAGACGGGTTGAGCTCCAGGGATCACCTCGATTTCATGGTCGACTTCTCGAGGAGGCGGTAACCCTGTAAGCTCGTCAGGGAAGATGTCAGAGAATTCTTGAAGCCAAGAGGGTTCTTTCTCCATACTAGGTTCAATGACTTTGTTGAGTTTGACTAAGAAAACTTGCTGACCCTTACGTGTTCCCTTGAGAAGATGTTTTGCCTTGACTACCCTAGACTTAGGTTTTCCTGTGATCCCCTGAACAGATATTACTTGGCCATGCTCATTTTCAAAAGTGATACTCCCCTGGTTACAATGAATGCTAGCTTTGTTCGCAATTAACCAATCCATCCCAAGGATTCCATCATAAATTCCTAGTGGCAAGACTCTAAAGTGACCATGAGTTTGCTCATTACCCAGCTCAAAATCAAGGTTCCCTATAGAGTGGCGAGATACTACTTCTTTCCCACTGGCTAATTCTACAATCATTTTTCTAGCTGATTTTTGACTCAAGTTTAATTTTTGCAAGCACCTAGGAGAAAGGAATGAATGGGTACTGCCACAATCAATCAAAAGCTGAAATGGCTTACCGTGATGAGTGGCGGGGGCTTGGATTACACCAAATTGTTTATTCGGACCTTGGTGTTCTACCGCCGCATGGACGGTGGCGCGCTCTTCTTCAGCCTCTTCCAAGGTTGGTTCTTCACTTATAACACAGGCAGTTCTAGCAACTGTTCCTCCGCGGCCTCTGCCACGACCACTGCCTCTTGCACCTTGGTGGGTAGGGGTTCCACGGCCTTGATTTCCTCTGTTACCTTGGGGGAATGATGTTGCCATCTTGGGACAGTTGGCTCTAAAGTGTCTCGGCTCATTGCACTCAAAACACAGAGGGCCTTCTCTGGAAGAAGCAGCATACGAGCGGGGGGCAAAAGAGTTGCCTTGTCACCCTCTGTTGTAGTAGGGGAAATTCTGTTGAGGTTTCTTGTAGGGTTGATCTCTAAGGTTTGCCTCAGGGTAAGATCTCTTTTGATTCTTCGGTTTGTTAGCCTTCATCTCTTTCACAAGGGGCTTTGCTCGTATGAGAGCATCCTGTAAAGTGGTTGGTCTCATTGCTTCAAGGCGGGAATCTAGGGGTTCATTTAGCCCTTGGCAGAAACGAGCCACTTGCTGGGAAGTAGTCATAGCTGGGGCATACTTCCGAAGGGTAATGAATTTGGAATAATAGTCCTCAAGAGTTAAGCTGTACTGTCTAAGACTAAAGAACTCATTCATCTTTATGGACTCATGGGATGGAGGAAGATATCTTTCCTTCACTGCCTGTTTGATGTCTTCCCACGTTTGAGAATGCTCGGTGACCTCCTTGTCATGGCACCACTGTTTCCACCAGAGTTTAGCATCTCCAGTGAGGCGAAACCGTGCGAGCATAGACTGATTTGCTACTCCAGTACCGGCAGCAGAGAAATAGTCATCCATCGCCTCAATCCAGACTTCAGCATCCTTCTCAACCTTTGAACCTTCTCCTTTAAAGAAGGGAGGTTGCATTTGCTTGAGCAGGAGCTTCTTCTCCTGGGTATCGGTATAAAGCGCATTGGGAAGTGGAGGGTGGTCATCCTGGCCATCATCGTAAAAACAATTTTTAAGATTACAAGATTCATATTTGCACAACGCTTAATTTTTGGAGAGCAAAACCATTGAAATTATTTTATTTCCAAATATTTACAAGGACAAGTTTTATTACAAAGATCTGAGACTAATATAATTAGTCTTATTTGACATCAAGGGAAATTCCTAGGCTTCACTGTGACATAAGGGTAGAGCGGTCCACATATGTGAAATATAGGGGTTCCGCTGTAGTTTCTAAGACTCTAAAAACTGATGGTAAGGGTGGTAAACTCTGGATTGGGGTGGGTCCCAACACTGCTACTCTATTAGCAGGTAAGACCTGCATCACTTTGTCATACACCCAACGATCCTGAGGTATGCGAACCCCATCTATAGTCACCGAGGTGTCGTCCCTGGGGGTACCGACGAACCAAAATAAGCGGACCATCTTCAGCTTCTCAATCCAACGAATCCGCTTAAGGTCGGTGGTGAGGTTCCCAATCTGATCTGCTCGGATGATGAAGTATCTCGGCCCACGACTCCAGAAATCTCTACCCCATCCTCTCTGAATACGAGAGAAATGAGGGAGGGATATCTTCTCTAATATCTGCACCATGGTGTCGCGGAACTCGAAATTCGCGGAGTGACTAGCAGTCTCGAAGATGCATTGGAAAACTAGAAATTTGGAGTAGGCATCTTCCTCTTCCTACAATCATTCAAACATCAATTTAATTTATTTGTTTTAGTAGGATGTCTTTACTAATTATGTTAGGTAAAACATTTATTACAAAACAGTCCTTAAACTGCAATTCCTAGGAGCCAAACTTGCTCTGATACCAATTGTAAGGTTCCTCCCTTTAAAAATGGGAGAAACACTTAAGATAGTCCGCTAAGTCTTATCTTGGGAAAAATTTCCTATTCATCGACACCTTGACCCTGTAGAGATTCAAGGATACGATTCATAGGTATGACCTAGCTCTATCTCGCAGGGGGAGCGTGATTTTCTAATCATCAAATCACCCATAGGGCAATTGATCAAAATTGGGCAACTACTAGACTTGATTTCTAGAGACAACGCTTTTTTCCTCATCTTATGCAAGGCACAGCCGCTGGCCTAGTCTTCTTGAATAGAGTTGCCCAAGAACCTAACTATCTAACGTAGGGCTTTCACTTAATTTGTTGGAAAGCTACCCGACTAATCGGGTCCACCCATCCGTAGGATGGTGCCGTCAGGGCATTCCATCCTCCCACTTTCCACCCTACTCACGCATCAATTTGTTTTCTAATTAATACTACCACACTGTTTGACATAAATAAACATATTCCTTAATTAGGGCCTTTCTTCACAAGGTTCGTTATAACAGCCTTCTTACACAATACAATCATACCAAAGACAAGATGCCATTATATAAAAAGTTTATACATGAATCCATTTCCATACAAGCCAATCCGGCTCTCTTATTCTTATTCTGCCGATGATCTAGAATTCGGCCTTCCAGCCTCTACATGCTGGGCAATACCCTACGGGACCATACACCTCATCGTCGGCCGCTGGCGAGGACTCAAGCCGGCCTGTCGCCCTCTCAGGCTCCATCGCTCGATCCTCCCGCCCCTCAGAGGGATGTCTGTGAACTAGGGTGGGCTTATTTACCGCACTAGCCTGGGCCCTCAGAACTAGGCAGCCTCATAATCTCTCGCCTCAATCGGCGATCCTTATTCTCCCAAAGGTATGAGGGATACCTTGGGCCATTCCCGGGCTTTGCTAATGACGCCACTCGGCTACACAAGCACGGAACGGAGTTAGCGTTTGAAGCCAAAAGAAATCTTGAATTCCAAAGATAACAACTTCAATGCAATTTTCTAAGTATAGCATTCACAATTCATGAAGATGGCAATTTCAACGCAATTTTATCGAAAACAACATCACATAATTCGTAATTTCATATAACTTTTATGTCCTCGTTTTAAAAGAAAAAGATACCATTCATTAATACTAATTTAAGGAAAATTCTCTTCTTTTGAAAATTAACCAAGCTAACCTGGCCACTGTTTCCTTGAGGGACTTGAAAAGGGAGGACTGGAGCCGCATTGGGCGCATCTCCCTCCATCTCGTTGTTACGTGTGTCTCTTGAGGCAATATTTTGCCGTCTCCGGGATGAGGCCATCTTAGGCGTCGCCTTGTAGAGCTCGCTGCTGCGATCGAAACGCTTCAGTCGGATCTGAATTCCGAGCTTGTTTGCTCACCGTATGAGCAAAAGAATATGGCGCACGAACCCTCGCTTGAGCCAAAAATCCCTTACTAAAGTCTACGCAAATGGGGGGGGGGATTGTGAGATGTCCTTAAGGCCAAAGGCAAAAACGTGGAGAGGGCTGGGAGGGGTTGCTGCAAGCCTCTCTGTAAGTCTATTCACACGGGGGGGGGAGAAGAGTTAAGGACACTGGCCCATGGCAAGAGGAGGATGGAGGAAAATTGGCTTATCTGAAAAGAGCCAAATGAGGGGGTGTGAGAGGGGTGGCTGCAAGGGCGGCTGTACTTGCAGCAAGTACGCTACGGCGGTACGGACGGCGGCACAACAGGGCATACGCTACACAGAAGTGCGTGTCGACTGAGGAGCACCCCAGGGGTTTATATAGCTGAGGGGTGAGGGTGCGGGCGCTGCGCAAAGCAGGGACGAAAGGACGGTGTACCTTCAAAGGCTATGGATCAGTGGCCTGCATGGGTCTACCGGAAAGGTACGGTGTCGGTTGTCTGGGAAAGGAGTGGTACGCATGTACCTTATCCGGTCTGGGTGTCCGCCCAAGGGTACGCGTGGACCAAACAGTGGGCGGCCATCCCTTGGTTCTTGGGTGGCCATTGTACGAGCGCCCTAGTAAGTGTGTACGGACCAAATTTTTGGGGCGGGGTACCCAAATTTGGGGCGCCCGTCTCGATTTGCGTGCGGACCGCCCCGGGGGGCGAAATTTTTTTTTGTCCGGGAGGTTCTCCTGGTCGCAGGGGTTCAGACCGTTCGTCAATCGGACGTGTGGTCGTGCATTTATTAAGGTTTAAAGGTCGCCGTTTTCTAACTAAAATGATTGAAATTAGCGTATAGGCTTGATCCGGTGTCCGTTTTGGATGCTGTAAAATCCTATATTAGGGTAAAATCGCGCGCAGATTCCAAATTTGGGCTCAGAATTGGAAGATTCTAAGTGGAAATGACTCAAATAATAAAATTGTTGATATTTATACCATAAACACTCATAATTACATGGACATTTCTTTATTAGTGAAGATGGGTACGTTACAGTTGGTTGGCTAACCCATGGGACTGGATGGGGTTAGGCTGGACTGATGGATCCGTAAATCGAGATTTTAATTTCTATTATTACGATAGATGAAGTAAATCCCGGATAGAAATTGTTCTATGGATAGGAATCAACGGCTGTGCCTCTTGATGGGAAAAAAAAGCGTTGATCCCAATGATCCAAGTGCAAGTTTCTTCCTTGAATTGACCAAGTACCGTTAAAGGTGCAGTCAGATCAGTTGATCCGTAATGATCTTGACTACGTTAGAGTAAAGAGTTATCCTGGTGGAATCGCCCATGCTTTCTGGGTAAAGGGAGTTTTTCCGGTTTCGATTTTGGACAAACCGACGGATTAGTCTCTTGTCCGGATATCCGTGGGTGAGGCCCCGAGTGTGAGACCCCTACCCGCGCACGATGTGCTACTTCCGCTGCTAGTACCCCGAATCTGTTGCGTGGTGGAGACTGGGATCTCACAATTCCCGCGGGTGCTGTGATGAGAGTCACCCTCCATCTCTCATTCCACTCTCCATCTCTCCACCTTCCCTCCAATGGCATTGTAGGAGGCAAATGCCACATGGTCTTCCACTCCACACCTCTCATCACAATCGGAGAAACCTTTGATGGAGCATAATCTAGGTGGTTTGGAGGAAGAAATCGATGATGTTCATCATACACCACTTTCTTTTGTGCATGTGCTTGTTTGGAAATAAGTGATGGACTACGAATTGGACATGCATTATATCCTGCAGTTGTGAGACCTACGAAATTGCCATGTAAGAACTGAAAGTTAATAGACATTATAATACATTACAGTTATAAATGAATCATTTATTTGTGCATGCTTAGATAAGAATTAATTTATGAGTATGACATACCTGAGCACTCCGTATAGCCCGAAAAATCATGCATAGTCCACATCAAGATATCCTTGACCATTGTATTGCGGCATGAAATTGGACGAGAAACATCATGCACCCTTATGCCTCTCCATAATTGCTCGAGCTCATCAATCAAGGGCTCAAGGTATACATCCATGTTCTTTACCTTGTGCTTCCTGGGCATAAGAAGTGCAAGTATCACACATGACCCTTCTTGATGGACATCCACGGAGGAATATTGTAATTCACAACAACAATAGGCCATGTGGACCATGGTGTAGACCTCAATCCAAATGGGTTCACCCCATCCATACCCATCTTTGAACTATGGCCATCTATCCTCAATGTGAGCCCAAGCTGGTGAGTCAGCGGGAATCCTCATCATGTCATCGGTTGAACAATGGTTCACATGTTATGTCATTAAGTTGGCGATGGATTGACACCGGAACATATGTTGAATGCGAGGTATAATAGAAAAGTGCGTCAATACCTTTTGGGGAATTTTTGCACCTTGTAAATCCTTCCTGTAATAATCCTCTCCACAAATTGGACATTATATGACATTGGCAAAGGTACCCCTGAATAGTACGCAATCATTATGACATGCATGGATTCGAGTGTAATCCATATCAAGCTTGGAAAGGATTCTTCAAGCATCACTTCTTCTTGCGAGCATCAAATTGTTTGTTGGTTTTGGGAGCATCTTCTTTAATAACCGAAGTAGGCTATTCACACTATTATCGCTCCATATGTTGTTTGTGTAAGTTGAGGATTTCCAAGCATGCCTGCAAAGTTGAGTACTTTGCATCCTCCTACAATGGTGTGTTAGCCTCTTTGTGTAACACATTCTTTCTTTCATGTGTTTCAAAGTTAGGTGTCTCTTCCTCACCCTCGCTTTGAAAAAAGTGAGTGATCATCTCCTCCATGGCATCCTCTTCCTCTATATCTCATGTGAAGGAAATCTTGGGTCTTCCAAATGTACTGAACATGCTCCACTTTCCAAGTGCTCCTTACAATGCTTGTATTCCTTCCTCAAGTTTCTCCCAATGATCGAATAATGAGGTATCTTGTGTAGTACTCGTGCACGAATGTCCATGCCCTCCTCATCCTAATGAACCATATTTAAAAATGACACTCAACATTACATATGGCAAACCACGAGTTTACATTTCAAGGCATAAGTTTATATACTAACCGAGGAATTGGCTTGCAACATCAAGTTGGTTGGCATTGGTTCAAATGATCCCCATTTTCTAATATTCTCCAATGTCACTCGACGTTCACGTACACAAAAATTCTTGCATCTTGCACATGAACAAGGGATTCTTCTTCACAACCACTCTAGACCTCCACCAATTGGTTGGTGACCCATCACTATCCGAACTAGTAGAAGACATCTATATTAGGCACAAAAAGTGTGCAGTTAAAAAACTGAATATGAATACATGCACTAAATTTAGTAGTATCAATGGTATATGCATAGGCTTGCTCTCTAAAATTTACATAGTGTCACTATAAGCGTCGTTAAGCGTCATTTTTAGTGACACTGACAAAATTAACTTTTTGAGCTTGCGACATCGCCAACGCCTATTTTTCTCTCCCACAAAAAATTTTCTCCACTCCTTTCCTTGAGTTCCTGCACTGACTCCTCACTTCAATCAAGCTAGCTTTCCTCACAAGCATTTTTACTCTTTATATTCTCCTTTCCCTTCCTCTTCATGAGACTCTTTCTCTTCATCTCCAAATGGTTATGGTGTAAGCTCTTGAAGGTATTTTTCTCTTATGTTTTATTCTAATGCATTTGTTTATGGTTCTTCTTCTTCTTCCCCTTCCCTTCCTCATCCCCTTGCTATTCCTCTTTCTTGAAAAGGAGAAAGGAGAAGAGAAGTCAAGTGTTTGGGGGTTTCTTTCCGACACGCCTGATGCATTGGAGCTCACAATTAGTTGTCACCATCAAACCATTTACTTATTGAGTTTCTTATATATATATATAATCCCTTAGAAAGTAAATTAATGTATGTATGTATGTATGTATGTATATGTATATACATGTGTGTGTGTGTGTGTGTGTGTGTTTCGATGTGTGTATGATATATCTATCTATATATTTAAAAGTGACCACAGCTTATCACCTATCTCTGCACATTAAAATTTAATCAAAATTAATTAAATTATATTGATGTTTGTATTTATATTTTTAAATACATGTATATATGTATAAGTATATGTGTCTATGTATAGGTATATGTATCTAAAACATAATATTCTTGTTGATATTATATATTTACATATGTGTGTGTGTGTGTGTGTGTGTGTGTGAGAGAGAGAGAGAGAGAGAGAGAGAGAGAGAGAGAGTGTGTGTGTGTGTGTGTGTGTGTGTGTTTGTGTGTGTGTGTGTGTGTGTGTGTGTGTGAGAGAGAGAGAGAGAGAGAGAGAGAGAGCGCTTCTATGTGTGTGGAGAGTGTAAGAAGAGAGAGGGAGTGTGCGCATGTGTGTGTGTGTGAGCGAGAGAGAGAGAGAGAGAGAGAGAGAGAGAGTTTCAACATTTGAGAGTGTGTACGTGAAAGAGAGAGGGAGAGGGCCATGTGCATGTGTATGTGTGTCAGTGTGTGAGAGAGAGAGAGAGAGATGGTTGTAGAGAGGGAATAGTTCTTTTCTGGAACCTTGGTCAGCCGCAGCAATGCGTGGGTTCAATACTAGTACGTGTTACGGTGAGGTTCTATGTGGGGAGGTTGTCTCCTTTGCATCCTCATGCAATGCAAAGAGAACTCTTTTGAGAGCAGGATCTAGAGCCCGTGAAGCCTATCGAGATCTCCTTCGAGAGTAGGATCTCCCCCAAGAGTAGCCTCTTTGGAGTGAGGATGAACTTTTTCTTTGAGGAATCCTAGTGAGGTTAAGGACTGATGATGGGAGAGGCACACTTGAGCACAAGGGAGGAAGGCCTTCTGGGCAAACCTGTACTAGATGACATTGATGAAACTTGGGACCCCTTAATAGAGACACTACAAGAGAGGATAAATCACAAACCTCTAGCCTATAAGCATAGTACATACACAACAACATTTTCAAAGCTATAAGGAAACAAACATCTCTTTTGATGGATAAGAAAACCTCACTTTATAAAAAAAATGGTGCATACACATTGCATGGTATCCATGGCTTACACACACGCCACACGGACAAACCAAGTATACTACATTTTCTCCTTAAAATTGAAGACAAGAAAACGAGTAGCAAAGAAATAGTCCATACCTTTAAACCCTCTGGATTTGGCAAAAAGAAGATATTAAATCTTGAACTTTGAAGCCTTCAAGATGAATCTCCTTCCGGTTTTGAGTTCTCCCGAGTCAGTACACTCTCTCCCCAAGGCAGATAACGAACACTAGAAACTTGACAGCTCTTTAGTGGACACGAGAAACTTGAAAGCTCTTCTCACGCAGGCACAATTTTGCTCTAACTTGAAAGCTTTAAAAGAACTATTCCCTCTCTACAACCATCGACAACCGTATACACTTTGAAAGCTCTAAATCCAATCTCCAAGATGTCTTGAATTGTTCCATAATATTAAAGTTTCTCTGATATAATATTATTATCTCTTCTACTAGCTCAACTTTCTTGGTCAAAACTTACCATTACACCACAATCATATGTGACTCTCTTGGAGTCCACACGTTGAGTGCAAAAATGTCGACCTTCTGTGACCACATTACATTATGCACTATATACTTCAACCCAATAAAAAATCTTTAATATAGCTTATATGTAAGCAATTTAGTATTCAACATTATATATCTTAGCAAAATATCTTTACTTACATGGTAGTCACATCCCCTTGCATATTCCCATTCTTCTCTTGTAATCTCCTCTCCCATCCTTTCGGCTTGCTTGAGGGCATCTCTGAGCCATTCAATATTGCAATCCTTTGGAAGAGCCTTTAGGTTGGGTGGGTATGCCATGTGCCTGTGTTGAACTCTTAAATGCTCTTCTCTCCTCTGTCCTTATCTTTTTTGCATATTTCTCATCAATCCACCGGAAATTTCCATTCAAGAAGTGTTAAGAAGACAAAATGTAATGACCTTTTTGTGCATGGACTCATCCATCTTTCGAATGCGTCCTTTTTCATGTGGCACATGTGACACCTTTCGTTCATCCTCATCGTTATGCATGAATCTAGGCATAGATGGATCGATTTGTTTCAAATATTTAGAGATGTATACGAGGGATTCTTGCACCAACCATCGCTCTGCCATGCTTCCTGCTAGCCTTGCCCTTTGCTTCACAAATCCCTTCAAGGTTTTCATGAAGCGTTCAAGAAAAAACATCCACCGGCTATGAACAACACCACATATAGCCACCTCATCCACCAAATGTACTAGAAGGTGCAATTAAGTTGTGAGTATGCTTCTTGGAAAGCTTTCTTCAATCATATATACCTCCTCAATTAACTCAACTCGAGCCTTCTCACAAGGGAATCTGGATGAATCTCCTTTGACACTATCCACCTATTCAACAAAGGAATAAATGATAAATTAAAGAATAATAGATAATTTTAAAGCTATATGTTATACCAAATGCACAAATCTATAGTTTTGATTGGAACTCACCTCCCCAGTCCACCTAATTTATAGATGGCATTCCGAGCCTTCTCTTCTCTGCACCCACCAATTGATTTGGAAGTATGAACAATGCAATCAATTTTTGAAAACAATAAAAGATCAATATAGAGTCCACACAACATAAACCGAGGAGTGCCCAAAAATAAATACAGCTATATACGTACTCGCATCATCTCATGCCAACCATGTGATTTGAGATCATACAATTAATGCTCACCCTTATTTTTTGTTATTGTAAATGCACCCTTTAATGAGTGCATTACATCGGTTGGTGTACGAAAAGATGAAATTTGATTCTTGACTTGTTTTTCCTCTTGACTTGTCAACTTCCATGGCACTTTTGGTAAAATCACCTTGTCATTGACTACCCTTGGCTATGCATTTTCCATGTGTCTGATATCCTTTAAGTCATCTCTTATTGCATGGGTGTCTTTTTTATCAATTAGATGGTCCCAAATCATTGATGCCACATTCTTAAAAAATGTGCATTGACGTACCTGAGCACTCCGTATAGCTCGAAAAATCATGCATAGTCCACATCAAGATATCCTTGACCATTGTATTGCGGCATGAAATTGGACGAGAAACATCATGCACCCTTATGCCTCTCCATAATTGCTCGAGCTCATCAATCAAGGGCTCAAGGTATACATCCATGTTCTTTACCTTGTGCTTCGTGGGCATAAGAAGTGCAAGTATCACACATGACCCTTCTTGATGGACATCCACGAAGGAATATTGTAATTCACAACAACAATAGGCCATGTGGACCATGGTGTAGACCTCAATCCAAATGGGTTCACCCCATCCATACCCATCTTTGAACTATGGCCATCTATCCTCAATGTGAGCCCAAGCTGGTGAGTCAGCGGGAATCCTCATCATGTCATCGGTTGAACAATGGTTCACATGTTATGTCATTAAGTTGGCGATGGATTGACACCGGAACATATGTTGAATGCGAGGTATAATAGGAAAGTGCCTCAATACCTTTTGGGGAATTTTTGCACCTTGTAAATCCTTCCTGTAATAATCCTCTCCACAAATTGGACATTATATGACATTAGCAAAGGTACCCCTGAATAGTACGCAATCATTATGACATGCATGGATTCGAGTGTAATCCATATCAAGCTTGGAAAGGATTCTTCAAGCATCACTTCTTCTTGCGAGCATCAAATTGTTTGTTGGTTTTGGGAGCATCTTCTTTAATAACCGAAGTAGGCTATTCACACTATGCTCCACTTTCCAAGTGCTCCTTACAATGCTTGTATTCCTTCCTCAAGTTTCTCCCAATGATCGAATAATGAGGTATCTTGTGTAGTACGCGTGCACGAATGTCCATGCCCTCCTCATCCTAATGAACCATATTTAAAAATGACACTCAACATTACATATGGCAAACCACGAGTTTACATTTCAAGGCATAAGTTTATATACTAACCGAGGAATTGGCTTGCAACATCAAGTTGGTTGGCATTGGTTCAAATGATCCCCATTTTCTAATATTCTCCAATGTCACTCGACGTTCACGTACACAAAAATTCTTGCATCTTGCACATGAACAAGGGATTCTTCTTCACAACCACTCTAGACCTCCAATTGGTTGGTGACCCATCACTATCCGAACTAGTAGAAGACATCTATATTCGGCGACCCAGAGCCCGAGCACCGTATGGTCAGCACCCTCTAGGATCCTTCGCAGGTGACCTAGCGCTTCACTCATAGGCCGCTTCCTTGGTCCCTCTTTCACCGTACCGGAAGCTCACCATTTAAATCGAACCGAGGCTGGTCAAGACCTCGATCGACCTTGCTACGCGAGACGTCCTCCATTGACTCTCCGTCAGCAGTTGCAACTTTATCAGTTCAGTCTTCATGACCTTAATCCTCAAGACGGTCAAAATGCTTCTCCAGCATTCTTGACATAAAACAGTCATTTACAAACAGTCACAAAATACAGTTTCTATAACGAACTCTTGTCTTTCCATATTATCCACTCTCGGACCACATTACTTATTCCACATTCCATTCAGTGTGTACTCGTCAGTGTGTACTCGTTCTCATCCATTCACTCATATAGACTACACATTATCTCACATACATCTTCATATTCATTATTCTACATACATATCCATGTTCGTACGTCCATATCATACAGCCAATTTTACATTCATATACATACGCATCTACATGCATACATCCACATCCACATTCATACATCCATACCTCCATTTCCAGATCCACACATCCACATTCATATTCATACATCCACATTCACATGCATACATCCATTTTCACATCCTCATTCATACATCCACATTCACATACATACATCCACATCCGTATCTACATCCATACATCCACATCCACCTCTTCATTCACATTCACATCCATACATCCACATCTACATACATACATCTACATCTACATACATACATCCATACATCCACATCTACATACATACATCCATTTTCACATCCTCATTCATACATCCACATTCACATACATACATCCACATCCGTATCTACATCCATACATCCACATCCACCTCTTCATTCACATTCACATCCATACATCCACATCTACATCTACATACATACATCCATTTTCACATCCTCATTCATACATCCACATTCACATACATACATCCACATCCGTATCTCCATCCATACATCCACATCCACATCAACATTCACATTCATACATATACATCTACATGTATACATCCACATCACATTCATACGAAGTCCATTTATGAGGAAAATCACACTTTTAGTATAAAAAGAATATCTTTTATGCATACCTATATGCATGAATCCAATGTGATAAAAATAACACTCTTACAATAAAATAATCAACTTTTATGCATACCTCTATGCATGAAATTTAATTATGATAAAAGTCACACTTTTATAATAAAATATTCAACTTTTATGCATACCTCTATGCATGAAATCCAATATGATAAAAGTAACACTTTTGATATAAAAAATTTTCCTTTATGCATACTTCTATGCATGAAAATTAAAAATGATAAAAGTAACACTTTTGATATAAAAAATTTTCCTTTATGCATACTTCTATGCATTAAAATTAAAGATGATAAAAGTAACACTTTTGATATAAAAATTTTCCTTTATGCAAACTTCTATGCATGAAAATTAAAAATGATAAAAGTAACACTTTTAATATAAAAAATTTTCCTTTATGCATACTTCTATGCATGAAAATTAAAAATGATAAAAGTAACACTTTTGATATAAAAAATTTTCCTTTATGCATACTTCTATGCATGAAAATTAAAGATGATAAAAGTAACACTTTTGATATAAAAATTTTCCTTTATGCATACTTCTATGCATGAAAATTAAAAATGATAAAAGTAACACTTTTAATATAAAAATTTTTCTTTATGCATACTTCTATGCATGAAAATTAAAAATGATAAAAGTAATTAATCTAGGATGATAATTCCTAGAATATGGTAGGAAGTCCTCTTTTTATGCTTTGAATGAAATTATTTTATGCATAATTTTTATAAAAATTTTGCCATAGCTCCGCTGCTATGACTGATAAATCTCAATTTTTCTAAGGGATAAAGCTTATCATTAAGGAAATAATTAAAATGATCTCTAATTGGATCATTAATCCATAATGGATTGAATCATCAATGTACATAAACTAAAAGCATAGAAAAAAGCCATTAATTTGGCCTCAAGCATAGCTTAATCTTGGGTTAAGGAAACGCTTTATGAAAAGCTTGATTTGGATTGAGAATGGGTCATGAGTATGACCATTTCTTGAGTAAGAGAGAGGAATTACATAAAAACCATTAGAATTTAAACATAAATGGAAATTAATTTAATAGCATTTATTAAATTATGTAACTCTTCACTACTATTCACCAATTAACTTCAATTAAGCTTCTCAAGCTTGAGAGGGGTTGAGAAGAGAGAAACATTGAGAAATTATAGAAAAGATCAATATTCACTAATTACCTTACAAATTGCTTGATTCTTTGTTCACGGTAGAGGCCCCCAACCAATCAATTGGTTAAGTATGTTGATGGAGCCACTAATGGGGATTGAAGAAAGAGGGAAGCTCCAAAAACTAGTGAATTATTAAATGAATCCACAGTTCTTGGCTTAGGTGGAGTAGAGTAACGATGCATAAACACTATCCATTTTTCAACAAGGGGGAGGCTTCTATTTATAGGAAAAATTGAGCTCCTAACCAAACAAACTGATTCTAAAATTTTTCCAATCAGTTTGGTCAATTTTTGACCATTTTTAGGTCAGTTAAGCTAACTTTTTGGAACTAGACTTGAATTAGGAGAGAGGAGAGATGAAATATCTCAATTTTTATGAGTTTAAAACTCATTCAAGCATGTGAAATATGCACCTCCTTTAAAGAACTCCCCTTCCTTACATATGTGTCATAATGGAATCATTTTAATATTGCTCATAGTTTTTTTTACTAATAAACCTTGTACATTTTCAACTCTTCATCTTATGTGAAATATGCACCTCCTTTAAAGAACTCCCCTTCCTTACATATGTGTCATAATGGAATCATTTATAAACCTTGTACATTTTCAACTCTTCATCTTATGTGAGCATTTACTCATTTTTGGATACCCAAAATATCTCATATTTTTAATATTGCTCATAGTTTTTTACTAATAAACCTTGTACATTTTCAACTCTTCATCTTATGTGAGCATTTACTCATTTTTGGGTATCTTCTTTTACAAATTGGATTTATCTCCTCCCTACACATGGATTGATGCTATTGGCCCATAGGAACCTTAATTGGACCATAATCCGAAAATTTCTGAAAATCTAGACCCTTAGGCTAAGGTCCTTTATACCCATTTCCAATTAATTCCAATTGCACATTGGAAAGTTCTTTTTGAATTTTTGTTTCAGGGGAACTTATTTTAATAAGATGAGATAATTTTCTATCCAAAAATATTAAAAATTTAAATATTCTCTCTCTAGAATATTCTCTCTCTCTAGGTTAAAACAGTTAGAAACAAGTCTTTTATATTTCTAAAGAGGGATTGATTACAAGGGAAGATGCTGGACATTATGAGAGGTTGGGGAGGAATCTTACAGGAATGAAAAGGTACTCAATCTTCTATCATCTACCATATTGGAGAGAGTTAAAAATAAATCATCTTTTGGTTCTTATAAATTGATTCTTATCTAAGCATGCACAAACGATTCATTTATAACTGTAATGTATTATAATTACTAACTTTCAGTTCTTACATGGCAATTTCGTAGGTCTCACAACAGGATATAATGCATGTCCAATTTGTAGTCCATCACTTGTTTCCAACAAGCACATGCACAAAAGAAAGTGGTGTATGATGAACATCATCGATTTCTTCCTCTAAACCACCTAGATTATGCTCCATCAGAGGTTTCTCCGATTGTGATGAGAGGTGTGGAGTTGAAGACCATGTGGCATTTGCCTCCTACAATGCCATTGGAGGGAAGGTGGAGAGATGGAGAGTGGGACGAGAGATGGAGGGTGACTCTCATCACAGTCCCACGAGCATGAAAAGGTACTCAATCTTCTATCGTCTACCATATTGGACAGAGTTAAAAATAAATCATCTTTTGGATCCAATGCACATTTTTTAAGAATGTGGCATCAATGATTTGGGACCATCTAATTGATAAAAAAAGACACCCATGCAATAAGAGATGACTTAAAGGATATCAGACACATGGAAAATACATAGCCAAGGGTAGTCAAATGACAAGGTGATTTTACCAAAAGTGCCATGGAAGTTGACAAGGCAAGAGGAAAAACAAGTCAAGAATCAAATTTCATCTTTTCGTACAGCAACCGATGTAATGCACTCATTAAAGGGTGCATTTACAATAACAAAAAATAAGGGTGAGCATTAATTGTATGGTCTCAAATCACATGGTTGGCATGAGATGATGCGAGTACGTACATAGCTGTATTTATTTTTGGGCACTCGTCGGTTTATGTTGTGTGGACTCTATATTGATCTTTTATTGTTCTCAAAAATTGATTGCATTGTTCATACTTCCAAATCAATTGGTGGGTGCGGAGAAGAGAAGGCTCGGAATGCCATCTATAAATTAGGTGGATTGGGGAGGTGAGTTCCAATCAAAACTATAGATTTGTGCGTTTGGTATAACATATAGCTTTGAAATTATCTATTATTCTTTAATTTATCATTTATTCCTTTGTTGAATAGGTGGATAGTGTCAAAGGAGATTCATCCAGATTCCATTGTGAGAAGGCTCGAGTTGAGTTAATTGAGGAGGTATATATGATTGAAGAAAGCTTTCCAAGAAGCATACTCACAACTTAATTGCACCTTCTAGTACATTTGGTGGATGAGGTGGCTATATGTGGTGTTGTTCATAGCCGATGGATGTTTTTTCTTGAACGCTTCATGAAAACCTTGAAGGGATTTGTGAAGCAAAGGGCAAGGCTAGCAGGAAGCATGGCAGAGCGATGGTTGGTGCAAGAATCCCTCGTATACATCTCTGAATATTTGAAACAAATCGATCCATCTATGCCTAGATTCATGCATAACGATGAGGATGAACGAAAGGTGTCACATGTGCCACATGAAAAAGGGCGCATTCGAAAGATGGATGAGTCCATGCACAAAAAGGTCATTACATTTTGTCTTCTTAACACTTCTTGAATGGAAATTTCCGGTGGATTGATGAGAAATATGCAAAAAAGATAAGGACAGAGGAGAGAAGAGCATTTAAGAGTTCAACACAGGCACATGGCATACCCACCCAACCTAAAGGCTCTTCCAAAGGATTGCAATATTGAATGGCTCAGAGATGCCCTTGAGCAAGCCGAAAGGATGGGAGAGGAAATTACAAGAGAAGAATGGGAATATGCAAGGGGATGCGACTACCATGTAAGTAAAGATGTTTTGCTAAGATATATAATGTTGAATACTAAATTGCTTACATATAAGCTATATTAAAGTTTTTTTAATGGGTTGAAGTATATAGTGCATAATGTAATGTGGTCACAGAAGGTCGACATTTTTGCACTCAACGTGTGGACTCCAAGAGAATCACATATGATTGTGGTGTAATGGTAAGTTTTGACCAAGAAAGTTGAGCTAGTAGAAGAGATAATAATATTATATCAGAGAAACTTTAATATTATGGAACAATTCAAGACATCTTGGAGATTGGATTTAGAGCTTTCAAAGTGTATACGGTTGTCGATGGTTGTAGAGAGGGAATAGTTCTTTCTAGTGTTCGTTATCTGCCTTGGGGAGAGAGTGTACTGACTCGGGAGAACTCAGAACCGGAAGGAGATTCATCTTGAAGGCTTCAAAGTTCAAGATTTAATATCTTCCTTTTGCCAAATCCAGAGGGTTTAAAGGTATGGACTATTTCTTTGCTACTCATTTTCTTGTCTTCGATTTTAAGGAGAAAATGTAGTATACTTGGTTTGTTCGTGTGGCGTGTGTGTAAGCCATGGATACCATGCAATGTGTATGCACCATTTTTTTATAAAGTGAGGTTTTCTTATCCATCAAAAGAGATGTTTGTTTTCTTATAGCTTTGAAAATGTTGTTGTGTATGTACTATGCTTATAGACTAGAGGTTTGTGATTTATCCTCTCTTGTAGTGTCTCTATTAAGGGGTCCCAAGTTTCATCGATGTCATCTAGTACAGCTTTGCCCAGAAGGCCTTCCTCCCCTGTGCTCAAGTGTGCCTCTCCCATCATCGGTCCTTAACCTCACTAGGATTCCTCGAAGAAAAAGTTCATCCACTCCAAAGAGGCTACTCTTGGGCGAGATCCTACTCTCGAAGGAGATCTCGATAGGCTTCATGGGCTCTAGATCCTGCTCTCAAAAGAGTTCGATTTGCATTGCATGAGGATGCAAAGGAGACAACCTCCCCACATAGAAAAAGTTCATCCACTCCAAAGAGGCTACTCTTGGGGGAGATCCTACTCTCGAAGGAGATCTCGATAGGCTTCATGAGCTCTAGATCCTGCTCTCAAAAGAGTTCGATTTGCATTGCATGAGGATGCAAAGGAGACAACCTCCCCACATAGAACCTCACCGTAACACGTACTAGTATTGAACCCACGCATTGCTGTAGTTGACCAAGGTTCCAGAAAAGAACTATTCTCTCTCTACAACCATCTCTCTCTCTCTCACACACACACTCACACACATACACATGCACATGGCCCTCTCCCTCTCTCTGTCACATACACACTCTCAAATGTTGAAACTCTCTCTCTCTCTCTCTCTCTCTCTCTCTCTCTCTCTCTCGCTCACACACACACACATGCGCACACTCCCTCTCTCTTCTTACACTCTCCCACACATTGAAGCGCTCTCTCTCTCTCTCTCTCTCTCTCTCTCTCTCACACACACACACACACACACAAACACTCTCTCTCTCTCTCTCTCTCTCTCTCTCTCTCTCTCTCACACACACACACACACACACATACACATATGTAAATATATAGTATCAACAACAATATTATGTTTTAGATACATATATATACCTATACATAGACATACTTATACATATATACATGTATTTGAAAATATAAATACAAACATCAACATAGTTTAATTAATTTTGATTAAATTTTAATGTGCGGATATGGGTGATAAGCTGTGGTCACTTTTAAATATATAGATAGATATATCATACACACATCGAAACACACACACACATATGTATATACATATACTGTAAGATTCCTCCCCAACCTTCGAGGTATACAGGAGTAAGAATCTCCCTTTCTGATCTTATAATTATTCCCTGTCTAAAATAAATTTTGTTTTTAAAAAAAAAGGAAGACCCTTTCCCTAGAATACTTCTCAAGAGTCCCACCTGTTTTAAGGATTCAGAACAATGAGTTCAGAAGTAAAAATCGGTGTTTTGGATACCAAGGTTTTGGTCTTCATTTGAGTACGGCCCAAAAGAAGTTCTTTATCTCTTGGGAGTATAAGAAGTTATCCCCCAGATATTGCGAGCCTTATCTGAATTCAAAGAAAGTAAGTAACTTAGCTTACGAGCTTCTTTTACCTCCTCATCTCAAAGTTCATAATGTATTTCATGTAAGCCTTCTATAAAAATATGCGCCATACCCAAATCATGGAAAGATGGTAAAACTTCAGTGGCAAGATACCGTTGGCTTCTAGGTTACGCTAGCTCCTTCCTTTATATAAAGTCATAATTTTTACTTGTCGCTCACAGTAATCTTACTTCCATCGATCCCCTTTCTTTCTTAATCTCCTTCATGGCTTGGCAGCAGGAATTGGTTTTATCCATGATGATTTCTCACCTTCAAGATGCAAACGAATCTGTGAAGAAGGATTTTATAGAACTGTATGAGCGCTCACTTTTCCCTCACTTGGGAACTTCTGTAGCTCAGACCAAATGGCGGACCTGTCGAGATATAACTAGGGTAACACCGTGGGGGCGACAGCACTTTCGTAACAATATCCGCTTGGCTATAGTTTTTGAAGCCTTGGGTTTGGGTCCCCGATACTACTGCGTGATGAGATCAAGGCATGGTGGATTTTCTGAGCCGGTCTTCTTACTAGCGTGCTTTCTTCCTCACCAGAAGATATGCCTTTATCTCGTTTTTGGCTTGCCTCTTAGAGGCCCTTTTCTTAGATCACCTCATACCACTGAGGTAGGTGCTACAATAAACAGCCGAATTATTCCCATAGATGAGTTACCTTATATGTGTGCAGCTTGTGAGTGCTGCTTTTGTGACCATATGATGGACGGGCTTATGGAAGTGTAAAAAGTTCTTCTATCTTGCTGTATATGTTCCAAGAGTGAATAAAGTTGAAATCTTGTTCTTGTCTTGAGTCTTGCTCTCTTTGAGACTTTTCTTGGTGATTAATTTTTAATTAAATTTTCTCTCAGCCTCATATTCGTGCATCTTGCGAAAATACCCCCAGTTTGCGAGATGAGGACATCTCGCGTTTTTCAAGTGGGAGAGAATGTAAGATTCCTCCCCAGCCTCTCAAGATATCCAGCATCTTCCCCTGTAATCAATCCCCTCTTCAAAAATATGAAAGATCTTATTTTTAACTTAGAGAGAGAAAATATTCTAGAGAGAGAATATTCAGATGTTGAATAATTTTAGATAGAAAAATTTCTCATATTATTAAAATGAATTCCCCTGAAACAGAAATTCAAAAAGAACTTTCCAGTGTGCAATTGGAATTAATTGGAAATGGGTATAAAGGACCTTAGCATAGGGGTCTAGATTTTCAGAAATTTTTGGATTATGGTCGAATTAAGGTTCCTGTGGGCCAATAGCATCAATCCATGTGTAGGGAGGAGATAAATCCAATTTGTAAAAGAAGATACCCAAAAATGAGTAAATGCTCACATAAGATGAAGAGTTGAAAATGTACAAGGTTTATTAGTAAAAAACTATGAGTAATATCAAAAATATGAGATATTTTGGGTATCCAAAAATGAGTAAATGCTCACATAAGATGAAGAGTTGAAAATGTACAAGTTTATTAGTAAAAAACTATGAGAAATATTAAAAATATGAGATATTTTGGGTATCCAAAAATGAGTAAATGCTCACATAAGATGAAGAGTTGAAAATGTACAAGGTTTATTAATAAAAAGCTATGAAAAATATTAAAAATATGAGATATTTTGGGTATAATCATTCCATTTTGACACATATGTAAGGAAGGGGAGTCCATTAAAGAAGGTGCATATTTCACATGCTTGAATGAGTTTTAAACTCAAAGATAATGTGATATTTTTATCTCTCCTCTCTCTTGAACCAAACCAAATCAAAAAGGAACCAAACCGAATCAAAAAAGTAACCAAACTAGATCCAAATCTAGTCCAAATTCAACCAAACTGCATCTGGAAAATTCTAGAAATCAGTTAGCCTTGGTTAGAGCCTCCCTCTCCTATAAATAGAACATGAGTCCTTTGGAAAAAAGGAGGAGAATTTTACTATTCTAGAACTATGCTGAAATAATGCTAATATTTACTATTCTCTAAAATTCTCTTCAATTTGTAAGAAATTGGAGCTTCCCTCTTTCTTCAATCTCCATTGGTGGCTCCATCAACATACTAAACCAATTGATTGGTTGGGAGCCTCTACCGTGAACAAAGAAACAAGCAATTTAGAGGTAAGTGTGGTGAATTTTGATCTTTTCTATAATTTCTCAATGTTTCTCTCTTCTCAACCCCTCTCAAGCTTGAGAAGCTTAATTGAAATGGTTTTTTTGAATGCTATTGAAGTAATTAATGAATGATAGTAAAGAATTACATAAATTTCCATTTATGCTTAATTCTAATGGTTTTTATGTAATAACTCTCTCACACTCAAGAAATGGTCATACTCATGACCTATTCTCAATCCAAATGAAGCTTTTCATAAAGCTTTTCCTTAATCCAAGATTAATCTATACTTAAGACCAAATTAATGGCTTTCCCTATGCTTTTAGTTTATGTATTTCATGAATATTGATGATTCAATCCATTATGGATTAATGATCCAATTAGGGATCATTCTAATCATTCTAATCGTTCCCTTAATGATAAGCTTTATCTTTTTAGATAATTGAGATGTATCAGTCATAGCAGCGGAGCTATGGCAAAATTTTTATAAAAATTACACATAAAATAATTTCATTCAAAGCATCAAAAGAGGACTTCCTACCATATTCTAGGAATTATCATCCTAGATTAATTAAAAGAATTTTATTGTAATCATGGAGGTGTGGATGTATGCATGTAGATGTAGATGTATGGATGTGAATGTGAATGTGGAGGTGGATGTATGCATAGAGATGTGGATGTATGCATGTAGATGTAGATGTATGGATGTGAATGTGAATGTGGATGTGGATGTATGAACGGAGATGTGGATGCATGCATGTAGATGTATAGATGTGGATGTGAATGGAGATGTGGATGTATGCATGTAGATGTAGATGCATAGATGTGGATGTGAATGGAGATGTGGATGTATGCATGTAGATGTAGATGTATAGATGTGGATGTGAATGGAGGTGTGGATGTATGCATGTAGATGTATAGATATGGATGTGAATGGAGATGTGGATGTATGCATGTAGATGTAGATGTAGATGTATAGATGTGGATGTGAACGGAGATGTGGATGTATGCATGTAGATGTATAGATATGGATGTGAATGGAGATGTGGATGTATGCATGTAGATGTAGATGTATAGATGTGGATGTGAATAGAGATGTGGATGTATGCATGTAGATGTAGATGTATGGATGTGAGTGTGAATGTGGATGTGGATGTATGCATGGAGATGTGGATGTATGCATGTAGATGTAGATGTATAGATGTGGATGTGAATGTGGAGGTGGATGTATGCATGTAGATGTAGATGTATGGATGTGAATGTGAATGTGGATGTGGATGTATGCATGGAGATGTGGATGTATGCATGTAGATGTAGATGTATGGATGTGAATGTGAATGTGGATGTGGATGTATGCATGGAGTTGTGGATGTATGCATGTAGATATGAATGTATGCATATAGATGTGGATGTATAGATGTGAATGTGCATGTAGATGTGGATGTGAAAATGGATGCATGGATGTAGATGTGGATGTATGGATGTGAATGTGGATGTAGATGTGGATATATGGATGGATGTGAATATATGATATGTGATGTGAAGGAATCTAAAGTGAGGAGATGGAAAATGATGTGATTATGAGTACACATATAAACGGAATGTGGAATAAGTAATGTGGGTTGATGAGGGATAATGTGGAAAAATGAGAGTTAATATAGAAACTGTATTTGTAAACTGTTTGTAAATGCTGTTTGTAAATGACTGTTTTATGTCAAGAATGCTGGGAAAGCATTTTGATTGTCTTGTGATTAAGGTCGTGGTAACTGATAAAGTTGCAACTGCTGACGGAGAGTCAATGGAGGACGTCTCGCGTAGCAAAGTCGATCGAGGTCTTGACCAGCCTCGGTTCGATTAAAATGGTGAGCTTCCGGTACGGTGGATGAGGGACCAAGGAAGCGGCCTATGAGTGAAGCGCTAGGTCACCTGCGAAGGATCCTAGAGGGTGCTGACCATACGGTGCTTGGGCTCTGGGTCGCCTAGGATACGCATGCGTGCGTCGAGGAAGATATTGGAACAAGGAGTAAGAGTTGTTTTCTGAAACCGGGCATGGATCTGGTTGATTGACCTTGCTGGTCTTCAATGGATGAGTCCATGGCTCTTTATATGGATCTGTTGGTTGATCTTGCTGATCTCCATCTTGATTTTTTTAAGTGATTATATTGCCGAGTATTATGGGCTAGGAACTATTGAAAAGGCCCCTGAGTGGACAGGTGGTGAGCGTTCTGGTTGCCAATGATGCCATAGATACTCTGATGAGGAATGATGGGAAATTAAGAATCAACCGGATAATTTGGAAGATGGTGATCAGTGATACTATGGTTTTATTAAAGGATTGTTTTAAAACTGGTTGAATCTGTGAAAAGGCAATTTCATATTGGGTGTGTAAGTGGTGTGACTAGTTTTATTTTTGCATGAACTTCCAGCTAGGGGGCCTTGGAACTCTTTTCCTTGTTACCCGGGACAAAACCTAACCAAATTCTTAATTGGATCCCATCACTACAGTGGTTGGGCGGTTGGCTAACCCATGGGACTGGATGGGGTTAGGCTGGACTGATGGATCCATAAATCGAGACTCAATTTTTGTTATTACGATAGATAAAGTAAATCCCGAATAGTAATTGTTCTATGGATAGGAATCAATGGCTGTGCCTCTTGAATGGGAAAAAAAGCGTTGATCCCAATGATCCAAGTGCAAGTTTCTTCCTTGATTGATCTGATTGAGTATCTTTATAGATGCAGTCGGATCAGCTTGATCAGTAATGGTCTTGACTACGTTAGAGTAAAAAGTTATCCTGGTGGAATCGCCCGTGCTTTCCGCGTAAAGGAAGTTTTTTCCGGTTCGGTTTTGGAACAACCGACGGATTAGTCTCTTGTCCGGATATCCGTGGGCGAGGCCCTGAGTGTGGGACCCTGCCCCGCACAAGATGTGTTGAAATTTGAGCATAATGATGAGCTATGGTGGATCAAACACTAGAATCAACATCATTAACAAAGTGATTAGCAAATGATTAAGATGTAATTAGTGAATAATTAGCAAATAGATTAAGATAGGCATGGATACTAAAAAACCAGCAAATTCTCATTAGGGCTATGCCTCAATTTATAGAGTTTACATCAAGCATCAAATCCCATTGATTTCTCCATGATTCACTCCACCTCTTTTCCCTGAATCTCTCCACCTCTTCACTTTTCCCAGAATATCTCCACACTTCCTAGAATATCTCCACACTTCCTAAATCTTCTCATGCTACCCTTTATTCTCTCCCAGCAGATTCTTCTCACCTTTTCACAGGTTCTTTCACATTTGCTCAATCTCTTTTATAGCCTCTAACCACGGGCTTGTTCCCACACACACCCTATTCACTTGTATTTTCAACACCTCCCCTCAAGTGAATAATCCTAGTACACCTAGACCCTATACCAAGTTTGCCTCCCCTTACTTGGTAGTCCGCGACCAGTGTCTACTCCTCGCCTCAAGTTATCTCAGCATGCCTGGACCATGTATCAAGTTTCTTTCTTACTTGACAGTCCGCGACCACTGCCTCAAGTCCCTAAACTCCATAGTCCTTGACGAGTACTCTCTCTCTCTATGTGTCCAAGGCTACTATAAGTGCCCGTGACCTTGACTAAAGTGCTCACACATACATCTACCACGTGGCCTACATCATCGGTGGCTCAGAGGTGGTTTTACTTTGTTGGGGCAGGTTACATTGGGTTGTGGGGTCTCTCTCTCTCTCTCTCTCTCAGAGATTTTCACATGGCTCCTCACTCTTTGGAGCCTCACATCTTCTCTTTTCTTCAGTCTTCTTCTCGTGGCAGCATCTCTCCACGCGTCCGTCTCTTCTTTCAGTCTTCTTGGGACAGCTTCTCTTCTTGTGGCAGCTTCTCTTCTCGTGTCCATGTCTTCCTTCAGCTTTTCTTCTTGGTGTGGATCCTCTTCTTGGGAAGGGATATTCTTCTTCTTTCATGGCTGGAGCCATGAGCTCGTCCGTCAGGTCATTTTGCTCCATGTGAGCAACATGTTTCAATGTTTTGCTGATAGTTCCTTTGGGTTTTTTTATGTTTATCTTGTATCATTATGCAATGCAAACCCAAATTTATGTGGGAGGTCTTACCTCTTGCCTTATTCTGGACAAGGGCAGTGTCTGTTCCCATTTTTACACTGATGCAATGTGCCCAATACATAATGCGTATAGCATTCATTCTCATGCACATTCCAAATGCAACTCTGGCTGTGAATAATCTTGAATTTGAGTGAGATTTATAGGCATTAACCAAAGGTTAAATGCAAAATGATGATTTTCACAATTTTATCAACACAATTTTCCCAGAAATTAAATCAAGGGTAACCAATTTGTACGGGATGGTTGGAGTATCAAACCAACTCCGATTTGCAATTTGAAGCTATAGGGATCTGTATCAGATACGTAATGGTTAATTTGAACCCTCAATTGCACCAAAATACAGTGATTAGCACTGATTAATCACTGATTAGCAAATTAATGCTCTGTTTTGTGTGCAAAAAATAGAGTATGTGGGGAGTCCAGATCTGGTGCCTTCCACTTCAAATGAGCTCAAATGCTTTCAAAGGCATAAATAGAAATGAGTCTAGTAGAGGATTAAGCCAAGAAACACAAGATTTGACAAAATAATGAAAGCTTAATCTCTGTTTTTCCAAAGTCACCTGCAGATTTGATGACGAGCTTGGATCTCACTGTAGACTTGATGAAATTGAATTCTATCTTCACCAGCTTGTAGAGCATGCTTGATTACCCCTTGGGCTAGGAGGAATTAGAAGGATTTGACTTGATGAAGTAGCAATGGCAAAAACTCCTTAGAAAAATGGTGCCCTTCAATCTGCGAAAATCTGCAGTTCTGCGCTGAATTGAATCACAAGATTTAAGGTGTGTGTAGCCCTATGAGTCTACTATAAGTACCTAAAAGGGCTTAGCCTAATGTTATGTGTGCAAGGAGAATGGAGTCCTCCACTGGCTGGGGGTGAAGGGGAGAAGTGAAAACTCACTAAAAATTTGATTTTTTGCTAATTATTTACTAATCCTAATTAATTAACTAATGGGCTCATAAACCTAATTGATTCTAGGCATGGCTGTGATACCATGTTGAAATTTGAGCATAATGATGAGCTATGGTGGATCAAACACTAGAATTAACATCATTAACAAAGTGATTAGCAAATGATTAAGATGTAATTAGTGAATAATTAGCAAATAGATTAAGATAGGCATGGATACTCAAAACCCAGCAAATTCTCATTAGGGCTATGCCTCAATTTATAGAGTTTACATCAAGCATCAAATCCCATTGATTTCTCCATGATTCACTCCACCTCTTTTCCCTGATTCTCTCCACCTCTTCACTTTTCCTAGAATATCTCCACACTTCCTAAATCTTCTCATGCTACCCTTTATTCTCTCCTAGTAGATTCTTCTCACCTTTTCACAGGTTCTTTCACATTTACTCAATCTCTTTTACAGCCTCTAACCAAGGGCTTGTTCCCGCACACACCCTATTCACTTGTATTTTCAACAAGATGTGCTACTTCCGCTGCTAGTACCCCGAATCCATTGCGCGGTGGGAATAGGGATCTCACAGTTGGTATCAGAGCAAGTTGGCTAATAAAGATCAACTGAGAAGACAAATATGTCAAAAATTTATCAAGAAACACAAAAAGGTTGTAATTGTGTGATATAATTCATCCAATTTGATATTCAAACTGAAATTCGTAATTTGGTGATTGGGTCTTCAGATGGAAGTACCACAATTATATAGAATCCCTGACTTGCTTGAGGCCTAGACATGATGGTATTTACCTTATAATTCTAAGGGCCGTGACTACCCGTATATATCGAGAGTATAACTGTAGCTCTTTACTGACAGTATATACGAGTAAATCTAAGACTTGAAATTATAAGCGTTAATGCTATCCAGATGATGATTTCGAATGTGGTTGATATGATTTTTAATTCTGTTTGAGAATTGATGAATTGATTTGGATTCTGATTAAAAAATGATGATTTCTAAAATTTAGTTGAAATATAATAATCTGAACGAAACCACAATGAGGATGAATGGGACGAGTCCCTGTGATGATATTCACAACTAGAATGATGATATTCACAATGAGGATGAATGGGACGAGTCCCTGTGATGATATTCACAACTAGAATGATGATATTCACAATGAGGATGAATGGGACGAGTCCCTGTGATGATATTCACAACTAGAATGATGATAATGAATTCAGCAAATCACTATGAGATTAGTGGATTGTGCTGTCAGATTGCTACTGTTAACACTTGACCTTCAGATCAAGTTAAGGGATGACAAATTGAGAACTTGCTTGACTGAAATTCCCGTGTCAGAAGGAGATTTTTCGGTCTGATGGACCATTATCATGTTAAAGATATGAATGATATGATCTGAATGAATTGTTATTTAATAATGAGTTCTATATAAGGGATATTTATCCCAGTATTCTGTTGGGTTAACCAGAATATAAGGAACCCCATAATAAAATTGGATCTTAAGAAAAAGAGTTGTCCTCTACCTTTCGAGATGAGGACATCTCGCACTTTTTTAAGTGGGGTAGAATGTAAGATTCCTCCCCAACCTTCGAGGTATACAGGAGTAAGAATCTCCCTTTCTGATCTTATAATTATTCCCTGTCTAAAATAAAAGAAAAATTCTGTTTAAAAAAAAAAAGGAAGACCCTTTCCCTAGAATACTTCTCAAGAGTCCCACCTGTTTTAAGGATTCAGAACAATGAGTTCAGAAGTAAAAATCGGTGTTTTGGATACCAAGGTTTTGGTCTTCATTCGAGTACGGCCCAAAAGAAGTTCTTTATCTCTTGGGAGTATAAGAAGTTATCCCCCAGATATTGCGAGCCTTATCTGAATTCAAAGAAAGTAAGTAACTTAGCTTACGAGCTTCTTTTACCTCCTCATCTCAAAGTTCATAATGTATTTCATGTAAGCCTTCTATAGAAATATGTGCCATACCCAAATCATGGAAAGACGGTAAAACTTCAGTGGCAAGATACCGTTGGCTTCTAGGTTACGCTAGCTCCTTCCTTTATATAAAGTCATAATTTTTACTTGTCGCTCACAGTAATCTTACTTCCATCGATCCCCTTTCTTTCTTAATCTCCTTCATGGCTTGGCAGCAGGAATTGGTTTTATCCATGATGATTTCTCACCTTCAAGACGCAAACGAGTCTGTGAAGAAGGATTTTATAGAACTGTATGAGCGCTCACTTTTCCCTCACTTGGGAACTTCTGTAGCTCAGACCAAATGGCGGACCTGTCGAGATATAACTAGGGTAACACTGTGGGGGCGACAGCACTTTCGTAACAATATCCACTTGGCTATGGTTATTGAAGCCTTGGGTTTGGGTCCCCGATACTACTGCGTGATGAGATCAAGGCATGGTGGATTTTCTGAGTGGGTCTTCTTACTAGCGTGCTTTCTTCCTCACCAGAAGATATGCCTTGATCCCGTTTTCGGCTTGCCTCTTAGAGGTCCTTTTCTTAGATCACCTCATACCATTGAGGTAGGTGCAACAATAAATAGCCGAATTATTCCCATAGATGAGTTACCTTATACGTGTGCAGCTTGTGAGTGCTGCTTTTGTGACCATATGATGGACAGGCTTAAAAGTTCTTCTATCTTGCTGTATATGTTCCAAGAGTGAATAAAGTTGAAATCTTGTTCTTGTCTTGAGTCTTGCTCTCTTTGAGACTTTTCTTGGTGATTAATTTTTAATTAAATTTTCTCTCAGCCTCATATTCGTGCATCTTGTGAAAATACCCCCAGTTTGCGAGATGAGGACATCTCGCGTTTTTCAAGTGGGAGAGAATGTAAGATTCCTCCCCAGCCTCTCAAGATATCCAGCATCTTCCCCTGTAATCAATCCCCTCTTCAGAAATATGAAAGATCTTATTTCTAACTTAGACAGAGAAAATATTCTAGAGAGAGAATATTCAGATTTTGAATATTTTTAGATTCCCCTAAAAAAACAAAAATTCAAAAAGAACTTTCCAATGTGCAATTGAAATTAATTGGAAATGGGTATAAAGGACCTTAGCTTAGGGGTCTAGATTTTCAGAAATTTTTGGATTATGGTCTAATTAAGGTTCTTATGGGCCAATAGCTCGTGTCCATGTCTTCCTTTAGCTTTTCTTCTTGGTGTGGATCCTCTTCTTGGGAAGAGATATTCTTCTTCTTTCCTGGCTGGGGCCATGAGCTCGTCCGTCAGGTCATTTTGCTCCATGTGAGCAACATGTTTCAATGTTTTGCTGATAGTTCCTTTGGGTTTTTTTATGTTTATCTTGTATCATTATGCAATGCAAACCCAAATTTATGCGGGAGGTCTTACCTCTTGCCTTATTCTGGACAGGCAGTGTATGTTCCCATTTTTACACTGATGCAATGTGCCCAATACATAAAGCATATAGCATTCATTCTCATGCACATTCCAAATGCAACTCTGGCTGTGAATAATCTTGAATTTGAGTGAGATTTATAGGCATTAACCAAAGGTTAAATGTAAAATGATGATTTTCACAATTTTATCAGCACAATTTTTCCAGAAATTACATTAAATCAAGGGTAACCAATTTGTACGAGATGGTTGGAGTATCAAACCAACTCCGATTTGCAATCTGAAGCTATAGGGATCTATATTTGATACGTTAATTTGAACCCTCAATTGCACCAAAATACAGTGATTAGCATTGATTAATCATTGATTAGTAAATTAATGCTCTGTTTTGTGTGCAAAAAATAGAGTATGCGGGGAGTCCAGATCTGGTGCCTTCCACTTCAAATGAGCTCAAATGCTTTCAAAGGCATCAATAGCAATGAGTCTCTTAGAGGATTAAGCCAAGAAACACAAGATTGGACCAAATAATGAAAGCTTAATCTCTGTTTTACCAAAGTCACCTGCAGATTTGATGAAGAGCTTGGATCTCACTGTAGACTTGATGAAATTGAATTCTATCTTCACCAGCTTGTTGAGCATGCTTGATTACCCCTTGGGCTAGGAGGAATTAGAAGGATTTGACTTGATGAAGTAGCAATGGCAAAAACTCCTCAGAAAAATGGCACCCTTCAATCTGCAAAAATCTGCAGTTCTGCACTGAATTGGCTCACAAGATTTAAGGTGTGTGTAGCCCTATGAGTCTACTATAAGTACCTAAAAGGGCTTAGCTTAATGTTATGTGTGCAAGGAGAATGGAGTCCTCCACTGGCTGGGGGTGAAGGGGAGAAGTGAAAACTCACTAAAACTTTGATTTTTTGCTAATTATTTACTAATCCTAATTAATTAACTAATGGGCTTGATTCTAGGCATGGCTCTGATACCATGTTAAAATTTGAGCATAATGATGATCTATGGTGGATCAAACACTAGAATCAACATCATTAACAAAGTGATTAGCAAATGATTAAGATGTGATTAGTGAATAATTAGCAAATAGATTAAGATAGGCATGGATACTCAAAAACCAGCAAATTCTCATTACGGCTATGCCTCAATTTATAGAGTTTACATCAAGCAGCAAATCCCATTGATTTCTCCATGATTCACTCCACCTCTTTTCCCCTTGATTCTCTCCACCTCTTCACTTTTCCCAGAATATCTCCACACTTCCCAGAATATCTCCACACTTCCTAAATCTTCTCATGCTACCCTTTATTCTCTCCCAGTAGATTCTTCTCACCTTTTCACAGGTTCTTTCACATTTACTCAATCTCTTTTACAGCCTCTAACCAAGGGCTTGTTCCCGCACACACCCTATTCACTTGTATTTTCAACAAGATGTGCTACTTCCGCTGCTAGTACCCCGAATCCGTTGCGCGGTGGGAACAGGGATCTCACAGTTGGTATCAGAGCAAGTTGGCTAATAAAGATCAACTGAGAAGACAAATATGTCAAAAATTTATCAAGAAACACAAAAAGGTTGTAATTGTGTGATATAATTCATCCAATTTGATATTCAAACTGAAATTCGTAATTTGGTAATTGGGTCTTCAGATGGAAGTACCACAATTATATAGAGTCCCTAACTTGCTTGAGGCCTAGACATGATGGTATTTACCTTATAATTCCAAGGGCCGTGACTACCCATATATACCGAGAGTATAACTGCAGCTCTTTACTGACAGTATATACGAGCAAATCTAAGACTTGAAATTATAAGCGTTAATGCTATCCAGATGATGATTTCGAATGTGGTTGATATGACTTTTAATTCTGTTTGAGAATTGATGAATTGATTTGGATTCTGATTGAAAAATGATGATTTCTAAAATTTAGTTGAAATATAATAATCTGAATGAAACCATAATGAGGATGAATGGGACGAGTCCATGATATTCACAACTAGAATGATGATAATGAATTCAGCAAATCACTATGAGATTAGTGGATTGTGCTGTCAGATTGCTACTGTTAACACTTGACCGGTAGATCAAGTTAAGGGATGACAAATTGAGAACTTGCTTGACTGAAATTCCCGTGTCAAAAGGAGATTTTTCGGTCTGACGGACCATTATCATGTTAAAGATATGAATGATATGATCTGAATGAATTGTTATTTAATAATGAGTTCTATATAAGGGATATTTATCCCAGTATTCTGTTGGGTTGACCAGAATATAAGGAACCCCAGAATAAAATTGGATCTTAAGAAAAAGAGTTGTCATCTAATACACTTTTTTAAGTGGGGTAGAATGTAAGATTCCTCCCCAACCTTCGAGGTATACATGAGTAAGAATCTCCCTTTCTGATCTTATAATTATTCCCTGTCTAAAATAAAAGAAAAATTCTGTTTTTTTTTAAAAAGGAAGACCCTTTTCCTAGAATACTTCTCAAGAGTCCCACCTGTTTTAAGGATTCAGAACAATGAGTTCAGAAGTAAAAATCGGTGTTTTGGATACCAAGGTTTTGATCTTCATTCGAGTATGGCCCAAAAGAAGTTCTTTATCTCTTGGGAGTATAAGACGGTTATTCCCCAGATATTGCGAGCCTTATCTGAATTCAAAGAAAGTAAGTAACTTAGCTTACGAGCTTCTTTTACCTCCTCATCTCAAAGTTCATAATGTATTTCATGTAAGCCTTCTATAGAAATATGTGCCATACCCAAATCATGGAAAGACGGTAAAACTTCAGTGGCAAGATAACGTTGGCTTCTAGGTTACGCTAGCTCCTTCCTTTATATAAAGTCATAATTTTTACTTGTCGCTCACAGTAATCTTACTTCCATCGATCCCCTTTCTTTCTTAATCTCCTTCATGGCTTGGCAGGAGGAATTGGTTTTATCCATGATGATTTCTCACCTTCAAGACGCAAACGAGTCTGTGAAGAAGGATTTTATAGAACTGTATGAGCGCTCACTTTTCCCTCACTTGGGAACTTCTGTAGCTCAGACCAAATGGCGGACCTATCGAGATATAACTAGGGTAATACCATGGGGGCGACAGCACTTTCGTAACAATATCCACTTGGCTATGGTTATTGAAGCCTTGGGTTTGGGTCCCCGATACTACTGCGTGATGAGATCAAGGCATGGTGGATTTTCTGAGCAGGTCTTCTTACTAGCGTGCTTTCTTCCTCACCAGAAGATATGCCTTGATCCCGTTTTCGGCATGCCTCTTAGAGGTCCTTTTCTTAGATCACCTCATACCATTGAGGTAGGTGCTACAATAAACAGCCGAATTATTCCCATAGATGAGTTACCTTATACGTGTGCAGCTTGTGAGTGCTGCTTTTGTGACCATATGATGGACGGGCTTATGGAAGTGTAAAAAGTTCTTCTATCTTGCTGTATATGTTCTTCTATCTTGCTGTATATGTTCCAAGAGTGAATAAAGTTGAAATCTTGTTCTTGTCTTGAGTCTTGCTCTCTTTGAGACTTTTCTTGGTGATTAATTTTTAATTAAATTTTCTCTCAGCCTCACATTCGTGCATCTTGCGAAAATACCCCCAGTTTGCAAGATGAGGACATCTCGCGTTTTTCAAGTGGGAGAGAATGTAAGATTCCTCCCCAGCCTCTCAAGATATCTAGCATCTTCCCCTGTAATCAATCCCCTCTTCAGAAATATGAAAGATCTTATTTTCAACTTAGACAGAGAAAATATTCTAGAGAGAGAATATTCAGATTTTGAATATTTTTAGATAGAAAAATTTCTTATATTATTAAAATGAATTCCCCTGAAAAACAGAAATTAAAAAAGAACTTTCCAATATGCAATTGGAATTAATTGGAAATGGGTATAAAGGACCTTAGCTTAGGGGTCTAGATTTTCAAAAAAATTTAGATTATGGTCCAATTAAGGTTCCTATGGGCCAATAGCATCAATCCATGTGTAGGGAGGAGATAAATCCAATTTGTAAAAGAAGATACCCAAAAATGAGTAAATGCTCACATAAGATGAAGAGTTGAAAATGTACAAGGTTTATTAGTAAAAAACTATGAGTAATATTAAAAATATGAGATATTTTGGGTATCCAAAAATGAGTAAATGCTCACATAAGATAAAGAGTTGAAAATGTAAAAGTTTATTAGTAAAAAACTATGAGCAATATTAAAAATATGAGATATTTTGGGTATCCAAAAATGAGTAAATGCTCACATAAGATGAAGAATTGAAAATGTACAAGGTTTATTAATAAAAAACTATGAACAATATTAAAAATATGAGATATTTTGGATATAATCATTCCATTTTGACACATATGTAAGGAAGGGGAGTCCATTAAAGAAGGTGCATATTTCACATGCTTGAATGAGTTCTAAACTCAAAGATAATGTGATATTTTTATCTCTCCTCTCTCTTGAACTAAACCAAATCAAAAAGGAACCAAACCGAATCAAAAAAGTAACCAAACTAGGTCCAAATCTAGTCCAAATTCAACCAAACTGAATCTGGAAAATTCTAGAAATCAGTTAGCCTTGGTTAGAGCCTCCCTCTCCTATAAATAGAATATGAGTCCTTTGAAAAAAAGGAGGAGAAATTTACTATTCTAGAACTATGCTGAAATAATACTAATATTTACTATTCTCTAAAATTCTCTCCAATTTGTAAGAAATTGGAGCTTCCCTCTTTCTTCAATCTCCATTGGTGGCTCCATCAACATACTAAACCAATTGATTGGTTGGGGGGCCTCTACCGTGAACAAAGAATCAAGCAATTTGTAAGGTAAGTGTGGTGAATTTTGATCTTTTCTATAATTTCTCAATGTTTCTCTCTTCTCAACCCCTCTCAAGCTTGAGAAGCTTAATTAAAATGGTTTTTTTGAATGCTATTGAAGTAATTAATGAATGATAGTAAAGAATTACATAAATTTCCATTTATGCTTAATTCTAATGGTTTTTATGTAATAACTCTCTCACACTCAAGAAATGGTCATACTCATGACCTATTCTCAATCCAAATGAAGCTTTTCATAAAGCTTTTCCTTAATCCAAGATTAATCTATACTTAAGACCAATTTAATGGCTTTCCCTATGCTTTTAGTTTATGTATTTCATGAATATTGATGATTCAATCCATTATGGGTTAATGATCCAATTAGGGATCATTCTAATCATTCTAATCATTCCCTTAATGATAAGCTTTATCTTTTTAGATAATTGAGATTTATCAGTCATAGCAGCGGAGCTATGGCAAAATTTTTATAAAAATTACACATAAAATAATTTCATTCAAAGCATGAAAAGAGGACTTCCTACCATATTCTAAGAATTATCATCCTAGATTAATTAAAAGAATTTCATTGTAATCATGGAGGTGTGGATGTATGCATGTAGATGTAGATGTATGGATGTGAATGTGAATGTGGAGGTGGATGTATGCATAGAGATGTGGATGTATGCATGTAGATGTAGATGTATGGATATGAATGTGAATGTGGATGTGGATGTATGAACGGAGATGTGGATGTATGCATGTAGATGTATAGATGTGGATGTGAATGGAGATGTGGATGTATGTATGTAGATGTAGATGCATAGATGTGGATGTGAATGGAGATGTGGATGTATGCATGTAGATGTAGATGTATAGATGTGGATGTGAATGGAGGTGTGGATGTATGCATGTAGATGTATAGATATGGATGTGAATGGAGATGTGGATGTATACATGTAGATGTAGTTGTATAGATGTGGATGTATGCATGTAGATGTAGTTGTATAGATGTGGATGTGAATGGAGATGTGGATGTATGCATGTAGATGTATAGATGTGGATGTGAATGGAGATGTGGATGTACGCATGTAGATGTAGATGTATAGATGTGGATGTGAATGGAGATGTGGATGTATGCATGTAGATGTATGGATGTGAGTGTGAATGTGGATGTGGATGTATGCATGGAGATGTGGATGTATGCATGTAGATGTAGATGTATAGATGTGGATGTGAATGTGGAGGTGGATGCATGCATGTAGATGTAGATGTATGGATGTGAATGTGAATGTGGATGTGGATGTATGCATGGAGATGTGGATGTATGCATGTAGATGTAGATGTATGGATGTGAATGTGAATGTGGATGTGGATGTATGCATGGAGTTGTGGATGTATGCATGTAGATATGAATGTATGCATATAGATGTGGATGTATGGATGTGAATGTGCATGTAGATGTGGATGTGAAAATGGATGCATGGATGTAGATGTGGATGTATGGATGTGAATGTGGATGTAGATGTAGATATATGGATGTGGATGTGGATGTATGGATGTAGATGTGGATATATGGATGGATGTGAATATATGATATGTGATGTGAAGGAATCTAAAGTGAGGAGATGGAAAATGATGTGATTGGATGAGTACACATATAAATGGAATGTGGAATAAGTAATGTGGGTTGATGAGGGATAATGTGGAAAAATGAGAGTTAATATAGAAACTGTATTTGTAAATTGTTTGTAAATGCTGTTTGTAAATGACTGTTTTATGTCAAGAATGCTGGGAAAGCATTTTGACCGTCTTGTGATTAAGGTCGTGGTGGAGACCTAACTGATAAAGTTGCAATTGCTGAGACGGAGAGTCAATGGAGGACGTCTCGCGTAGCAAAGTCAGCCGAGGTCTTGACCAGCCTCGGTTCGATTAAAATGGTGAGCTTTCGGTACGGTGGATGAGGGACCAAGGAAGCGGCCTATGAGTGAAGCGCTAGGTAACCTGCGAAGGATCCTAGAGGGTGCTGACCATACGGTGCTCAGGCTCTGGGTCGCCTAGGATACCTACGCGTGCGTCGAGGAAGATATTGGAACAAGGAGTAAGAGTTGTTTTCAGAAATCGGGCATGGATCTGGTTGATTGACCTTGCTGGTCTTCAATGGATGAGTCCATGGCTCTTTATATGGATCTGTTGGTTGATCTTGCTGATCTTCAACGAGAGTCCATCTTGATTTTTATAAGTGATTATATTGCCGAGTATTATGGCCTAGGAACTATTGAAAAGGCCCCTAAGTAGACAGGTGGTGAGCGTTCTGGTTGCCAATGATGCCATAGATACTCTGATGAAGGAACGATGGGAAATTAAGAATCAACCAGATAATTTGGAAGATGGTGATCAGTGATACTATGGTTTTATTAAAGGATTGTTTTAAAACTGGTTGAATCTGTGAAAAGGCAATTTCATATTGGGTGTGTAAGTGGTGTGACTAGTTTTATTTTTGCATGAACTTCCAGCTAAGGGGCCTTGGAACTCTTTTCCTTGGTACCCGGGACAAAACCTAACCAAATTCTTAATTGGATCCCATCACTACAGTGGTTGGGCGGTTGGCTAACCCATGGGACTGGATGGGGTTAAGCTGGACTGATGGATCCATAAATCAAGACTCAATTTCTGTTATTACAATAGATAAAGTAAATCCCGGATAGTAATTGTTCTATGGATAGGAATCAACGGCTGTGCCTCTTGAATGGGAAAAAAAGCGTTGATCCCAATGATCCAAGTGCAAGTTTCTTCCTTGATCTGACCGAGTATCTTTATAGATGCAGTCGGATCAGCTTGATAAGTAATGGTCTTGACTACGTTAGAGTAAAAAGTTATCCTGGTGGAATCGCCCGTGCTTTCCGGGTAAAGGAAGTTTTTTCTGATTCGGTTTTGGAACAACCGAATGACGGATTAGTCTCTTGTCTGCATATCCGTGGGCGAGGCCCCGAGTGTGGGACCCTGCCCCGCGCAAGATGTGTTGAAATTTGAGCATAATGATGAGCTATGGTGGATCAAACACTAGAATCAACATCATTAACAAAGTGATTAGTAAATGATTAAGATGTAATTAGTGAATAATTAGCAAATAGATTAAGATAGGCATGGATACTCAAAAACTAGCAAATTCTCATTAGGACTATGCCTCAATTTATAGAGTTTACATCAAGCATCAAATCCCATTGATTTCTCCATGATTCACTCCATCTCTTTTCCCTGATTCTCTCCACCTCTTCACTTTTCCCAGAATATCTCCACACTTCCCAGAATATCTCCATACTTCCTAAATCTTCTCATGCTACCCTTTATTCTCTCCCAGTAGATTCTTCTCACCTTTTCACAGGTTCTTTCACATTTACTCAATCTCTTTTACAGCCTCTAACCAAGGGCTTGTTCCCGCACACACCCTATTCACTTGTTTTTCAACACCTCCCCTCAAGTGAATAATCCTAGTACACCTAGACCCTATACCAAGTTTGCCTCCCCTTACTTGGTAGTCCGCGACCAGTGTCTACTCCTCCCCTCAAGTTATCTCAGCACAACTGGACCCTGTATCAAGTTTCTTTCTTACTTGACAGTCCGCGACCAGTGCCTCAAGTCCCTAAACTCCATAGTCCTTGACACTCTCTCTCTCTATGTGTCCAAGGCTACTATAAGTGCCCGTGACCTTGACTAAAGTGCTCACACATACATCTACCACGTGGCCTACATCATCGGTGGCTCAGAGGTGGTTTTGCTTTGTTGGGGCAGGCTACATTGGGTTGTGGGGTCTCTCTCTCTCTCTCTCTCTCTCTCTCTCTCGCAGAGATTTTCACATGGCTCCTCACTCTTTGGAGCCTCACATCTTCTCTTTTCTTCAGTCTTCTTCTCGTGGCAGCATCTCTCCACGCGTCCGTCTCTTCTTTCAGTCTTCTTGGGACAGCTTCTCTTCTTGTGGTAGCTTCTCTTCTCGTGTCCATGTCTTCCTTCAGCTTTTCTTCTTGGTGTGGATCCTCTTCTTGGGAAGAGATATTCTTCTTCTTTCATGGCTGGGGCCATGAGCTCGTCCGTCAGGTCATTTTGCTCCATTTGAGCAACATGTTTCAATGTTTTGCTGATAGTTCCTTTGGGTTTTTTTATGTTTATCTTGTATCATTATGCAATGCAAACCCAAATTTATGTGGGAGGTCTTACCTCTTGCCTTATTCTGGACAAGGGCAGTGTCTGTTCCCATTTTTACACTGATGCAATGTGCCCAATACATAATGCGTATAGCATTCATTCTCATGCACATTCCAAATGCAACTCTGGCTGTGAATAATCTTGAATTTGAGTGAGATTTATAGGCATTAACCAAAGGTTAAATGCAAAATGATGATTTTCACAATTTTATCAACACAATTTTCCCAGAAATTAAATCAAGGGTAACCAATTTGTACGGGATGGTTGGAGTATCAAACCAACTCCGATTTGCAATTTGAAGCTATAGGGATCTGTATCAGATACGTAATGGTTAATTTGAACCCTCAATTGCACCAAAATACAGTGATTAGCACTGATTAATCACTGATTAGCAAATTAATGCTCTGTTTTGTGTGCAAAAAATAGAGTATGTGGGGAGTCCAGATCTGGTGCCTTCCACTTCAAATGAGCTCAAATGCTTTCAAAGGCATAAATAGAAATGAGTCTAGTAGAGGATTAAGCCAAGAAACACAAGATTTGACAAAATAATGAAAGCTTAATCTCTGTTTTTCCAAAGTCACCTGCAGATTTGATGACGAGCTTGGATCTCACTGTAGACTTGATGAAATTGAATTCTATCTTCACCAGCTTGTAGAGCATGCTTGATTACCCCTTGGGCTAGGAGGAATTAGAAGGATTTGACTTGATGAAGTAGCAATGGCAAAAACTCCTTAGAAAAATGGTGCCCTTCAATCTGCGAAAATCTGCAGTTCTGCGCTGAATTGAATCACAAGATTTAAGGTGTGTGTAGCCCTATGAGTCTACTATAAGTACCTAAAAGGGCTTAGCCTAATGTTATGTGTGCAAGGAGAATGGAGTCCTCCACTGGCTGGGGGTGAAGGGGAGAAGTGAAAACTCACTAAAAATTTGATTTTTTGCTAATTATTTACTAATCCTAATTAATTAACTAATGGGCTCATAAACCTAATTGATTCTAGGCATGGCTGTGATACCATGTTGAAATTTGAGCATAATGATGAGCTATGGTGGATCAAACACTAGAATTAACATCATTAACAAAGTGATTAGCAAATGATTAAGATGTAATTAGTGAATAATTAGCAAATAGATTAAGATAGGCATGGATACTCAAAACCCAGCAAATTCTCATTAGGGCTATGCCTCAATTTATAGAGTTTACATCAAGCATCAAATCCCATTGATTTCTCCATGATTCACTCCACCTCTTTTCCCTGATTCTCTCCACCTCTTCACTTTTCCTAGAATATCTCCACACTTCCTAAATCTTCTCATGCTACCCTTTATTCTCTCCTAGTAGATTCTTCTCACCTTTTCACAGGTTCTTTCACATTTACTCAATCTCTTTTACAGCCTCTAACCAAGGGCTTGTTCCCGCACACACCCTATTCACTTGTATTTTCAACAAGATGTGCTACTTCCGCTGCTAGTACCCCGAATCCATTGCGCGGTGGGAATAGGGATCTCACAGTTGGTATCAGAGCAAGTTGGCTAATAAAGATCAACTGAGAAGACAAATATGTCAAAAATTTATCAAGAAACACAAAAAGGTTGTAATTGTGTGATATAATTCATCCAATTTGATATTCAAACTGAAATTCGTAATTTGGTGATTGGGTCTTCAGATGGAAGTACCACAATTATATAGAATCCCTGACTTGCTTGAGGCCTAGACATGATGGTATTTACCTTATAATTCTAAGGGCCGTGACTACCCGTATATATCGAGAGTATAACTGTAGCTCTTTACTGACAGTATATACGAGTAAATCTAAGACTTGAAATTATAAGCGTTAATGCTATCCAGATGATGATTTCGAATGTGGTTGATATGATTTTTAATTCTGTTTGAGAATTGATGAATTGATTTGGATTCTGATTAAAAAATGATGATTTCTAAAATTTAGTTGAAATATAATAATCTGAACGAAACCACAATGAGGATGAATGGGACGAGTCCCTGTGATGATATTCACAACTAGAATGATGATATTCACAATGAGGATGAATGGGACGAGTCCCTGTGATGATATTCACAACTAGAATGATGATATTCACAATGAGGATGAATGGGACGAGTCCCTGTGATGATATTCACAACTAGAATGATGATAATGAATTCAGCAAATCACTATGAGATTAGTGGATTGTGCTGTCAGATTGCTACTGTTAACACTTGACCTTCAGATCAAGTTAAGGGATGACAAATTGAGAACTTGCTTGACTGAAATTCCCGTGTCAGAAGGAGATTTTTCGGTCTGATGGACCATTATCATGTTAAAGATATGAATGATATGATCTGAATGAATTGTTATTTAATAATGAGTTCTATATAAGGGATATTTATCCCAGTATTCTGTTGGGTTAACCAGAATATAAGGAACCCCATAATAAAATTGGATCTTAAGAAAAAGAGTTGTCCTCTACCTTTCGAGATGAGGACATCTCGCACTTTTTTAAGTGGGGTAGAATGTAAGATTCCTCCCCAACCTTCGAGGTATACAGGAGTAAGAATCTCCCTTTCTGATCTTATAATTATTCCCTGTCTAAAATAAAAGAAAAATTCTGTTTAAAAAAAAAAAGGAAGACCCTTTCCCTAGAATACTTCTCAAGAGTCCCACCTGTTTTAAGGATTCAGAACAATGAGTTCAGAAGTAAAAATCGGTGTTTTGGATACCAAGGTTTTGGTCTTCATTCGAGTACGGCCCAAAAGAAGTTCTTTATCTCTTGGGAGTATAAGAAGTTATCCCCCAGATATTGCGAGCCTTATCTGAATTCAAAGAAAGTAAGTAACTTAGCTTACGAGCTTCTTTTACCTCCTCATCTCAAAGTTCATAATGTATTTCATGTAAGCCTTCTATAGAAATATGTGCCATACCCAAATCATGGAAAGACGGTAAAACTTCAGTGGCAAGATACCGTTGGCTTCTAGGTTACGCTAGCTCCTTCCTTTATATAAAGTCATAATTTTTACTTGTCGCTCACAGTAATCTTACTTCCATCGATCCCCTTTCTTTCTTAATCTCCTTCATGGCTTGGCAGCAGGAATTGGTTTTATCCATGATGATTTCTCACCTTCAAGACGCAAACGAGTCTGTGAAGAAGGATTTTATAGAACTGTATGAGCGCTCACTTTTCCCTCACTTGGGAACTTCTGTAGCTCAGACCAAATGGCGGACCTGTCGAGATATAACTAGGGTAACACTGTGGGGGCGACAGCACTTTCGTAACAATATCCACTTGGCTATGGTTATTGAAGCCTTGGGTTTGGGTCCCCGATACTACTGCGTGATGAGATCAAGGCATGGTGGATTTTCTGAGTGGGTCTTCTTACTAGCGTGCTTTCTTCCTCACCAGAAGATATGCCTTGATCCCGTTTTCGGCTTGCCTCTTAGAGGTCCTTTTCTTAGATCACCTCATACCATTGAGGTAGGTGCAACAATAAATAGCCGAATTATTCCCATAGATGAGTTACCTTATACGTGTGCAGCTTGTGAGTGCTGCTTTTGTGACCATATGATGGACAGGCTTAAAAGTTCTTCTATCTTGCTGTATATGTTCCAAGAGTGAATAAAGTTGAAATCTTGTTCTTGTCTTGAGTCTTGCTCTCTTTGAGACTTTTCTTGGTGATTAATTTTTAATTAAATTTTCTCTCAGCCTCATATTCGTGCATCTTGTGAAAATACCCCCAGTTTGCGAGATGAGGACATCTCGCGTTTTTCAAGTGGGAGAGAATGTAAGATTCCTCCCCAGCCTCTCAAGATATCCAGCATCTTCCCCTGTAATCAATCCCCTCTTCAGAAATATGAAAGATCTTATTTCTAACTTAGACAGAGAAAATATTCTAGAGAGAGAATATTCAGATTTTGAATATTTTTAGATTCCCCTAAAAAAACAAAAATTCAAAAAGAACTTTCCAATGTGCAATTGAAATTAATTGGAAATGGGTATAAAGGACCTTAGCTTAGGGGTCTAGATTTTCAGAAATTTTTGGATTATGGTCTAATTAAGGTTCTTATGGGCCAATAGCTCGTGTCCATGTCTTCCTTTAGCTTTTCTTCTTGGTGTGGATCCTCTTCTTGGGAAGAGATATTCTTCTTCTTTCCTGGCTGGGGCCATGAGCTCGTCCGTCAGGTCATTTTGCTCCATGTGAGCAACATGTTTCAATGTTTTGCTGATAGTTCCTTTGGGTTTTTTTATGTTTATCTTGTATCATTATGCAATGCAAACCCAAATTTATGCGGGAGGTCTTACCTCTTGCCTTATTCTGGACAGGCAGTGTATGTTCCCATTTTTACACTGATGCAATGTGCCCAATACATAAAGCATATAGCATTCATTCTCATGCACATTCCAAATGCAACTCTGGCTGTGAATAATCTTGAATTTGAGTGAGATTTATAGGCATTAACCAAAGGTTAAATGTAAAATGATGATTTTCACAATTTTATCAGCACAATTTTTCCAGAAATTACATTAAATCAAGGGTAACCAATTTGTACGAGATGGTTGGAGTATCAAACCAACTCCGATTTGCAATCTGAAGCTATAGGGATCTATATTTGATACGTTAATTTGAACCCTCAATTGCACCAAAATACAGTGATTAGCATTGATTAATCATTGATTAGTAAATTAATGCTCTGTTTTGTGTGCAAAAAATAGAGTATGCGGGGAGTCCAGATCTGGTGCCTTCCACTTCAAATGAGCTCAAATGCTTTCAAAGGCATCAATAGCAATGAGTCTCTTAGAGGATTAAGCCAAGAAACACAAGATTGGACCAAATAATGAAAGCTTAATCTCTGTTTTACCAAAGTCACCTGCAGATTTGATGAAGAGCTTGGATCTCACTGTAGACTTGATGAAATTGAATTCTATCTTCACCAGCTTGTTGAGCATGCTTGATTACCCCTTGGGCTAGGAGGAATTAGAAGGATTTGACTTGATGAAGTAGCAATGGCAAAAACTCCTCAGAAAAATGGCACCCTTCAATCTGCAAAAATCTGCAGTTCTGCACTGAATTGGCTCACAAGATTTAAGGTGTGTGTAGCCCTATGAGTCTACTATAAGTACCTAAAAGGGCTTAGCTTAATGTTATGTGTGCAAGGAGAATGGAGTCCTCCACTGGCTGGGGGTGAAGGGGAGAAGTGAAAACTCACTAAAACTTTGATTTTTTGCTAATTATTTACTAATCCTAATTAATTAACTAATGGGCTTGATTCTAGGCATGGCTCTGATACCATGTTAAAATTTGAGCATAATGATGATCTATGGTGGATCAAACACTAGAATCAACATCATTAACAAAGTGATTAGCAAATGATTAAGATGTGATTAGTGAATAATTAGCAAATAGATTAAGATAGGCATGGATACTCAAAAACCAGCAAATTCTCATTACGGCTATGCCTCAATTTATAGAGTTTACATCAAGCAGCAAATCCCATTGATTTCTCCATGATTCACTCCACCTCTTTTCCCCTTGATTCTCTCCACCTCTTCACTTTTCCCAGAATATCTCCACACTTCCCAGAATATCTCCACACTTCCTAAATCTTCTCATGCTACCCTTTATTCTCTCCCAGTAGATTCTTCTCACCTTTTCACAGGTTCTTTCACATTTACTCAATCTCTTTTACAGCCTCTAACCAAGGGCTTGTTCCCGCACACACCCTATTCACTTGTATTTTCAACAAGATGTGCTACTTCCGCTGCTAGTACCCCGAATCCGTTGCGCGGTGGGAACAGGGATCTCACAGTTGGTATCAGAGCAAGTTGGCTAATAAAGATCAACTGAGAAGACAAATATGTCAAAAATTTATCAAGAAACACAAAAAGGTTGTAATTGTGTGATATAATTCATCCAATTTGATATTCAAACTGAAATTCGTAATTTGGTAATTGGGTCTTCAGATGGAAGTACCACAATTATATAGAGTCCCTAACTTGCTTGAGGCCTAGACATGATGGTATTTACCTTATAATTCCAAGGGCCGTGACTACCCATATATACCGAGAGTATAACTGCAGCTCTTTACTGACAGTATATACGAGCAAATCTAAGACTTGAAATTATAAGCGTTAATGCTATCCAGATGATGATTTCGAATGTGGTTGATATGACTTTTAATTCTGTTTGAGAATTGATGAATTGATTTGGATTCTGATTGAAAAATGATGATTTCTAAAATTTAGTTGAAATATAATAATCTGAATGAAACCATAATGAGGATGAATGGGACGAGTCCATGATATTCACAACTAGAATGATGATAATGAATTCAGCAAATCACTATGAGATTAGTGGATTGTGCTGTCAGATTGCTACTGTTAACACTTGACCGGTAGATCAAGTTAAGGGATGACAAATTGAGAACTTGCTTGACTGAAATTCCCGTGTCAAAAGGAGATTTTTCGGTCTGACGGACCATTATCATGTTAAAGATATGAATGATATGATCTGAATGAATTGTTATTTAATAATGAGTTCTATATAAGGGATATTTATCCCAGTATTCTGTTGGGTTGACCAGAATATAAGGAACCCCAGAATAAAATTGGATCTTAAGAAAAAGAGTTGTCATCTAATACACTTTTTTAAGTGGGGTAGAATGTAAGATTCCTCCCCAACCTTCGAGGTATACATGAGTAAGAATCTCCCTTTCTGATCTTATAATTATTCCCTGTCTAAAATAAAAGAAAAATTCTGTTTTTTTTTAAAAAGGAAGACCCTTTTCCTAGAATACTTCTCAAGAGTCCCACCTGTTTTAAGGATTCAGAACAATGAGTTCAGAAGTAAAAATCGGTGTTTTGGATACCAAGGTTTTGATCTTCATTCGAGTATGGCCCAAAAGAAGTTCTTTATCTCTTGGGAGTATAAGACGGTTATTCCCCAGATATTGCGAGCCTTATCTGAATTCAAAGAAAGTAAGTAACTTAGCTTACGAGCTTCTTTTACCTCCTCATCTCAAAGTTCATAATGTATTTCATGTAAGCCTTCTATAGAAATATGTGCCATACCCAAATCATGGAAAGACGGTAAAACTTCAGTGGCAAGATAACGTTGGCTTCTAGGTTACGCTAGCTCCTTCCTTTATATAAAGTCATAATTTTTACTTGTCGCTCACAGTAATCTTACTTCCATCGATCCCCTTTCTTTCTTAATCTCCTTCATGGCTTGGCAGGAGGAATTGGTTTTATCCATGATGATTTCTCACCTTCAAGACGCAAACGAGTCTGTGAAGAAGGATTTTATAGAACTGTATGAGCGCTCACTTTTCCCTCACTTGGGAACTTCTGTAGCTCAGACCAAATGGCGGACCTATCGAGATATAACTAGGGTAATACCATGGGGGCGACAGCACTTTCGTAACAATATCCACTTGGCTATGGTTATTGAAGCCTTGGGTTTGGGTCCCCGATACTACTGCGTGATGAGATCAAGGCATGGTGGATTTTCTGAGCAGGTCTTCTTACTAGCGTGCTTTCTTCCTCACCAGAAGATATGCCTTGATCCCGTTTTCGGCATGCCTCTTAGAGGTCCTTTTCTTAGATCACCTCATACCATTGAGGTAGGTGCTACAATAAACAGCCGAATTATTCCCATAGATGAGTTACCTTATACGTGTGCAGCTTGTGAGTGCTGCTTTTGTGACCATATGATGGACGGGCTTATGGAAGTGTAAAAAGTTCTTCTATCTTGCTGTATATGTTCTTCTATCTTGCTGTATATGTTCCAAGAGTGAATAAAGTTGAAATCTTGTTCTTGTCTTGAGTCTTGCTCTCTTTGAGACTTTTCTTGGTGATTAATTTTTAATTAAATTTTCTCTCAGCCTCACATTCGTGCATCTTGCGAAAATACCCCCAGTTTGCAAGATGAGGACATCTCGCGTTTTTCAAGTGGGAGAGAATGTAAGATTCCTCCCCAGCCTCTCAAGATATCTAGCATCTTCCCCTGTAATCAATCCCCTCTTCAGAAATATGAAAGATCTTATTTTCAACTTAGACAGAGAAAATATTCTAGAGAGAGAATATTCAGATTTTGAATATTTTTAGATAGAAAAATTTCTTATATTATTAAAATGAATTCCCCTGAAAAACAGAAATTAAAAAAGAACTTTCCAATATGCAATTGGAATTAATTGGAAATGGGTATAAAGGACCTTAGCTTAGGGGTCTAGATTTTCAAAAAAATTTAGATTATGGTCCAATTAAGGTTCCTATGGGCCAATAGCATCAATCCATGTGTAGGGAGGAGATAAATCCAATTTGTAAAAGAAGATACCCAAAAATGAGTAAATGCTCACATAAGATGAAGAGTTGAAAATGTACAAGGTTTATTAGTAAAAAACTATGAGTAATATTAAAAATATGAGATATTTTGGGTATCCAAAAATGAGTAAATGCTCACATAAGATAAAGAGTTGAAAATGTAAAAGTTTATTAGTAAAAAACTATGAGCAATATTAAAAATATGAGATATTTTGGGTATCCAAAAATGAGTAAATGCTCACATAAGATGAAGAATTGAAAATGTACAAGGTTTATTAATAAAAAACTATGAACAATATTAAAAATATGAGATATTTTGGATATAATCATTCCATTTTGACACATATGTAAGGAAGGGGAGTCCATTAAAGAAGGTGCATATTTCACATGCTTGAATGAGTTCTAAACTCAAAGATAATGTGATATTTTTATCTCTCCTCTCTCTTGAACTAAACCAAATCAAAAAGGAACCAAACCGAATCAAAAAAGTAACCAAACTAGGTCCAAATCTAGTCCAAATTCAACCAAACTGAATCTGGAAAATTCTAGAAATCAGTTAGCCTTGGTTAGAGCCTCCCTCTCCTATAAATAGAATATGAGTCCTTTGAAAAAAAGGAGGAGAAATTTACTATTCTAGAACTATGCTGAAATAATACTAATATTTACTATTCTCTAAAATTCTCTCCAATTTGTAAGAAATTGGAGCTTCCCTCTTTCTTCAATCTCCATTGGTGGCTCCATCAACATACTAAACCAATTGATTGGTTGGGGGGCCTCTACCGTGAACAAAGAATCAAGCAATTTGTAAGGTAAGTGTGGTGAATTTTGATCTTTTCTATAATTTCTCAATGTTTCTCTCTTCTCAACCCCTCTCAAGCTTGAGAAGCTTAATTAAAATGGTTTTTTTGAATGCTATTGAAGTAATTAATGAATGATAGTAAAGAATTACATAAATTTCCATTTATGCTTAATTCTAATGGTTTTTATGTAATAACTCTCTCACACTCAAGAAATGGTCATACTCATGACCTATTCTCAATCCAAATGAAGCTTTTCATAAAGCTTTTCCTTAATCCAAGATTAATCTATACTTAAGACCAATTTAATGGCTTTCCCTATGCTTTTAGTTTATGTATTTCATGAATATTGATGATTCAATCCATTATGGGTTAATGATCCAATTAGGGATCATTCTAATCATTCTAATCATTCTCTTAATGATAAGCTTTATCTTTTTAGATAATTGAGATTTATCAGTCATAGCAGCGGAGCTATGGCAAAATTTTTATAAAAATTACACATAAAATAATTTCATTCAAAGCATGAAAAGAGGACTTCCTACCATATTCTAAGAATTATCATCCTAGATTAATTAAAAGAATTTCATTGTAATCATGGAGGTGTGGATGTATGCATGTAGATGTAGATGTATGGATGTGAATGTGAATGTGGAGGTGGATGTATGCATAGAGATGTGGATGTATGCATGTAGATGTAGATGTATGGATATGAATGTGAATGTGGATGTGGATGTATGAACGGAGATGTGGATGTATGCATGTAGATGTATAGATGTGGATGTGAATGGAGATGTGGATGTATGTATGTAGATGTAGATGCATAGATGTGGATGTGAATGGAGATGTGGATGTATGCATGTAGATGTAGATGTATAGATGTGGATGTGAATGGAGGTGTGGATGTATGCATGTAGATGTATAGATATGGATGTGAATGGAGATGTGGATGTATACATGTAGATGTAGTTGTATAGATGTGGATGTATGCATGTAGATGTAGTTGTATAGATGTGGATGTGAATGGAGATGTGGATGTATGCATGTAGATGTATAGATGTGGATGTGAATGGAGATGTGGATGTACGCATGTAGATGTAGATGTATAGATGTGGATGTGAATGGAGATGTGGATGTATGCATGTAGATGTATGGATGTGAGTGTGAATGTGGATGTGGATGTATGCATGGAGATGTGGATGTATGCATGTAGATGTAGATGTATAGATGTGGATGTGAATGTGGAGGTGGATGCATGCATGTAGATGTAGATGTATGGATGTGAATGTGAATGTGGATGTGGATGTATGCATGGAGATGTGGATGTATGCATGTAGATGTAGATGTATGGATGTGAATGTGAATGTGGATGTGGATGTATGCATGGAGTTGTGGATGTATGCATGTAGATATGAATGTATGCATATAGATGTGGATGTATGGATGTGAATGTGCATGTAGATGTGGATGTGAAAATGGATGCATGGATGTAGATGTGGATGTATGGATGTGAATGTGGATGTAGATGTAGATATATGGATGTGGATGTGGATGTATGGATGTAGATGTGGATATATGGATGGATGTGAATATATGATATGTGATGTGAAGGAATCTAAAGTGAGGAGATGGAAAATGATGTGATTGGATGAGTACACATATAAATGGAATGTGGAATAAGTAATGTGGGTTGATGAGGGATAATGTGGAAAAATGAGAGTTAATATAGAAACTGTATTTGTAAATTGTTTGTAAATGCTGTTTGTAAATGACTGTTTTATGTCAAGAATGCTGGGAAAGCATTTTGACCGTCTTGTGATTAAGGTCGTGGTGGAGACCTAACTGATAAAGTTGCAATTGCTGAGACGGAGAGTCAATGGAGGACGTCTCGCGTAGCAAAGTCAGCCGAGGTCTTGACCAGCCTCGGTTCGATTAAAATGGTGAGCTTTCGGTACGGTGGATGAGGGACCAAGGAAGCGGCCTATGAGTGAAGCGCTAGGTAACCTGCGAAGGATCCTAGAGGGTGCTGACCATACGGTGCTCAGGCTCTGGGTCGCCTAGGATACCTACGCGTGCGTCGAGGAAGATATTGGAACAAGGAGTAAGAGTTGTTTTCAGAAATCGGGCATGGATCTGGTTGATTGACCTTGCTGGTCTTCAATGGATGAGTCCATGGCTCTTTATATGGATCTGTTGGTTGATCTTGCTGATCTTCAACGAGAGTCCATCTTGATTTTTATAAGTGATTATATTGCCGAGTATTATGGCCTAGGAACTATTGAAAAGGCCCCTAAGTAGACAGGTGGTGAGCGTTCTGGTTGCCAATGATGCCATAGATACTCTGATGAAGGAACGATGGGAAATTAAGAATCAACCAGATAATTTGGAAGATGGTGATCAGTGATACTATGGTTTTATTAAAGGATTGTTTTAAAACTGGTTGAATCTGTGAAAAGGCAATTTCATATTGGGTGTGTAAGTGGTGTGACTAGTTTTATTTTTGCATGAACTTCCAGCTAAGGGGCCTTGGAACTCTTTTCCTTGGTACCCGGGACAAAACCTAACCAAATTCTTAATTGGATCCCATCACTACAGTGGTTGGGCGGTTGGCTAACCCATGGGACTGGATGGGGTTAAGCTGGACTGATGGATCCATAAATCAAGACTCAATTTCTGTTATTACAATAGATAAAGTAAATCCCGGATAGTAATTGTTCTATGGATAGGAATCAACGGCTGTGCCTCTTGAATGGGAAAAAAAGCGTTGATCCCAATGATCCAAGTGCAAGTTTCTTCCTTGATCTGACCGAGTATCTTTATAGATGCAGTCGGATCAGCTTGATAAGTAATGGTCTTGACTACGTTAGAGTAAAAAGTTATCCTGGTGGAATCGCCCGTGCTTTCCGGGTAAAGGAAGTTTTTTCTGATTCGGTTTTGGAACAACCGAATGACGGATTAGTCTCTTGTCTGCATATCCGTGGGCGAGGCCCCGAGTGTGGGACCCTGCCCCGCGCAAGATGTGTTGAAATTTGAGCATAATGATGAGCTATGGTGGATCAAACACTAGAATCAACATCATTAACAAAGTGATTAGTAAATGATTAAGATGTAATTAGTGAATAATTAGCAAATAGATTAAGATAGGCATGGATACTCAAAAACTAGCAAATTCTCATTAGGACTATGCCTCAATTTATAGAGTTTACATCAAGCATCAAATCCCATTGATTTCTCCATGATTCACTCCATCTCTTTTCCCTGATTCTCTCCACCTCTTCACTTTTCCCAGAATATCTCCACACTTCCCAGAATATCTCCATACTTCCTAAATCTTCTCATGCTACCCTTTATTCTCTCCCAGTAGATTCTTCTCACCTTTTCACAGGTTCTTTCACATTTACTCAATCTCTTTTACAGCCTCTAACCAAGGGCTTGTTCCCGCACACACCCTATTCACTTGTTTTTCAACACCTCCCCTCAAGTGAATAATCCTAGTACACCTAGACCCTATACCAAGTTTGCCTCCCCTTACTTGGTAGTCCGCGACCAGTGTCTACTCCTCCCCTCAAGTTATCTCAGCACAACTGGACCCTGTATCAAGTTTCTTTCTTACTTGACAGTCCGCGACCAGTGCCTCAAGTCCCTAAACTCCATAGTCCTTGACACTCTCTCTCTCTATGTGTCCAAGGCTACTATAAGTGCCCGTGACCTTGACTAAAGTGCTCACACATACATCTACCACGTGGCCTACATCATCGGTGGCTCAGAGGTGGTTTTGCTTTGTTGGGGCAGGCTACATTGGGTTGTGGGGTCTCTCTCTCTCTCTCTCTCTCTCTCTCTCTCGCAGAGATTTTCACATGGCTCCTCACTCTTTGGAGCCTCACATCTTCTCTTTTCTTCAGTCTTCTTCTCGTGGCAGCATCTCTCCACGCGTCCGTCTCTTCTTTCAGTCTTCTTGGGACAGCTTCTCTTCTTGTGGTAGCTTCTCTTCTCGTGTCCATGTCTTCCTTCAGCTTTTCTTCTTGGTGTGGATCCTCTTCTTGGGAAGAGATATTCTTCTTCTTTCATGGCTGGGGCCATGAGCTCGTCCGTCAGGTCATTTTGCTCCATTTGAGCAACATGTTTCAATGTTTTGCTGATAGTTCCTTTGGGTTTTTTTATGTTTATCTTGTATCATTATGCAATGCAAACCCAAATTTATGTGGGAGGTCTTACCTCTTGCCTTATTCTGGACAAGGGCAGTGTCTGTTCCCATTTTTACACTGATGCAATGTGCCCAATACATAATGCGTATAGCATTCATTCTCATGAACATTCCAAATGCAACTCTGGCTGTGAATAATCTTGAATTTGAGTGAGATTTATAGGCATTAACCAAAGGTTAAATGCAAAATGATGATTTTCACAATTTTATCAACACAATTTTCCCAGAAATTAAATCAAGGGTAACCAATTTGTACGGGATGGTTGGAGTATCAAACCAACTCCGATTTGCAATCTGAAGCTATAGGGATCTGTATCAGATACGTAATGGTTAATTTGAACCCTCAATTACACCAAAATACAGTGATTAGCACTGATTAATCACTGATTAGCAAATTAATGCTCTGTTTTGTGTGCAGAAAACAGAGTATGCGGGGAGTCCAGATCTGGTGCCTTCCACTTCAAATGAGCTCAAATGCTTTCAAAGGCATAAATAGAAATGAGTCTAGTAGAGGATTAAGCCAAGAAACACAAGATTTGACCAAATAATGAAAGCTTAATCTCTGTTTTACCAAAGTCACCTGCAGATTTGATGAAGAGCTTGGATCTCACTGTAGACTTGATGAAATTGAATTCTGTCTTCACCAGCTTGTAGAGCATGCTTGATTACCCCTTGGGCTAGGAGGAATTAGAAGGATTTGACTTGATGAAGTAGCAATGGCAAAAACTCCTCAGAAAAATGGCACCCTTCAATCTGCAAAAATCTGCAGTTCTGCGCTGAATGGGCCCACAAGATTTAAGGTGTGTGTAGCCCTATGAGTCTACTATAAGTACATAAAAGGGCTTAGCCTAATGTTATGTGTGCAAGGAGAATGGAGTCCTCCACTGGCTGGGAGTGAAGGGGAGAAGTGAAAACTCACTAAAAATTTGATTTTTTGCTAATTATTTACTAATCCTAATTAATTAACTAATGGGCTCATAAACCTAATTGATTCTAGGCATGGCTCTGATACCATGTTGAAATTTGAGCATAATGATGAGCTATGGTGGATCAAACACTAGAATCAACATCATTAACAAAGTGATTAGCAAATGATTAAGACGTAATTAGTGAATAATTAGCAAATAGATTAAGATAGGCATGGATACTCAAAAACCAGCAAATTCTCATTAGGGCTATGCCTCCATTTATCGAGTTTACATCAAGCATCAAATCCCATTTACTTCTCCATGATTCACTCCACCTCTTTTCCCTGATTCTCTCCACCTCTTCACTTTTCCCAGAATATCTCCACACTTCCTAAATCTTCTCATGCTACCCTTTATTCTCTCCTTGTAGATTCTTCTCACCTTTTCACAGGTTCTTTCACATTTACTCAATCTCTTTTACAGCCTCTAACCAAGGGCTTGTTCCCGCACACACTCTATTCACTTGTATTTTCAACAAGATAAGCTACTTCCGCTACTAGTACCCCAAATCCGTTGCGCGGTGGGAACAGGGATCTCACAGTTGGTATCAGAGCAAGTTGGCTAATAAAGATCAATTGAGAAGACAAATATGTCAAAAATTTATCAAGAAACACAAAAAGGTTATAATTGTGTGATATAATTCATCCAATTTGATATTCAAACTGAAATTCGTAATTTGGTAATTGGGTCTTCAGATGGAAGTACCACAATTATATAGAATCCCTGACTTGCTTGAGGCCTAGACATGATGGTATTTACCTTATAATTCCAAGGGCCGTGACTACCCGTATATACCGAGAGTATAACTGCAGCTCTTTACTGACAGTATATATGAGTAAATCTAAGACTTGAAATTATAAGCGTTAATGCTATCCAAATGATGATTTTGAATGTGGTTGATATGATTTTTAATTCTGTTTGAGAATTGATGAATTGATTTGGATTCTGATTGAAAATTCTGATTGAAAAATGATGATTTCTGAAATTTAGTTGAAATATAATAATCTGAATGAAACCATAATGAGGATGAATGGGACGAGTCCCTGTGATGATATTCACAACTAGAATGATGATAATGAATTCAACAAATCACTATGAGATTAGTGGATTATGCTGTCAGATTGCTACTGTTAACACTTGACCGTAATTATTCCCTGTCTAAAATAAAAGAAAAATTCTGTTTAAAAAAAAAAAGGAAGACCCTTTTCCTAGAATACTTCTCAGGAGTCCATCTGTTTTAAGGATTCAGAACAATGAGTTCAGAAGTAAAAATCGGTGTTTTGGATACCAAGGTTTTGGTCTTCATTCGAGTACGGCCCAAAAGAAGTTCTTTATCTCTTGGGAGTATAAGAAGTTATCCCCCAGATATTGCGAGCCTTATCTGAATTCAAAGAAAGTAAGTAACTTAGCTTACGAGCTTCTTTTACCTCCTCATCTCAAAGTTCATAATGTATTTCATGTAAGCCTTCTATAGAAATATGTGCCATACCCAAATCATGGAAAGACGGTAAAACTTCAGTGGCAAGATAACGTTGGCTTCTAGGTTACGCTAGCTCCTTCCTTTATATAAAGTCATAATTTTTACTTGTCGCTCACAGTAATCTTACTTCCATCGATCCCCTTTCTTTCTTAATCTCCTTCATGGCTTGGCAGCAGGAATTGGTTTTATCCATGATGATTTCTCACCTTCAAGACGCAAACGAGTCTGTGAAGAAGGATTTTATAGAACTGTATGAGCGCTCACTTTTCCCTCACTTGGGAACTTCTGTAGCTCAGACCAAATGGCGGACCTATCGAGATATAACTAGGGTAACACCGTGGGGGCGACAACACTTTCGTAACAATATCCACTTGGCTATGGTTATTGAAGCCTTGGGTTTGGGTCCCCGATACTACTGCGTGATGAGATCAAGGCATGGTGGATTTTCTGAGCAGGTCTTCTTACTAGCGTGCTTTCTTCCTCACCAGAAGATATGCCTTGATCCCGTTTTCGGCTTGCCTCTTAGAGGTCCTTTTCTTAGATCACCTCATACCATTGAGGTAGGTGCTACAATAAACAGCCAAATTATTCCCATAGATGAGTTACCTTATACGTGTGCAGCTTGTGAGTGCTGCTTTTGTGACCATATGATGGACGGGCTTATGGAAGTGTAAAAAGTTCTTCTATCTTGCTGTATATGTTCTTCTATCTTGCTGTATATGTTCCAAGAGTGAATAAAGTTGAAATCTTGTTCTTGTCTTGAGTCTTGCTCTCTTTGAGACTTTTCTTGGTGATTAATTTTTAATTAAATTTTCTCTCAGCCTCATATTCGTGCATCTTGCGAAAATACCCCTAGTTTGCGAGATGAGGACATCTCGCGTTTTTCAAGTGGGAGAGAATGTAAGATTCCTCCCCAGCCTCTCAAGATATCCAGCATCTTCCCCTGTAATCAATCCCCTCTTCAAAAATATGAAAGATCTTATTTTTAACTTAGACAGAGAAAATATTCTAGAGAGAGAATATTCAGATTTTGAATATTTTTAGATAGAAAAATTCCTCATATTATTAAAATGAATTCCCCTGAAAAACAGAAATTCAAAAAGAACTTTCCAATGTGCAATTGGAATTAATTGGAAATGGGAATAAAGGACCTTAGCTTAGGGGTCTAGATTTTCAGAAATTTTTGGATTATGGTCCAATTAAGGTTCCTATGGGCCAATAGCATCAATCCATGTGTAGGGAGGAGATAAATCCAATTTGTAAAAGAAGATACCCAAAAATGAGTAAATGCTCACATAAGATGAAGAGTTGAAAATGTACAAGGTTTATTAGTAAAAAACTATGAGTAATATAAAAAATATGAGATATTTTGGGTATCCAAAAATGAGTAAATGCTCACATAAGATGAAGAGTTGAAAATGTACAAGTTTATTAGTAAAAAACTATGAGCAATATTAAAAATATGAGATATTTTGGGTATCCAAAATACCCAAAATATGAGATATTTTGGGTATCCAAAATATGAGATATTTTGGGTATCCAAAAATGAGTAAATGCTCACATAAGATGAAGAGTTGAAAATGTACAAGGTTTATTAATAAAAAACTATAAACAATATTAAAAATATGAGAATTTTTGGATATAATCATTCCATTTTGACACATATGTAAGGAAGGGGAGTCCATTAAAGGAGGTCCATATTTCACATGCTTGAATGAGTTTTAAACTCAAAGATAATGTGATATTTTTATCTCTCCTCTCTCTTGAACCAAACCAAATCAAAAAGGAACCAAACCGAATAAAAAAAGTAACCAAACTAGGTCCAAATCTAGTCCAAATTCAACCAAACTAAATCTAGAAAATTCTAGAAATCAGTTAGCCTTGGTTAGAGCCTCCCTCTCCTATAAATAGAATATAAGTCCTTTGAAAAAAAGGAGGAGAAATTTACTATTCTAGAACTATGCTGAAATAATGCTAATATTTACTATTCTCTAAAATTCTCTCCAATTTGTAAGAAATTGGAGCTTCCCTCTTTCTTCAATCTCCATTGGTGACTCCATCAACATACTAAACCAATTGATTGGTTGGGGGCCTCTATCGTGAACAAAGAATCAAGCAATTTGTAAGGTAAGTGTGGTGAATTTTGATCTTTTCTATAATTTCTCAATGTTTCTCTCTTCTCAACCCCTCTCAAGCTTGAGAAGCTTAATTGAAATGGTTTTTTTGAATGCTATTGAAGTAATTAATGAATGATACTAAAGAATTACATAAATTTCCATTTATGCTTAATTCTAATGGTTTTTATGTAATAACTCTCTCACACTCAAGAAATGGTCATACTCATGACCTATTCTCAATCCAAATGAAGCTTTTCATAAAGCTTTTCCTTAATCCAAGATTAATCTATACTTAAGACCAAATTAATGGCTTTCCCTATGCTTTTAGTTTATGTATTTCATGAATATTGATGATTCAATCCATTATGGGTTAATGATCCAATTAGGGATCATTCTAATCATTCTAATCATTCCCTTAATGATAAGCTTTATCTTTTTAGATAATTGAGATTTATCAGTCATAGCAGCGGAGCTATGGCAAAGTTTTTATAAAAATTACACATAAAATAATTTCATTCAAAGCATGAAAAGAGGACTTCCTACCATATTCTAAGAATTATCATCCTAGATTAATTAAAAGAATTTCATTGTAATCATGGAGGTGTGGATGTATGCATGTAGATGTAGATGTATGGATGTGAATGTGAATGTGGAGGTGGATGTATGCATAGAGATGTGGATGTATGCATGTAGATGTAGATGTATGGATATGAATGTGAATGTGGATGTGGATGTATGAACGGAGATGTGGATGTATGCATGTAGATGTATAGATGTGGATGTGAATGGAGATGTGGATGTATGCATGTAGATGTAGATGCATAGATGTGGGTGTGAATGGAGATGTGGATGTATGCATGTAGATGTAGATGCATAGATGTGGATGTGAATGGAGGTGTGGATGTATGCATGTAGATATAGATGTATAGATGTGGATGTGAATGGAGATATGGATGTATGCATGTAGATGTATAGATATGGATGTGAATGGAGATGTGGATGTATGTATGTAGATGTAGATGTATAGATGTGGATGTGAATGGAGATGTGGATGTATGCATGTAGATGTATAGATGTGGATGTGAATGGAGATGTGGATGTATGCATGTAGATGTAGATGTATAGATGTGGATGTGAAGGGAGATGTGGATGTATGCATGTAGATGTAGATGTATGGATGTGAGTGTGAATGTGGATGTGGATGTATGCATGGAGATGTGGATGTATGCATGTAGATGTAGATGTATAGATGTGGATGTGATTGTGGAGGTGGATGTATGCATGTAGATGTAGATGTATGGATGTGAATGTGAATGTGGAGGTGGATGTATGCATAGAGATGTGGATGTATGCATGTAGATGTAGATGTATGGATGTGAATGTGAATGTGGATGTGGATGTATGCATGGAGATGTGGATGTATGCATGTAGATGTAGATGTATGGATGTGAATGTGCATGTGGATGTGGATGTATGCATGGAGTTGTGGATGTATGCATGTAGATATGAATGTATGCATATAGATGTGGATGTATGAATGTGAATGTGCATGTAGATGCAGATGTGAAAATGGATGCATGGATGTAGATGTGGATGTGGATGTAGATGTGGATATATGGATGGATGTGAATATATGATATGTGATGTGAAGGAATCTAAAGTGAGGAGATGGAAAATGATGTGATTGAATAAGTACACATATAAACGGAATGTGGAATAAGTAATGTGGGTTGATGAGGGATAATGTGGAAAAATGAGAGTTAATATAGAAACTGTATTTGTAAACTGTTTGTAAATGCTGTTTGTAAATGACTGTTTTATGTCAAGAATGCTGGGAAAGCATTTTGACCGTCTTGTGATTAAGGTCGTGGAGACCTAACTGATAAAGTTACAACTGTTGACGGAGAGTCAATGGAGGACGTCTCGTGTAGCAAAGTCGGCCGAGGTCTTGACCAGCCTCGGTTCGATTAAAATGGTGAGCTTCCGGTACAGTGGATGAGGGACCAAGGAAGCGGCCTATGAGTGAAGCGCTAGGTCACCTGCCGAAGGATCCTAGAGGGTGCTGACCATACGGTGCTCGGGCTCTGGGTCGCCTAGGATACCCATGCGTGCGTCGAGGAAGATATTGGAACAAGGAGTAAGAGTTGTTTTCTGAAACCGGGCATGGATCTGGTTGATTGACCTTGCTGGTCTTCAATGGATGAGTCCATGGCTCTTTATATGGATCTGTTGGTTGATCTTGCTGATCTTCAACGAGAGTCCATCTTGATTTTTATAAGTGATTATATTGCTGAGTATTATGGGCTAGGAACTATTGAAAAGGCCCCTGAGTGGACAGGTGGTGAGCATTCTGGTTGCCAATGATGCCATAGATACTCTGATGAAGGAATGATGGGAAATTAAGAATCAACCGGATAATTTGGAAGATGGTGATCAGTGATACTATGGTTTTATTAAAGGATTGTTTTAAAACTGGTTGAATCTGTGAAAAGGCAATTTCATATTGGGTGTGTAAGTGGTGTGACTAGTTTTATTTTTGCATGAACTTCCGGCTAGGGGACCTTGGAACTCTTTAAAAACCTAACCAAATTCTTAATTGGATCCCATCACTACAGTGGTTGGGCGGTTGGCTAGCCCATGGGACTAGATAGGGTTAGGCTGGACTGATGGATCTATAAATCGAGACTCAATTTCTGTTATTACGATAGATAAAGTAAATCCCGGATAGTAATTGTTCTATGGATAGGAATCAACGGCTGTGCCTCTTGAATGGGGAAAAACGTGTTGATCTCAATGATCCAAGTGCAAGTTTCTTGCTTGATCTGACCGAGTATCTTTATAGATGCAGTCGGATCAGCTTGATCAGTAATGGTCTTGACTACGTTAGAGTAAAAAGTAAATCCCAGATAGTAATTGTTCTATGGATAGGAATCAACAGCTGTGCCTCTTGAATGGGGAAAAAAGTGTTGATCCCAATGATCCAGGTGCAAGTTTCTTCCTTGATCTGACCGAGTATCTTTATAGATGCAGTCGGATCAGCTTGATCAGTAATGGTCTTGACTACGTTAGAGTAAAAAGTTATCCTGGTGGAATCACCCGTGCTTTCCGGGTAAAGGAAGTTTTTTCCGGTTCAATTTTGGAACAACCGACGGATTAGTCTCTTGTCCGGATATCCGTGGGCGAGGCCCCGAGTGTGGGACCCTGCCCCGTGCAAGATGTGCTACTTCCGCTGCTAGTACCCCGAATCGGTTGCGCGGTGGGAACAGGGATCTCACATATACATACATACATACATACATTAATTTACTTTCTAATGGATTATATATATATATAAGAAACTCAATAAGTAAATGGTTTGATGGTGACAACTAATTGTGAGCTCCAATGCATCTAGGCGTGTGGGAAAGAAACCCCCAAACACTTGACTTCTCTTCTCCTTTCTCCTTTTCAAAAATTCTCCCTCTCGTTTCTCCACGTAAAGGGGTGAGGACTCTTCCTTTATCTTGTAATAGATACCCTTACCCCAGTTATGATGAAAAGACACTTTTTTCTAGCCACATGCTTTGGTAAGAACCTGTTATGGGCGACAGTGTATAGGCAGAGTGAGAGATGCACCATGCGAGGCCATGATAATCATCTGACTATTGACATGGCAATGGGGCTTCTGTCTCAGCAAGATAGTTGACGTGGAGGCCGGCCTCCTCGCCCTACATGGTAATCGGCCTCCCCTCACCGGTAGACCAGTAGGAGAGCCCGCAACCCATCCAATGCTGATCACAGGGGTGGGGGTTAAAAGAAGGGCACATCAGCCATGGAGCTTGCAATTTATCCTAACTCAATTTTTTGTGTCCACGATGCAATGTGTGCCCACCTTTTGTTCTCACAATCTTCCCTACAGCATCTCCATGTTGCAACCGTTGGGGAAGGTGTAGATTAAACTCTATGCATAGAGCGATTAAGCTCTATGTATAAAGCTTAATTTATGCATTAAGTTTAAGCTAAGCTAATCTTAAATTTCAACACCCAAGGGTTAAACATAATAGAAGCAAACCTAATCATTAGGTCACACCATCACTTGTAGAGTGATGGATAGGAAAAGAAAAAGGAATAGCAAGGGGAAGGGGAAGGGGAAGGGGAAAAAGAAGAAGAACCATAAACAAATGCATTAGAATAAAACATAAGAGAAAAATACCTTCAAGAGCTTACACCATAACCATTTGGAGATGAAGAGAAAGAGTCTCATGAAGAGGAAGGGGAAGGAGAATATAAAGAGTAAAAATGCTTGTGAGGAAAGCTAGCTTGATTGAAGTGAGGAGTCAGTGTAGGAACTCAAGGAAAGGAGTGGAGAAAATTTTTTGTGGGAGAGAAAAATAGGCGTCGGCGATGTCGCAAGCTCAAAAAGTAAATTTTGTCAGCGTCGCTAAAAATGACGCTTAACGACGCTTAACGTGACACTATGTAAATTTTACAGAGCAAGCCTATGCATATACCATTGACACTACTAAATTTAGTGCATGTATTCATATTCAGTTTTTTAACTGCACACTTTTTGTGCCTAGTATAAATGTCTTCTACTAGTTCGAATAGTGATGGGTCACCAACCAATTGGAGGTCCAGAGTGGTTGTGAAGAAGAATCCCTTGTTCATGTGCAAGATGCAAGAATTTTTGTGTACGTGAATGTCGAGTGACATTGGAGCATATTAGAAAATGGGGATCATTTGAACCAATGCCAACCAACTTGATGTTGCAAGCCAATTCCTCGGTTAGTATATAAACTTATGCCTTGAAATGTAAACTCGTGGTTTGCCTTATGTAAACTCGTGGTTCATTAGGATGAGGAGGGCATGGACATTCGTGCATGAGTACTACACAATATACCTCATTATTCGATCATTGGGAGAAACTTGAGGAAGGAATACAAGCATTGTAAGGAGCACGTGGAAAGTGGAGCATGTTCAGTACATTTGGAAGACCCAGGATTTCCTTCACATGAGATATAGAGGAAGAGGATGCCATGGAGGAGATGATCACTCACTTTTTTCAAAGCGAGGGTGAGGAAGAGACACCTAACTTTGAAACACATGAAATAAAGAATGTGTTACACAAAGAGGCTAACACACCATTGCAGGAGGATGCAAAGTAAACTTTGCAGGCATGCTTGGAAATCCTCAACTTACACAAACAACATATGGAGCGATAATAGTGTGAATAGCCTACTTCGGTTATTAAAGAAGATGCTCCCAAAACCAACAAACAATTTGATGCCCGCAAGAAGAAGTGATGCTTGAAGAATCCTTTCCAAGCTTGATATGGATTACACTCGAATCCATGCATGTCATAATGATTGCGTACTATTCAGGGGTACCTTTGCCAATGTCATATAATGTCCAATTTGTGGAGAGGATTATTACAGGAAGGATTTACAAGGTGCAAAAATTCCCCAAAAGGTATTGAGGCACTTTCCTATTATACCTCGCATTCAACATATGTTCCGGTGTCAATCCATCGCCGACTTAATGACATAACATGTGAACCATTGTTCAACCGATGACATGATGAGGATTACCACTGACTCACCAGCTTGGGCTCACATTGAGGATAGATGGCCATAGTTCAAAGATGGGTATGGATGGGGTGAACCCATTTGGATTGAGGTCTACACCATGGTCCACATGGCCTATTGTTGTTGTGAATTACAATATTCCTCCATGGATGTCCATCAAGAAGGGTCATGTGTGATACTTGCACTTCTTATGCCCAGGAAGCACAAGGTAAAGAACATGGATGTATACCTTGAGCCCTTGATTGATGAGCTCGAGCAATTATGGAGAGGCATAAGGGTGCATGATGTTTCTCGTCCAATTTCATGCCGTAATACAATGGTCGAGGGCATCTCTAAGCCATTCAATATTGCAATCCTTTGGAAGAGCCTTTAGGTTGGGTGGGTATGCCATGTGCCTTTGTGTTGAACTCTTAAACGCTCTTCTCTCCTCTGTCCTTATCTTTTTTGCATATTTCTCAATCTACTTTTCCATTCAAGAAGTGTTAAGAAGACAAAATGTAATGACCTTTTTGTGCATGGACTCATCCATCTTTCGAATGCGTCCTTTTTCATGTGGCACATGTGACACCATTCGTTCATCCTCATCGTTATGCATGAATCTAGGCATAGATGGATCGATTTGTTTCAATTATTCAGAGATGTATACAAGGGATTCTTGCACCAACCATCTCTCTACCATGCTTCCTTCTAGCCTTGCCCTTTGCTTCACAAATCCCCTCAAGGTTTTCATGAAGCGTTCAAGAAAAAACATCCACCGAAAATGAACAACACCACATATAGCCACCTCATCCACCAAATGTACTAGAAGGTGCAATTAAGTTGTGAGTATGCTTCTTGGAAAGCTTTCTTCAATCATATATACCTCCTCAATTAACTCAACTCGAGCCTTCTCACAATGGAATTTGGATGAATCTCCTTTGACACTATCCACCTATTCAACAAAGGAATAAATGATAAATTAAAGAATAATAGATAATTTCAAAGCTATATGTTATACCAAATGCACAAATCTATAGTTTTGATTGGAACTCACCTCGCCAATCCACCTAATTTATAGATGGCATTCCGAGCCTTCTCTTCTCCGCACCCACCAATTGATTTGGAAGTATGAATAATGCAATCAATTTTTGAGAACAATAAAAGATCAATATAGAGTCCACACAACATAAACCGAGGAGTGCCCAAAAATAAATACAGCTATGTACATACTCGCATCATCTCATGCCAACCATGTGATTTGAGACCATACAATTAATGCTCATCCTTATTTTTTGTTATTGTAAATGCACCCTTTAATGAGTGCATTACATCGGTTGGTGTACGAAAAGATGAAATTTGATACTTGACTTTTTTTTCCTCTTGCCTTGTCAACTTCCATGGCACTTTTGGTAAAATCACCTTGTCATTGACTACCCTTGGCTATGCATTTTCCATGTGTTTCATCTCTTATTGCATGGGTGTCTTTTTTATCAATTAGATGGTCCCAAATCATTGATGCCACATTCTTAAAAAATGTGTATTGGATCCAAAAGATGATTTATTTTTAACTCTGTCCAATATGGTAGACGATAGAAGATTGAGTACCTTTTCATGCCCGCGGGACTGTGATGAGAGTCACCCTCCATCTCTCGTCCCACTCTCCATCTCTCCACCTTTCCTCCAATGGCATTGTAGGAGGCAAATGCCACATGGTCTTCCACTCCACACCTCTCATCACAATCGGAGAAACCTCTGATGGAGCATAATTTAGGTGGTTTGGAGGAATAAATCGATGATGTTCATCATACACCACTTTCTTTTGTGCATGTGCTTGTTGGAAACAAGTGATGGACTACAAATTGGACATGCATTATATCTTGTAGTTGTGAGAACTACGAAATTGCCATGTAAGAATTGAAAGTTAGTAATTATAATACATTACAGTTATAAATTAATCGTTTGTTAGATAAGAATCAATTTATAAGAACCAAAAGATGATTTATTTTTAACTCTCTCCAATATGGTAGACGATAGAAGATTGAGTACCTTTTCATTCCCGTGGGTGCTGTGATGAGAGTCACCCTCTATCTCTCATTCCACTCTCCATCTCTCCACCTTCCCTCTAATGGCATTGTAGGAGGCAAATGCCACATGGTCTTCCACTCCACACCTCTCATCACAATCGGCTGATGGAGCATAATCTAGGTGGTTTGGAGGAAGAAATCGATGATGTTCATCATACACCACTTTCTTTGGTGCATGTGCTTGTTTGGAAATAAGTGATGGACTACGAATTAGACATGCATTATATCCTGCAGTTGTGAGACCTACGAAATTGCCATGTAAGAACTGAAAGTTAATAGACATTATAATACATTACAGTTATAAATGAATCATTTATTTGTGCATGCTTAGATAAGAATTAATTTATGAGTATGACGTACCTGAGCACTCCGTATAGCCCAAAAAATCATGTATAGTCCACATCAAGAAATCCTTGACCATTGTATTGCGGCATGAAATTGGACGAGAAACATCATGCACCCTTATGCCTCTCCATAATTGCTTGAGCTCATCAATCAAGGGCTCAAGGTGTATATCCATGTTCTTTACCTTGTGCTTCCCGGGCATAAGAAGTGCAAGTATCACACATGACCCTTTTTGATGGACATCCACGGAGGAATATTGTAATTCACGACAACAATAGGCCATGTGGACCATGGTGTAGACCTCAATCCAAATGGGTTGACCCCATCCATACCCATCTTTGAACTATGGCCATCTATCCTCAATGTGAGCCCAAGCTGGCGAGTCAGCGAGAATCCTCATCATGTCATCGGTTGAACAATGGTTCACATGTTATGTCATTAACTCGGTGATGGATTGACACCGGAACATATGTTGAATGCGAGGTATAATAGGAAAGTGCCTCAATACCTTTTGGGGAATTTTTGCACCTTGTATATCCTTCCTGTAAGAATCCTCTCCACAAATTGGACATTATATGACATTGGCAAAGGTACCCCTGAATAGTACACAATCATTATGACATGCATGGATTCGAGAGTAATCCATATCAATCTTGGAAAGGATTCTTCAAGCATCACTTCTTCTTGCGGGCATCAAATTGTTTGTTGGTTTTGGGAGCAACTTCTTTAATAACCGAAGTAGGCTATTCACACTATTATCGCTCCATATGTTGTTTGTGTAAGTTGAGGATTTCCAAGCATGCCTGCAAAGTTGAGTACTTTGCATCCTCCTACAATGGTGTGTTAGCCTCTTTGTGTAACACATTCTTTCTTTCATGTGTTTCAAAGTTAGGTGTCTCTTCCTCACCCTCCTCGCTTTGAAAAAAGTGAGTGATCATCTCCTCCATGGCATCCTCTTCCTGTATCTCATGTGAAGGAAATCCTAGGTCTTCCAAATGTACTGAACATGCTCCACTTTCCAAGTGCTCCTTACAATGCTTGTATTCCTTCCTCAAGTTTCTCCCAACGATCGAATAATGAGGTATATTGTGTAGTACTCATCCACAAATGTCCATGCCCTCCTCATCCTAATGAACCATATTTAAAAATGACACTCAACATTACATATGGCAAACCACGAGTGTGAGATCTCCCTATTCCCACTACGCAACGGATTCGGGGTACTAGCAGCGGAAGTGGCACTTCTCGTGCGGGACAGGGGTCCCACATTCGGGGCCTCGCCCCCACGGATATCCGGACAAGAGACTAATCCGTCGATTTCTCCAAAACCGAACCCGGAAAAACTTCCTTTACCCAGAAAGCATGGGCGATTCTACCAGGATAACTCTTTACTCTAACGTAGTCAAGACTAATACTGATCAAACTGATCCGACTACACCTATAAAGGTACTCGGTCAGATCAAGGAAGAAACTTGCACTTGGATCATTGGGATCAACGCTTTTTTCCCCATCAAGAGGAACTCGATTTACGGATCCATCAGTCCAGCCTAACCCCATCCAGTCCCATGGGTTAGCCAACCGCCCAACCACTGTAGTGATGTGATCCAATTAGGGATTTGGTTAGGTTTTGTCCCGGGTACCAAGGAAAAGAGTTCCAAGGCCCCCTAGCCGGAAGTTCATGCAAACATAAAACTAGTCACACCACTTACACACCCAATATGAAATTGCCTTTTTCTCAGCATCAGCTAACTTTAAAACAATCCTTTAATGAAATCATTGTCATTGATGACAATCCTCAAAGTCTCTGGTTGAATCCTTATTTCCAGTCATTCATTCATCGGTGTACTTATGGCATCATTGGCAACCAGAACGCTCACCACCTGATCACTGCAGGGGCCTTTTCCATAGTTCCTAGCTCATAGTAACCGGCAATATATTCATATAACATAATGGAATCTCTGTGGAAGATCAGCAAGATCAACCCACAGATCCATATAAAAGAGCCATGGACTCATCCGTTGAGGACCAGCAAGGTCAATCAACCAGACCAGCAAGGTTCAATCAACCAGATCCATGCCCGGTTTCAGAAAACAACTCTTATTCCTTGTTCCAATATCTTCCACGACGCACGTGTGGGTATCTTCGGCGACCCAGAGCCCGAGCACCGTATGGTCAGCACCCTCTAGGATCCTTCACAGGTGACCTAGCGCTTCACTCATAGGCCGCTTCCTTGGTCCCTCATCCACCGTACCGGAAGCTCACCATTTAAATCGAACCGAGGCTGGTCAAGACCTTGGCCGACCTTGCTACGCGAGTGTCATGAACCATAGAGCTTGATTTCCACATGTACATAGGGGCCCATGGGCAATAGGAGGAAGTGACTATAAATAGGGCTTGGGGTACATTGGTAGGGACCTTTTGACACTTTTACTAATTTTGGTCATCTTGTACCTTTGGGCTCCATCTATGGAGATATGGCCTTCCATGGTCATCCTCTTGGTGAGAGGTTAAACACACTTAGGCTATTTGTGCATCTTCTCTTGCTACATGCACTTATAGATTTTCTCTCTCTTTTGTATATTCATGTGATGAGCCATTGGATCACTAATAATCTCATGATTAATGGATGCTAGATTCTTGCTTTGATGTGTTTGATTCCATATTTTGCTCTAGATCCATTCCATTTGGTATCAGAGCCTTGATTTTGATCCATTTTCAAGGTTTTGGGCATGAGATTAGTCATTTTCTTGATAATTTTTTGAATTTTCTCTTGATTTCTTGGAGTTTTGGCTTAATCTTACTTAATTTCTACTTAATCTTTGGAGATTAGTGGAGGAGAGGCATCATTTCATGTGATTTCATGTGATTTCATGGAGATTTAGCTCATTTGGACCTAATTTGGACACTCTGGACCAAATTTTTGGGGCGCGGTACAAAAATTGGGAAAAATTTGAATTAATCATCTTTTAATCTCTCTGTTAATCACGTTTATCTTTTGTGCTTCTTTTTCAAGCTTTCCATAGCCATTACTCCTTAGATTCATCCCGTTTTGCTCCCATTTGTTAGGGCTTTTGTTGATCTTGAGGAGAGGAACACATCGAGCACCATTTTACAAGCATTTTTTGAAATTTTTTTCATTTTTCTTCCCTCTTTGCTCCAAACCCTAATCCCTCCCTCATGCTTCACCATTGCCAAGTTCTACTCAACATAGATGGCTGCAAGCATCATATTATAGTGATTCCTTCTCTCAATGAGCATGGAGACTAGCAATGGGGCTGATTTTTCACTTCCACGCCGAATTTCATGGCTGAATTTCGCTGATTTCGTCGCCTCTTCCATGCCTCCTCCAAGCTATGAAGCTTAGCCACAAGCTTCATGAAGGATTGCTAAGTGTTTTAGCCCTTTTTGGTGAGATTTTGGGGAGTATTTCATGGCCAATGGAGAGGGAGAAATGGTGGTTTGAGCAGCCCACAACAATCATCAAAAAGAGGGAAAATCTTCAAGCATTGGACTAATTGAATGCTCCATCAAGCAAATTTCCAACCATTGAAGCTTCCGGCATGCCATTGGTGAGTTGCTATGACCATTTCCTCAAGCAATGGTGATTATTCTTCATGCTATGGATAAATTGGGGTTATTCATGAATGGAAACCCTAATTTACAGCATTTTAACATTCCTACATAACTCATTATCCATTGGAAAGTGATTACATGCTCTTATTGCTCACATCCTTCTTTAATCACACCCATTGGGATGTCATGTGGCCATTTGGGAGACAAATGCAAGATTCTTTGATGAATCCATGCATAAATGGATGAAGGAATGCATATGCTTGGATGCATTGATTGAGCCACATGCATGGGGTGGATGTTGGGTAATAATGAGAAGGGTTTTGCTATGGACATCATGATTTTATGCATTGGTATGATGCTATTGAGCATTGGCTTGATGTGTGATTGGAATCAATTGGTAATGCTACATTCAAATGCAAGTTGATGCCCTTGAATGCCATTTGATGCCAATTACTCATAAGCAATGCTTATGGAAGTGATACAAATTGGATGTTGATATCATTGGTATATGGTATTACCTCACTTGTTGATTGATGTTGGATCTTTTGATGAATGGTGGACATTTGGAGCTATGTGGATAAGCATGAGTTCATGCATAATGGTTTATGAGTATATTGTAATGGGCATGAGTCATGCCACATCCTTGTAAGTGATCCACCTTATTTTCAAATTCAAGCTATATGCACCTCACAATTGTTTCCACTCACTTCAATTTCTAGAAACTAGTATGTTGTGAGGTACCTCGGGCATTGGAGAAGAGGCCCGGGGAAGAGCATGGCTTGAATCCACCGTGTCGTGAGTGCCTTGGTAAAGCGGTACGGTGGAGGATTAGGTTTGGAGGTGAAGACTTGGCCTCAACCCGTGCCTTGGTTCGAACTAGGTACGGGGGTGAGAAGAGCTTGGCTGGGAGATCGGCAAGCTTCAACGCGCTACACCGACGATCCTCTTGGTTTATGTACATGGCAATGGCGCCTTGATATGGACATCTCATGGGAATTGCAAGGAATTTGTATGCCTTTTGGTGATGCAAGTTGAGGCACATGCTATGTAATGGATGGGAATTGATAAGAGGATTATGGATTTTTGCATTGCTACTTGAGAAAGATTGAGATTTAGCTCCTAAAACAAAGGAGACTATGTCAAAATTTTCTCAAATTTCTAGTCATACATGGACAATTGAAGCTTGTGGAGCATAATTTGCAGACCTTGGGATGCCAATGAGATGCGGAAGGTATTGACATTGGTTTGGGAGCAAACAAGGATCAATTGGGCACAAAAAGGGTCACTTTGGCAAGAATCTGCAGGTTTCCAAAAACCCTAATTCAGTCCCAACCCTTTTGGACTGACTTAAAAGGGACCATATGAGCTCTTAGTGCTTCCTTAGAGCTACCCAACGAGCCCTTAACCTCCACGTTTTGATATCTCTTTAGGGTAGAATTTAGGGTTTTTGCAGAAATAGTAAACCCTAATTCAGTCACAAGGGTTTGAAGGTCTTATAAATCTAATTATATAGGCTTGTAGTACTCATCGAGGGCTTCGATTTGAGCTAAAGAGTTTTTCATTTGGATATTCCTAGCTCAAGTTATACCCAAAATACCATTTCAGCCTATAACCCTGTAAACCCTAAAACAGAGAATAGTAGCACACTTCATCTCTTACAAGTCTTTGCATAGTGGTCTAGTACACTTCATTAGCTCTCCAACAAGCTTTAGATCACTTTAATCGGACATCCCTACCTTAATTTAGAGCCAAATTTCTAAAACCGAAGGTTTCTATGGGGCCGAAGCCAAAAGGGCGACCGAGGCGCAGCACTTTGGCTTCCGAAGAGGTAGAGGATGAAGAGGCAATGATGGAACAAGGAATTTTGGATGCTCCGGAGGATACTCTTGGGCACACTTCAAGAGAAGGGGATACTTTTGGGCATACTTCAAGAGAAGGGAATGAGGAGTTGAATGTCGGAAGTGCCCATAAGCACACCCCACAATCTTCGCATGCTATCCCCATCGATTCGATCATGCAAATGCTAATGGAAATGAATGCTAAGATGGACACGATGGCTACAAGGGTGGAAGTCAATGGTAGGCTTGACACTATGGCTACAAGGATGGAAGTTTTGGAAGAGACGGTCGCTCGGCCAATGAGCCAACCTTCCTATGATAGTGGTCATGGTGCTTTACATGAAGGCAAGCAATTTGGGACAGCTTTTGAAGGCCATAGGGAAGGCAAGCTACCCATGGTACAAGAGGTTTCTCCCAAGGTAACACATGAGCATTCCACCAAGAATGGCACTTTTGGATTCATGGCGGATGCTAGGAGGCCTTCTATACGGGAGATGAAGCCTACTACATTCCAAGCGGGTTCTTCTCGATTGGATGGAAAGTAACATGCACCTACATTCAGACATGAGGAGTCAAATTTTGGGGATCCGAGGAGAGTACCTTTGCATCCCAAAGCAAATCAGTCCTCCATGCTTGAAGAGGAGGTGTATGATATGGATGATGTGGTTGAGCTTGATTGGGAACATATGTCATTCATTGAGAGACAAAGAGAAGCTCATGATAGGTGGATGGAAATGCCAAATTTCCTCAAGAGGGAGTACAAGGACTTTGCACAATTCTTTGGATCTTTTGTGCAAATGCAAAAGCACAAGCCCTCACACCATCATGAGAATGCATCGTCAACCATGTCAAAGGATGTAAAGGACAAGATTTCACTCTCTAAGTTCAAGGGTGATGGTTCAGCCCCACATGAGTTGGAAGAATGGATGAATAAGTTGGATACATACTTTCAGCTCTATCCGAAGAATGAAAGGAATAAAGTGCATTTTGCATCCTTGCATTTGGAAGACTATGCATATCAATGGTGGAGACATATGCTCAAGGAAGGAGTTATGCCACATACTTGGGAAGAACTCAAGCGTGAAATGAATTTGACATTTGTGTTGCCTTTGGTTCTTGACCGATACTATGAAGAATGGTATGAACTCACACAAAAGGGCATGTCGGTTAGGGAGTACATCAAGAGGTTCATGAAGCTCTCTATGTTCGTGGATGGACTCAATGAAGGCATGCGATTGAAGAAGTTTGTGCATGGTCTAGATTCATACATCAAAGCGGATGTCTCGGCACAAAGACCAAGCACTATTAAAGAGGCTATGAGGTTGGCGGAGTTATATGAGCCAAAGTATAAGAGGGTTCAGCCCAATGTACCTTTTCATAAGCCATTTCACATTTCTTCAAATGTGGGGAAAAGTCTACCTTCTTCTACATCTACTTACACTTCCGATTTCCATACATCTCTTGGAAGTGGACAGTCCACAAGTGGAGTTCATAATGATGCTAAGAAGAGCAATGGGTTTGTCAAGAAGCCTCCTCAACCATTCAAGGAGACGCAACGGATGGATGATCCTAAGATTGAGGAATTGAGGAGCAAAGGCCTATGTTTTAAATGCAAAGAGAAGTGGTCACCCGGGCACATTTGCAAATCAAAGAAAGTGGTGGCTACTATGATCATTATGGATGCGGATTACAATTCCAAGTCATCTCATGATGTGGAAGAGTTTGAAGATTGCAGCGAGGAGACACATGAAGAAGACTTGGAGGATCATTCTTTTGTCAAAGAAGAGGATGAGTTTCCTTTCGACCCCGGTGGAAGGGATCATGCATGCATTTTGAGGGACAATATGCCAAATTAGAGTGCTGCCCATATTTACAGAAAATTATAGCAAGGAGATGGTGAAGAATTTTCTCATTATAAGCTTCGGAATGGTCTACTATGGCACAAGGATAAGGTGTATTTGGTTCCAACCTCATCCTACATATTCCAAGTTGGCACATAGATACTATGGACCATATTTGGTAGTCAAGAAAGTGGGTGACTTGGCTTATAAGCTTGACCTACCTCCTTCTACAAGGATTCATAATGTGTTTCATGTATCCAACCTTAAGAGGTTTGTGGGCTCTCTTCCTCAAGAGATTGAAGAGTTACCACCGATGGATGAAGAAGGGGAGATTATCTATGAGCCGGAGAGAATTGTGGACAAGAGGACAAGGGTTTTGAGGAACCGGAACATTGATGAATTCCTTGTGAAATGGAAGCGCTTGCCCATAGATGAGGCTACTTGGCAATCAATGGAGTATGTTCAACAACATGGTTTACTTGATGGAAGTATTCCTAGATAAAGTGGCATGATTATTATGTGAAGAATGGGCATATCACGAGGTTTTATATGTGCTGTAATTTCTGGACAGCTTTGGTGGGATCTATTGTTGGGGTTACCAATCTACTCCAACACACTTGGAAGATCATTTGGTTCGATGACAAATATGTGGGACTCTTTTGGGTGCGGCTACGCATCATTTGCAGCTCATTTTTATGGAGGTTTCATGAAGAATTTCAAGGGAAGCTTCCTCGACAACATGGCTGCCATAACAGTCCTATATGCGATTTTTGGAGAAGGAGTTTGCCGGCTTCACTACATTTGGTTTTCCTATTCCAAATGTATTCGAGGCGCATTTTTGAAGAACTCTCTACTTCCCATGGGTTTACATTGAGATTGCGATTCAATTGTAAATATCTTGTATGATTTTGAGGACAAAATCTTTGGGAAGGGATGGTTTGTCATGAACCATAGAGCTTGATTTCCACATGTACATAGGGGCCCATGGGCAATAGGAGGAAGTGACTATAAATAGGGCTTGGGGTACATTGGTAGGGACCTTTTGACACTTTTACTAATTTTGGTCATCTTGTACCTTTAGGCTCCATCTATGGAGATATGGCCTTCCATGGTCATCCTCTTGGTGAGAGGTTAAACACACTTAGGCTATTTGTGCATCTTCTCTTGCTACATGCACTTATAGATTTTCTCTCTCTTTTGTATATTCATGTGATGAGCCATTGGATCACTAATCTCATGATTAATGGATGCTAGATTCTTGCTTTGATGTGTTTGATTCCATATTTTGCTCTAGATCCATTCCAGCGAGACATCCTCCATTGACTCTCCGTCAGCAATTGCAACTTTATCAGTTAGGTCTCCATGACCTTAATCCACAAGACGGTCAAAATGCTTCCTCAGCATTCTTGACATAAAACAGTCATTTACAAACAGGTCACAAAATACAGTTTCTATATCGAACTCCATCTTTCCATATTATACCTCCTCAATCCACACTCAATCCACATTACTTATTCCACATTCCATTCATATGTACTCATTCTCATCCATTCATATGTACTCATTCTCATCCATTCACTCATATCGACGATACATTATTTCCCATACCCATTCACATTCATTATTCTTTATACACATCCACTTTCACATCCTCATTCATACATCCACATCTACATGCATACATCCATACATACACATCCACATTCACATTCACATCCATACATCCACATTCACATCCACATTCACATCCATACATCCATATCCACATTCATACATCCACATCTATATGCATACATCCATACATACACATCCACATTCACATCCATGCATCCACATCCACATCCACATCCATACATCCACATCCACATTCATACATCCACATCTACATGCATACATCCATACATACACATCCACATTCACATCCATACATCCACATCCACATCCACATTCACATCCATACATCCACATCCACATTCATACATCCACATCTATATGCATACACCCATACATACACATCCACATTCACATCCATGCATCCACATCCACATACACATTCACATCCATACATCCACATCCACATTCATACATCCACATCTACATGCATACATCCATATATACACATCCACATTCACATCCATACATTCACATCCATACATCCACATCCACATCCACATCCACATCCACATCCACATTCACATCCGTACATCCACATCCACATCCACATTCATACATCCATATCTATATGCATACATCCATACATACACATCCACATTCACATCCATGCATCCACATTCATATCCATGCATCCACATCCACATCCTCAATACACAATCACATCCATACATGCACATCCACATTCATACATCCACATCTATATGCATACATCCATACATACACATCCACATTCACATCCATGCATCCACATCCACATTCACATCCATACATCCACATCCATATTCATACATCCACATCTACATGCATACATCCATATATACACATCCACATTCACATCCATGCATCCACATCCACATTCATACATCCATACATACCCATCCACATTCACATCCATACATCCACATTCATGCATCCACATCTACATGCATACATCCATACATACACATCCACATTCACATCCATACATCCACATCCACATCCACATTCACATCCATACATCTACATCCACATTCATACATCCACATCTACATGCATACATCCATATATACACATCCACATTCACATCCATGCATCCACATCCACATTCATACATCCATACATACCCATCCACATTCACATCCATACATCCACATTCATGCATCCACATCTACATGCATACATCCATACATACACATCCACATTCACATCTATACATCCACATCCACATCCACATTCACATCCATACATCTACATCCACATTCATACATCCACATCTACATGTATACATCCATATATACACATCCACATTCACATCCATGCATCCACATCCACATTCATACATCCATACATACCCATCCACATTCACCTCCATACGTCCACATTCATGCATCCACATCTACATGCATACATCCATACATACACATCCACATTCACATCCATACATCCACATCCACATCCACATCCACATTCACATCCATACATCTACATTCTCATTCAAATATCCACATACGCCTTCACATCTATTCTTTTACATTACATCCATTCTCGCCCTATCACAACCCATATATATCTTATCCCATCACATACACTTCTTACCTCATCCCATACACATCTTATTACATCTTAACTCATCTTATCATATCCTAACTCATCTCATATGCATCTTATCACATCTTATCACATCTTATCATTTTCCATATCTATTTATAGAATACAAGAGAATTCTTATATTTGACATAAGATTTCTTTACGCATCTATTTATGCATAAATTCCGTTTAAGGAGACTAACATTTTCGAATAAAAATCAATCTTTTATGCATCTTCCTATGCATAAATTCATTTTAAATGAGAATGACACTTTGAATTAAAATTCAATCTTTTATGCATCTTCCTATGCATAAATTCAATTTAGATGAGAAAGATACTTTTGAATTAAAAATCAATCTTTTATGCATCTTCCTATGCATAAATTCAATTTAGTAGGAATTACACTTTTAGAATAAAATAATCATCTTTTATGCATACCTCTATGCATGAATTCAATTATGCTAAAAGTAACACTTTTATAATAAAATAATCATCTTTTATGCATACCTCTATGTCTTCTAATGAGGAAGAAAACACGCTAGTAAGAAGACCCGCTTAGAAAATCCACCATGCCTTGATCTCATCACGCAGTAATATCGGGGACCCAAACCCAAAGCTTCAATAACCATAGCCAAGCGGACATTGTTACGAAAGTGTTGCCGACCCCACTGTGTTACCCTAGTTATGTCTCGACAAGTCCGCCGTTTGGTCTGAGCTATAGCAGTTCCTAACAGAGGGAAAAGTGAGCGCTCATACAGTTCTATAAAATCCTTCTTCATAGACTCGCTTGCGTCTTGAAGGTGAGAAATCATCATGGATAAAACCAATTCCTGCTGCCAAGCCATAAAGGAGATTAAGAAGAAAGGAGATCGATGGAAGCAAGATTACTGCGAGCGACAAGTAAGAGTTACGACTTATATAAAAGAAGGAACTAGCGTAACCTAGAAGCCAACGGGGTATCTTGCCACTGAAGTTTTTCCGTCTCTCCATGATTTGGGTTTGGCACAAATTTCTATAGAAGGCTTACATAAAATACATTATGAACTTTGAGATGATGAGGTAGAAAAAGCTCATAGGCTAAGTCACCTACTTTCATTGAAATCCGATATGGCCCACAATATTTGGGGGATAACTTCTTATACTTCTCAAGAGATAAAGAACTTCTTTTGGGCCGTACTCGAATGAAGACCAAAACCTTGGTATCCAAAACACCGGTTCTCACTTCCGAACTCATCGTTCTGAATCCTTAAAACAGGTGGGTTCCTGAGAAAGCATTCTGGGGAAAGGATCTTCCTTTTTAAACAGAATCTTTCTTTTATTTTAGAGATGGAATAATTATAAGATCAGAAAGGGAGGTTCTTACTCTGCATACCTCAAAAGCTGGGGGAGGAATCTTACATTCTACCCCACTTAAAAAAGTGCGAGATGTCCTCATCTCGCAAAGTAGAGGACAACTCTTTTTCTTAAGATCCAATTTATTCTAGGGTTCCTTATATTCTAGTCAACCCAACAGAATACGGGGATAAATATCCCTTATATAAAACTCATCATTAAATTACAATTCATTCAGATCATATCATTCATATCTTTAACATGATAATGGTCCATTAGACCGAAAAATTTCCTTCTAAACATTCCTCCACGGGAATTTCAGTCAAGCAAGTTCTCAATTTGTCATCCCTTAACTTGATATACCGAGTCAAGTGTTAATAGTAGCAATTTGACAGCACAATCCACTAATCTCATAGTGATTTGTTGAAATCATTATCATCATTCCAGTTATGAATATCATCACAGGGACTCGTCTCATTCATCCTCATTGAGGTTTCGCTCAACTTATTACATTTCAACCAAATTTCAGGGATCATCATTTTTCAATCAGAATCCAAATCAATTCATCAATACTCAAACAGAATTAAAAATCATATTAACCACATTCGAAATCATCATCTGGATAGCATTAATGCTTATAATTTCAAGTCTTAGATTTACTCGTATATACTGCTGGTAAAGAGCTGCATCGGTATATACGGGTAGTCATGCTACTTGGAACTATAACGTAAATACCATCATGTCTAGGCCTCAAGCAGGTCAGGGTTCCATATAATTACGGTACTTCCATTTGAAGACCCAATTACTAATTTACGAATTTTTAGTTTGAATATCAAATTGTATGAATTATATCACACAATTACAACCTTTTTGTGCTTCTTGATAAATTTTTGACATATTTGGCTTCTCAGTTGATCTTTATAAGCCAATTCGCTCTGATACCAACTGTGAGATCTCCCTGTTCCCACCGTGCAACGGATTCGGGGTACTAGCAGCGGAAGTAGCACTTCTCGCGCGGGACAGGGGTCCCACATTCGAGGCCTCGCCCACGGATATCCGAACAAGAGACTAATCCATCGGTTTCTCCAAAACCGAACCCGGAAAAACTTCCTTTACCCGAAAAGCACAGGCGATTCCACCAGGATAACTCTTTACTCTAACGTAGTCAAGACTATTACTGATCAAACTGATCTGATTGCACCTATAAAGGTACTCGATCAGATCAAGGAGGAAACTTGCACTTGGATCATTGGGATTAACGCTTTTTTTTCCATCAAGAGGCACAGCTGTTTATTCCTATCCATAGAACAATTACTATCCGGGATTTACTTCATCTATCATAATAACAGAAATTGAGTCTCGATTTACGGATCCATCAGTCCAGCCTAACCCCATCAGTCCACCTCGATTTAGGGATCCATCAGTCTAGCCTAACCCCATCCAGTCCCATGGGTTAGCCAACCACCCAACCATTGTAGTGATGCGATCCAATTAGGGATTTGGTTAGGTTTTGTCCCGCGTACCAAGGAAAAGAGTTCCAAGGCCCCCTAGCCGGAAGTTTATGCAAACATAAAACTAGTCACACCACTTACACACCCAATATGAAATTGCCTTTTTCTCAGCATCAGCTAACTTTAAAACAATCCTTTAATGAAACCATTATGTCACTGATGACAATCCTCAAAGTCTCTGGTTGAATCCTTATTTCCAGTCATTCATTCATCGGTGTACTTATGGCATCATTGGCAACCAGAACGCTCACCACCTGATCACTCAAGGGCCTTTTCCATAGTTCCTAGCTCATAGTAACCGGAAATATATTCATATAACAGAATGGAATCTCCGTGGAAGATCAGCAAGATCAACCCACAGATCCATATAAAAGAGCCATGGACTCATCCGTTGAGGACCAGCAAGGTCAATCAACCAGATCCATGCCCGGTTTCAGAAAACAACTCTTATTCCTTGTTCCAATATCTTCCACGACGCACGTGTGGGTATCTTCGGCGACCCAGAGCCCGAGCACCGTATGGTCAGCACCCTCTAGGATCCTTCGCAGGTGACCTAGCGCTTCACTCATAGGTCGTACATCTACATCCACATTCATACATCCACATCTACATGCATACATCCATATATACACATCCACATTCACATCCATGCATCCACATCCACATTCATACATCCATACATACCCATCCACATTCACATCCATACATCCACATTCATGCATCCACATCTACATGCATACATCCATACATACACATCCACATTCACATCCATACATCCACATCCACATCCACATCCACATCCATACATCTACATTCTCATTCAAATATCCACATATGCCTTCACATCTATTCTTTTACATTACATCCATTCTCGCCCTATCACAACCCATATAAATCTTATCCCATCACATACACTTCTTACCTCATCCCATACACATCTTATCACATCTTAACTCATCTTATCATGTCCTAACTCATCTCATATGCATCTTATCACATCTTATCTATTTATAGAATACAAGAGAATTCTTATATTTGATATAAGATTTCTTTACGCATCTATTTATGCATAAATTCCGTTTAAGGAGACTAACATTTTCGAATAAAAATCAATCTCTTATGCATCTTCCTATGCATAAATTCATTTTAAATGAAAATGAGACTTTGAATTAAAATTCAATTTTTTATGCATCTTCCTATGCATAAATTCAATTTAGATGAGAAAGATACTTTTCAATTAAAAATCAATCTTTTATGCATCTTCCTATGCATAAATTCAATTTAGTAGGAATTGCACTTTTAGAATAAAATAATCATCTTTTATGCATACCTCTATGCATGAAATTCAATTATGCTAAAAGTAACACTTTTATAATAAAATAATCATCTTTTATGCATACCTCTATGCATGAAATTCAATTATGCTAAAAGTCTCCACCTGATCACTCAGGGGCCTTTTCCATAGTTCCTAGCGCATAGTAACCGGCAATATATTCATATAACAGAATGGAATCTCCGTGGAAGATCAGCAAGATCAACCCACAGATCCATATAAAAGAGCCATGGACTCATCCGTTGAGGACCAGCAAGGTCAATCAACCAGATCCATGCCCGGTTTCAGAAAACAACTCTTATTCCTTGTTCCAATATCTTCCACGACGCACGTGTGGGTATCTTCGGCGACCCAGAGCCCGAGCACCGTATGGTCAACACCCTCTAGGATCCTTCACAGGTGACCTAGCGCTTCACTCATAGGCCGTACATCTACATCTACATTCATACATCCACATCTACATGCATACATCCATATATACACATCCACATTCACATCCACATTCATACATCCATACATACCCATCCACATTCACATCCATACATCCACATTCATGCATCCACATCTACATGCATATATCCATACATACACATCCACATTCACATCCATACATCCACATCCACATTCACATCCATACATCTACATTCTCATTCAAATATCCACATACGCCTTCACATCTATTCTTTTACATTACATCCATTCTTGCCCTATCACAACCCATATACATCTTATCCCATCACATACACTTCTTACCTCATCCCATACACATCTTATCACATCTTAACTCATCTTATCATATCCTAACTCATCTCATATGAATCTTATCACGTCTTATCATTTCCCATATCTATTTATAAAATACAAGAGAATTCTTATATTTGATATAACATTTCTTTACGCATCTATTTATGCATAAATTTCGTTTAAGGAGACTAACATTTTCGAATAAAAATCAATCTTTTATGCATCTTCCTATGCATAAATTCATTTTAAATGAGAATGACACTTTGAATTAAAATTCAATCTTTTATGCATCTTCCTATGCATAAATTCAATTTAGATGAGAAAGATACTTTTGAATTAAAAATCAATCTTCTATGCATCTTCCTATGTATAAATTCAATTTAGTAGGAATTACGCTTTTAGAATAAAATAATCATCTTTTATGCATACCTCTATGCATGAAATTCAATTATGCTAAAAGTAACACTTTTATAATAAAATAATCATCTTTTATGCATACCTCTATGCATGAAATTCAATTATTATTAAAGTAACACTTTTATAATAAAATAATCATCTTTTATGCTCACCTCTATGCATAAAATTCAATTATGCTAAGAGTAACACTTTTATAATAAAATAATCATCTTTTATGCTTACCTCTATGCATGAAATTTAATTATGCTAAAAGTAACACTTTTATAATAAAATAATCATCTTTTATGCATACCTCTATGCACGAAATTCAATTATGCTAAAAGTAACACTTTTATAATAAAATAAACATCTTTTATGCATACCTCTATGCATGAAATTCAATTATGCTAAAAGTAACACTTTTATAATAAAATAATCATCTTTTATGCATACCTCTATGCATGAAATTCAATTATGCTAAAAGTAACATTTTTATAATAAAATAATCATTATATAAAAAAAAACTTAACATTAATCAATTAACCATTCACCTAGGATAGAGAATGGTTGGTTTTGTTAGAGAAGAGAGGGGAATGCCTTTTGTAATGAGGCCTAACATTATAGAGAAGATATAAAGCATAAAAACCATTTAAAACCATAAAAATCCATAAAATAATTGAAAGAAAGAAGAATCACCAACTTACTAATGACTTTGTTAGCTTTCCTTTGGCTTGATGGTTTGAGGATTCAACTCTTGTTTGGACAAGAGTGGCCACCAATCTTTTTGGAAGAGGGAAATGTCAAAAAACTGGTGAATTATTAATGAATTCACAGTTCTTGGCTTGGGTGGAGTAGAGTAATAGTGCATAAAACACTATTAAGTTTCAACAAAGGGGAAGACCTCTATTTATAGGAAAAAGTGAGCTCCTAACCAAACAAACTGATTCTAGAATTTTCCAACTCAGTTTGGTCAATTTTTAACCATTTTTAGGTCAGTTGAGCTAACTTTTTGCAACTAGACTTGAATTAGGAGAGAAGAGAGAGGAGAGAGGAGAGATAAAATATCACATTATTTATGAGTTTAAAACTCATTCAAGCATGTGAAATATGCACCTCCTTTAATGGACTCCCCTTCCTTACATACGTGTCAAAATGGAATCATTATACCCAAAATATCTCATATTTTTAATATTGCTCATAGTTTTTTACTAATAAACCTTGTACATTTTCAACTCTTCAACTTATGTGAGCATTTACTCATTTTTGGATACCCACAATATCTCATATTTTTAATATTGCTCATAGTTTTTTACTAATAAACCTTGTATATTCTCTTCATCTTATGTGAGCATTTACTCATTTTTGGATACCCAAAATATATCATATTTTTGATATTACTCATAGTTTCTTACTAATAAACCTTGTACATAGTCAACTCTTCATCTTATGTGAGCATTTACTCATTTTTGGGTATCATCTTTTACAAAATTCGATTTATCTCCTCCCCACACATGGATTGATCTTATTGGTCCATAGGAACCTTAATTGGAACATAATCCAAAAATTTTTGAAAATCTAGACCCTTAGGCTAAGGTCCTTTATACCTTTGAAATCCGATATGGCCCAGAATATCTGGGGGATAACTTCTTATACTTCTCAAGAGATAAAGAACTTCTTTTGGGCCGTACTCGAATGAAGACCAAAACCTTGGTATCCAAAACACCGGTTCTCACTTTCGGACTCATCGTTCTGAATCCTTAAAACAGGTGGGTTCCTGAGAAAGCATTCTAGGGAAAGGATCTTCCTTTTTAAATAGAATCTTTCTTTTATTTTAGAGATGGAATAATTATAAGATCAGAAAGGGAGGTTCTTACTCTGCATACCTCAAAAGCTGGGGGAGGAATCTTACATTCTACCCCACTTAAAAAAGTGCGAGATGTCCTCATCTCGCAAAGTAGAGGACAACTCTTTTTCTTAAGATCCAATTAATTTTGGGGTTCCTTATATTTTGGTCAACCCAATAGAATACGGGGATAAATATCCCTTATATAGAACTCATCATTAAATTACAATTCATTCAGATCATATCATTCATATCTTTAACATGATAATGGTCCATTAGACCGAAAAATTTCCTTCTGACCACGGGAATTTCAGTCAAGCAAGTTCTCAATTTGTCATCCCTTAACTTGATATACCGAGTCAAGTGTTAACAGTAGCAATTTGATAGCACAATCCACTAATCTCATAGTGATTTGCTGAAATCATTATCATCATTCCAGTTATGAATATCATCACAGGGACTCGTCCCATTCATCCTCATTGAGGTTTCGCTCAGCTTATTACATTTCAACCAAATTTCAGGGATCATCATTTTTCAATCAGAATCCAAATCAATTCATCAGTTCTTAAATAGAATTAAAAATCATATCAACCACATTCGAAATCATCATCTGGATAGCATTAATGTGTATAATTTCAAGTCTTAGATTTACTCGTATATACTACCAGCAAAGAGCTGCAGTTATACCCTCGGTATATACGGGTAGTCATGCTACTTGGAACTATAACGTAAATACCATCATGTCTAGGCCTGAAGCAAGTCAGGGTTCCATATAATTACAGTACTTCCATTTGAAGACCCAATTACTAATTTACAAATTTTTAGTTTGAATATCAAATTGTATGAATTATATCACACAATGACAACCTTTTTGTGCTTCTTGATAAATTTTTGACATATTTGGCTTCTCAGTTGATCTTTATAAGCCAATTCGCTCTGATACCAACTGTGAGATCTCCCTGTTCCCATTGCGCAACGGATTCAGGGTACGAGCAGCGGAAGTAGCACTTCTCGTGCGGGACAGGGGTCCCACATTCGAGGCCTCGCCCCCCACGGATATTCGAAAAAGAGACTAATCCGTCGGTTTCTCCAAAACCGAACCCAGAAAAACTTCCTTTACCCGGAAAGCACGGGCGATTCCACCAGGATAACTTTTTACTCTAACGTAGTCAAGACTATTACTGATCAAACTGATCCGACTGCACCTATAAAGGTACTCGGTCAAATCAAGGAAGAAACTTGCACTTGGATCATTGGGATTAACGCTTTTTTTCCCATCAAGAGGCACAACCGTTTATTCCTATCCATAGAACAATTACTATCCGGGATTTACTTCATCTATCATAATAACAGAAATTGAGTCTCGATTTACGGATCCATCAGTCCAGCCTAACCCCATCAGTCCAGCCTCGATTTAGGGATCCATCAGTCCAGCCTAACCCTATCCAGTCCCATGGGTTAGCCAACCACCCAACCACTGTAGTGATGCGATCCAATTAGGGATTTGGTTAGGTTTTGTCCCGAGTACCAAGGAAAAGAGTTCCAAGGCCCCCTAGCCGAAAGTTCATGCAAACATAAAACTAGTCACACCACTTACACACCCAATATGAAATTGCTTTTTTCTCAGCATCAGCTAACTTTAAAACAATCCTTTAATGAAACCATTATGTCACTGATGATAATCCTCAAAGTCTCTGGTTGAATCCTTATTTCCAGTCATTCATTCATCGGTGTACTTATGGCATCATTGGCAACCAGAACGCTCACCACCTGATCACTTAGGGGCCTTTTCCATAGTTCCTAGCTCATAGTAACCGACAATATATTCATATAACAGAATGGAATCCCCGTGGAAGATCAGCAAGATCAACACACAGATCCATATAAAAGAGCCATGGACTCATCCATTGAGGACCAGCAAGGTCAATCAACCAGATCCATGCCCGGTTTCAGAAAACAACTCTTATTCCTTGTTCCAATATCTTCCACGACGCACGTGTGGGTATCTTCGGCGACCCAGAGCCCGAGCACCGTATGGTTAGCACCCTCTAGGATCCTTCGCAGATGACCTAGCGCTTCACTCATAGGCCGTACATCTACATCCACATTCATACATCCACATCTACATGCATACATCCATATATACACATCCACATTCACATCCATGCATCCACATCCACATTCATACATCCATACATACCCATCCACATTCACATCCATACATCCACATTCATGCATCCACATCTACATGCATACATCCATACATACACATCCACATTCACATCCATACATCCACATCCACATTCACATCCATCCATCTACATTCTCATTCAAATATCCACATACGCTTTCACATCTATTCTTTTACATTACATCCATTCTCGCCCTATCACAACCCATATACATCTTATCCCATCACATACACTTCTTACCTCATCCCATACACATCTTATCACATCTTAACTCGTCTTATCATATCCTAACTCATCTCATATGCATCTTATCACATCTTATCATTTCCCATATCTATTTATAGAATACAAGAGAATTCTTATATTTGATATAAGATTTCTTTACGCATCTATTTATGCATAAATTTCGTTTAAGGAGACTAACATTTTCGAATAAAAATCAATCTTTTATGCATCTTCCTATGAATAAATTCATTTTAAATGACGATGACACTTTGAATTAAAATTCAATCTTTTACGCATCTTCCTATGCATAAATTCAATTTAGATGAGAAAGATACTTTTGAATTAAAAATCAATCTTTTATGCATCTTCCTATGCATAAATTCAATTTAGTGGGAATTACACTTTTAGAATAAAATAATCATCTTTTATGCATACCTCTATGTATGAAATTTAATTATGCTAAAAGTAACACTTTTATAATAAAATAATCTTTTATGCTTATCTCTATGTATGAAATTCAATTATGCTAAAAGTAACACTTTTATAATAAAATAGTCATCTTTTATGCATACCTCTATGCATGAAATTCAATTATCCTAAAGTAACACTTTTATAATAAAATAATCATCTTTTATGCATACCTCTATGCATGAAATTCAATTATGCTAAAAGTAACACTTTTATAATAAAATAATCATCTTTTATGCTTACCTCTATGCATGAAATTCAATTATGCTAGAAGTAACACTTTTATAATAACATAATCATCTTTTATGCATACTTCTATGCATGAAATTCATTTATGCTAAAAGTAACACTTTTATAATAAAATAATCATCTTTTATGCATACCTCTATCCATGAAATTCAATTATGCTAAAAGTAATACTTTTATAATAAAATAATCATTATATAAAAAAACTTTAATATTAATCAATTAACCATTCACCTAGGATAGAGAATGGTTGGTTTTGTTAGAGAAGAGAGGGGAATGCCTTTTGTAATGAGGCCTAACATTATAGAGAAGATATAAAGCATAAAAACCATTTAAAACCAAAAAAATCCATAAAATAATTGAAAGAAAGAAGAATCACGAACTTACTGATGACTTTGTTAGCTTTCCTTTGGCTTGATGGTTTGAGGGTTCAACTCTTGTTTAGACAAGAGTGGCCACCAATCTTTGGAAGAGGGAAATGTCAAGAAACTAGTGATTTATTAATGAATTCACAGTTCTTGGCTTGGGTGGAGTAGAGTAATAGTGCATAAAACACTATTAAGTTTCAACAAAGGGGAAGGCCTCTATTTATAGGAAAAAGTGAGCTCCTAACCAAACAAACTGATTCTAGAATTTCGCAACTCAGTTTGGTCAATTTTTGACCATTTTTAGGTCAGTTGAGCTAACTTTTTGCAACTAGACTTGAATTAGGAGAGAGGAGAGATAAAATATCGCATTATTTATGAGTTTAAAACTCATTCAAGCATGTGAAATATGCACCTCCTTTAATGGACTCCCCTTCCTTACATACATGTCAAAATAGAATCATTATACCCAAAATATCTCATATTTTTAATATTGCTCATAGTTTTTTACTAATAAACCTTGTACATTTTCAACTCTTCATCTTATGTGAGCATTTACTCATTTTTGGATACCCAAATATCTCATATTTTTAATATTGCTTATAGTTTTTTACTAATAAACCTTGTACATTTTCAACTCTTCATCTTAAGTGAGCATTTACTCATTTTTGGATACCCAAAATATCTCATATTTTTTATATTACTCATAGTTTCTTACTAATAAACCTTGTACATAGTCAACTCTTCATCTTATGTGAGCATTTACTCATTTTTGGGTATCATCTTTTACAAAATTGGATTTATCTCTTCCCCACACATGGATTGATCTTATTGGTCCATAGGAACCTTAATTGGACCATAATCCAAAAATTTCTGAAAATCTAGACCCTTAGGCTAAGGTCCTTTATACCTATTTCCAATTAATTTCAATTGCACATTGGAAAATTCTTTTTGAATTTCTTTTTTAGGGGAATTCATTTTAATAAGATGAGATATTTTTCTATCTAAAAATATTCAAATTTTGAATATTCTCTCTCTAGAATATTTTCTCTCTCTAGGTTAAAACAGTTAGAAACAAGATCTTTTATATTTCTGAAGAGGGGAGATTGATTATAGGAGAAGATGCTAGACATTTTAAGAGGCTGGGGAGGAATCTTACATTCTCTCCCACTTGAAAAATGCGAGATGTTCTCATCTCGTAAACTGGGATAATTTCGCAAGGTGCACAAATATGAGACTGAGAGAAAATTTTATTTAAATTAACCACCAAGAAAAGTCTCAAAGAGAGCAAGACTCAAGACAAGAACAAAGATTTCAACTTTATTCACTCTTGGAACATATACAGCAAGATAGAAGAACTTTTTACAATTCTATAAGCCCGTCCATCGTATGGTCACAAAAGCAGTACTCACAAGCTGCACACGTATAAGGTAACTCATCTATGGGAATAATTCGGCTAGATATTGCAGCACTTATCTCATTGGTATGAGGTGACCTATTAAAAGGACCTCTGAGAGGCAAGCCAAAAACAGGATAAAGGCATATCTTCTGATGAGGAAGAAAACACGCTAGTAAGAAGACCCGCTCAGAAAATCCACCATGCCTTGATCTCATCACGCAGTAATATCGGGGACCCAAACCCAAAGCTTCAATAACCATAGCCAAGCGGACATTGTTACGAAAGTGCTGCCGACCCCACGGTGTTACCCTAGTTATGTCTCGACAGGTCTGCCATTTGGTCTGAGTTATAGAAGTTCCTAAGTGAGGGAAAAGTGAGCGCTCATACAGTTCTATAAAATCCTTCTTCACAGACTCGCCCACATCCACATTCATGCATCCATACATATCCATCCACATTCACATTCATACATCCGCATTCATGCATCCACATCTACATGCATACATCCATACATACACATCCACATTCACATCCATACATCCACATCCACATCCACATCCATACATCTACATCCACATTCATACATCCACATCTACATGCATACATCCATATATACACATCCACATTCACATCCATGCATCCACATCCACATTCATACATCCATACATACCCATCCACATTCACATCCATACATCCACATTCATGCATCCACATCTACATGCATACATCCATACATACACATCCACATTCACATCCATACATCCACATCCACATCCACATTCACATCCATACATCTGCATTCTCATTTAAATATCCACATATGCCTTCACATCTATTCTTTTACATTACATCCATTCTTGCCCTATCACAACCCATATACATCTTATCCCATCACATACACTTCTTACCTCATTCCATACACATCTTATCACATCTTAACTCATCTTATCATATCCTAACTCATCTCATATGCATCTTATCACATCTTATCATTTCCCATATCTATTTATAGAATACAAGAGAATTCTTATATTTGATATAAGATTTCTTTACGCATCTATTTATGCATAAATTTCGTTTAAGGAGACTAACATTTTTGAATAAAAATCAATCTTTTATGCATCTTCCTATGCATAAATTCATCTTAAATTGAATTAAAATTCAATCTTTTATGCATCTTCCTATGCATAAATTCAATTTAGATGAGAAAGATACTTTTGAATTAAAAATCAATCTTTTATGCATATTCCTATGCATAAATTTAATTTAGTAGGAATTACACTTTTAGAATAAAATAATAATCTTTTATGCATACCTCTATGCATGAAATTCAATTATGCTAAAAGTAACACTTTTATAATAAAATAATCATCTTTTATGCATACCTCTATGCATGAAATTCAATTATGCTAAAAGTAACACTTTTATGATAAAATAATAATCTTTTATGCATACCTCTATGCATGAAATTCAATTATTCTTAAAGTAACACTTTTATAATAAAATAATCATCTTTTATGCTCACCTCTATGCATAAAATTCAATTATGCTAAGAGTAACACTTTTATAATAAAATAATCATCTTTTATGCTTACCTCTATGCATGAAATTCAATTATGCTAAAAGTAACACTTTTTTAATAAAATAATCATCTTTTATGCATACCTCTATGCACAAAATTCAATTATGCTAAAAGTAACACTTTTATAATAAAATAAACATCTTTTATGCATACCTCTATGCATGAAATTCAATTATGCTAAAAGTAACACTTTTATAATAAAATAATCATCTTTTATGCATACCTCTATGCATGAAATTTAATTATGCTAAAAGTAACACTTTTATAATAAAATAATCATTATATAAAAAAGAAACTTAACATTAATCAATTAACCATTCACCTAGGATAGAGAATGGTTGGTTTTGTTAGAGAAGAGAGGGGAATGCCTTTTGTAATGAGGCCTAACATTATAGAGAAGACATAAAGCATAAAAACCATTTAAAACCATAAAAATCCATAAAATAATTGAAAGAAAGAAGAATCACCAACTTACTAATGACTTTGTTAGCTTTCCTTTGTCTTGATGGTTTGAGGGTTCAATTCTTGTTTGGACAAGAGTGGCCACCAATCTTTGGAAGAGGAAAATGTCAAAAAACTAGTGAATTATTAATGAATTCACAGTTCTTGGCTTGGGTGGAGTAGAGTAACAGTGCATAAAACACTATTAAGTTTCAACAAAGGGAAAGGCCTCTATTTATAGGAAAAAGTGAGCTCCTAACCAAACAAACTGATTCTAGAATTTTGCAACTCAGTTTGGTCAATTTTTAACCATTTTTAGGTTAGTTCAACTAACCTAAAAATGCACCTCCTTTAAAGACTTGAATTAGGAGAGAGGAGAGATAAAACATCACATTATTTATGAGTTTAAAACTTTTTGCAACTAGACTTGAATTAGGAGATAATTAAAGGACTCCCCTTCCTTACATACGTGTCAAAATGGAATCATTATACCCAAAATATCTCATATTTTTAATATTGCTCATAGTTTTTTACTAATAAACCTTGTACATTTTCAACTCTTCATCTTATGTGAGCATTTACTCATTTTTGGATACCCAAAATATCTCATATTTTTAATATTGCTCATAGTTTTTTACTAATAAACCTTATACATTTTAATATTCAAATTTTGAATATTCTCTCTCTAGAATATTTTCTCTCTCTAGGTTAAAACAGTTAGAAACAAGATCTTTTATATTTCTGAAGAGGGGATTGATTATAGGAGAAGACGCTGGACATTTTGAGAGGCTGGGGAGGAATCTTACATTCTCTCCCACTTGAAAAACTCGAGATGTCCTCATCTCGCAAACTGGGGTAATTTCGCAAGATGCACGAATATGAGACTGAGAGAAAATTTAATTTAAATTAACCACCAAGAAAAGTCTCAAAGAGAGCAAGACTCAAGACAAGAACAAAGATTTCAACTTTATTCACTCTTGGAACATATACAGCAAGATAGAAGAACTTTTTACAATTCCATAAGCCCGTCCATCTTATGGTCACAAAAGCAGCACTCACAAGCTGCACACGTATAAGATAACTCATCTATGGGAATAATTTGGCTGGATATTGCAACACTTATCTCATTGGTATGAGGTGACCTATTAAAACGACCTCTGAGAGGCAAGCCAAAAACGGGATAAAGGCATATCTTCTGATGAGGAAGAAAACACGCTAGTAAGAAGACCCGCTTAGAAAATCCACCATGCCTTGATCTCATCATGCAGTAATATCGGGGACCCAAACCCAAAGCTTCAATATCCATAGCCAAGCGGACATTGTTACGAAAGTGCTGCCGACCCCACAATGTTACCCTAGTTATGTCTCGACAGGTCCGCCATTTGGTCTGAGCTACAGAAGTTCCTAACTGAGAGAAAAGTGAGCGCTCATACAGTTCTATAAAATCCTTCTTCACAGAATCGCTTACGTCTTGAAGGTGAGAAATCATCATAGATAAAACCAATTCTTGCTGCCAAGCCATAAAGGAGATTAAGAAGAAAGGAGATCGATGGAAGTAAGATTACTGCGAGCGACAAGTAAGAGTTACGACTTATATAAAAGAAGGAACTAGCGTAACCTAGAAGCGAATGGGGTATCTTGCCACTGAAGTTTTTCCGTCTCTCCATGATTTGGGTTTGGCACGAATTTCTATAGAAGGCTTACATGAAATACATTATGAACTTTGAGATGATGAGGTAGAAAAAGCTCGTAGGCTAAGTCACCTACTTTCATTGAAATCCGTATGGCCCACAATATCTGGGGGATAACTTCTTATACTTCTCAAGAGATAAAGAACTTCTTTTGGGCCATACTCGAATGAAGACCAAAACCTTGGTATCCAAAACACCGGTTCTCACTTCCGAACTCATCGTTCTGAATCCTCAAAACAGGTGGGCTCCTGAGAAAGATCATCATTCCAGTTATGAATATCATCACAAGGACTCGTCCCATTCATCCTCATTGAGTTTTCGCTCAGCTTATTACATTTCAACCAAATTTTAGGGATCATCATTTTTCAATCAGAATCCAAATCAATTCATCAGTTCTCAAACAGAATTAAAAATCATATCAACCACATTCGAAATCATCATCTGGATAGCATTAATGCTTATAATTTCAAGTCTTAGATTTACTCGTATATACTGTCGGTAAAGAGCTACAGTTATATCCTCGGTATATATGGGTAGTCATGCTACTTGGAACTATAAGGTAAATACCATCATGTCTAGGCCTCAAGCAAGTCAGGGTTCCATATAATTGCGGTACTTCCATTTGAAGACCCAATTACTAATTTACAAATTTTTAGTTTGAATATCAAATTGTATAAATTATATCACACAATTACAACCTTTTTGTGCTTCTTGATAAATTTTTGACATATTTGGCTTCTCAGTTGATCTTTATTAGCCAATTCGCTCTGATACCAACTGTGAGATCTCCCTGTTCCCACTGCGCAACGGATTCGGGGTACTAGCAGCGGAAGTAGCACTTCTCGTGCGGGACAAGGGTCCCACATTCTGGGCCTCTCCCACGGATATCCGGACAAGAGACTAATCCGTTGGTTTCTCCAAAACCAAACCCAGAAAAACTTCCTTTAACTAGAAAGCACGGGCAATTCCACCAGGATAACTCTTTACTCTAACGTAGTCAAGACTATTACTGATCAAACTGATCCGACTGTACCTATAAAGATACTCGGTCAGATCAAGGAAGAAACTTGCACTTGGATCATTGGGATCAACGCTTTTTTCCCCATCAAGAGGCACAGCCATTGATTCCTATCCATAGAACAATTACTATCCGCCCCGCCGGGATTTACTTCATCTATCGTAATAACAGAAATTGAGTCTCGATTTACAGATCCATCAGTCCAGCCTAACCCCATCCAGTCCCATGGGTTAGAACCACTGTAGTGATGCGATCCAATTAGGGATTTGGTTAGGTTTTGTCCCGGGTACCAAGGAAAAGAGTTCCAAGGCCCCCTAGTCGGAAGTTTATGCAAACATAAAACTAGTCACACCACTTACACACCCAATATGAAATTGCCTTTTTCTCAGCATCAGCTAACTTTAAAACAATCCTTTAATGAAACCATTATGTCACTGATGACAATCCTCAAAGTCTCTGGTTGAATCCTTATTTCCACTCATTTATTCATCGGTGTACTTATGGCATCATTGTTGGCAACCAGAACGTTCACCATCTGATCACTCAGGGGCCTTTTCCATAGTTCCTAGCTCATAGTAACCGGCAATATATTCATATAACAGAATGGAATCTCATAGTAACCGGCAATATATTCATATAACAGAATGGAATCTCCGTGGAAGATCAGTAAGATCAACCCACAGATCCATATAAAAGAGCCATGGACTCATCCATTGAGGACCAGCAAGGTCAATCAACCAGATCCATGCCCCGGTTTCAGAAAACAACTCTTATTCCTTGTTCCAATATCTTCCACGACGCACATGTGGGTATCTTCGGCGACCCAGAGCCCGAGCATCGTATGGTCAGCACCCTCTAGGATCCTTCGCAGGTGATCTAGCGCTTCACTCATAGGCCGCTTCCTTGGTCCCTCATCCACCGTACCGAAAGCTCACCATTTAAATCGAACCGAGGCTGGTCAAGACCTCGGCCGACCTTGCTACGCGAGACGTCCTCCATTGACTCTCCGTCTCAGCAGTTGTAACTTTATCAGTTAGGTCTCCATGACCTTAATCCACAAGACGGTCAAAATGCTTCCCCAGCATTCTTGACATAAAACAGTCATTTACAAACAGGTCACAAAATACAGTTTCTATATCGAACTCCGTCTTTCCATATTATACCTCCTCAATCCACACTCAATCCACATTACTTATTCCACATTCCATTCATATGTACTCATTCTCATCCATTCACTCATATCGACGATACATTATTTCCCATACCCATTCACATTCATTATTCTTTATACACATCCATGCATACATCCATTTTCACATCCTCATTCATACATCCACATCTACATGCATACATCCATACATACACATCCACATTCACATCCATACATCCACATCCACATCCACATCCACATCCATACATCCATATCCACATTCATACATCCACATCTATATGCATACATCCATACATACACATCCACATTCACATCCATGCATCCACATCCACATCCACATTCACATCCATACATCCACATCCACATCTACATGCATACATCCATACATACACATCCACATTCACATCCATGCATCCACATCCACATCCACATTCACATCCATACATCCACATCCACATTCATACATCCACATCTATATGCATACATCCATACATACACATCCACATTCACATCCATGCATCCACATCCACATCCACATTCACATCCATACATCCACATCCACATTCATACATCCACATCTACATGCATACATCCATACATACACATCCACATTCACATCCATACATCCACATCCACATCCACATTCACATCCATACATCCACATCTATATGCATACATCCACATTCACATCCATGCATCCACATCCACATCCACATCCACATCCACATTCACATCCATACATCCACATCCACATTCATACATCCACATCTACATGCATACATCCATACATACACATCCACATTCACATCCATGCATCCACATCCACATTCATACATCCATACATACCCATCCACATTCACATTCACATCCATCCATCCACATTCTCATCCATCCATCTACATTCTCATTTAAATATCCAGATACGCCTTCACATCTATTCTTTTACATTACATCCATTCTCGCCCTATCACAACCCATATACATCTTATCCCATCACATACACTTCTTACCTCATCCCATACACATCTTATCACATCTTAACTCATCTTATCATATCCTAACTCATCTCATATGCATCTTATCACATCTTATCACATCTTATCATTTCCCATATCTTTTTATAGAATACAAGAGAATTCTTATATTTGATATAAGATTTCTTTACGCATCTATTTATGCATAAATTCCGTTTTAAGGAGACTAACATTTTCGAATAAAAATCAATCTTTTATGCATCTTCCTATGCATAAATTCATTTTAAATGAGAATGACACTTTGAATTAAAATTCAATCTTTTATGCATCTTCCTATGCCTAAATTCAATTTAGATGAGAAAGATACTTTTGAATTAAAAATCAATCTTTTATGCATCTTCCTATGCATAAATTCAATTTAGTAGGAATTACACTTTTAGAATAAAATAATCATCCTTTATGCATACCTCTATGCATGAAATTCAATTATGCTAAAAGTAACACTTTTATAATAAAATAATCATCTTTTATGCATACCTCTATGCATGAAATTCAACTATGCTAAAAGTAACACTTTTATAATAAAATAATCATCTTTTATGCTTACCTCTATGCATGAAATTCAATTATGCTAAAAGTAACACTTTTATAATAAAAGAATCATCTTTTATGCTTACCTCTATGCATGAAATTCAATTATGCTAAAAGTAACACTTTTATAATAAAATAATCATCTTTTATGCTTACATCTATGCATGAAATTCAATTATGCTAAAAGTAACACTTTTATAATAAAATAATCATCTTTTATGCATACCTCTATGCATGAAATTCAATTATGCTAAAAGTAACACTTTTATAATAAAATAATCATCTTTTATGCATACCTCTATGCATGAAATTCAATTATGCTAAAAGTAACACTTTTATAATAAGATAATCATTATATAAAAAAGAAACTTAACATTAATCAATTAACCATTCACCTAGGATAGAGAATGGTTGGTTTTGTTAGAGAAGAGAGGGGAATGCCTTTTGTAATGAGGCCTAACATTATAGAGAAGACATAAAGCATAAAAACCATTTAAAACCATAAAAATCCATAAAATAATTGAAAGAAAGAAGAATCACCAACTTACTAATGACTTTGTTAGCTTTCCTTTGGCTTGATGGTTTGAGGGTTCAACTCTTGTTTGGACAAGAGTGGCCACCAATCTTTGGAAGAGGGAAATGTCAAAAAACTAGTGAATTGTTAATGAATTCACAATTCTTGGCTTGGGTGGAGTAGAGTAACAGTGCATAAAACACTATTAAGTTTCAACAAAGGGGAAGGCCTCTATTTATAGGAAAAAGTGAGCTTCTAACCAAACAAACTGATTCTAGAATTTTGCAACTCAGTTTGGTCAATTTTTGACCATTTTTAGGTCAGTTGAGCTAACTTTTTGCAACTAGACTTGAATTAGGAGAGAGGAGAGATAAAATCACATTATTTATGAGTTTAAAACTCATTTAAGCATGTGAAATATGCACCTCCTTTAATGCACTCCCCTTCCTTACATACGTGTCAAAATGGAATCATTATACCCAAAATATCTCATATTTTTAATATTGCTTATAGTTTTTTACTAATAAACCTTGTACATTTTCAACTCTTCATCTTATGTGAGCATTTACTCATTTTTGGATACCCAAAATATCTCATATTTTTAATATTGCTCATAGTTTTTTACTAATAAACCTTGTACATTTTCAACTCTTCATCTTATGTGAGCATTTACTCATTTTTGGATACCCAAAATATCTCATATTTTTTATATTACTCATAGTTTCTTACTAATAAACCTTGTACATAGTCAACTCTTTATCTTATGTGAGCATTTACTCATTTTTGGGTATCATCTTTTACAAAATTGGATTTATCTCCTCCCCACACATGGATTGATCTTATTGGTCCATAGGAACCTTAATTGGACCATAATCCAAAAATTTCTGAAAATCTAGACCCTTAGGCTAAGGTCCTTTATACCTATTTCCAATTAATTCCAATTGCACATTGGAAAATTCTTTTTGAATTTCTGTTTCAGGGGAATTCATTTTAATAAGATGAGATATTTTTTTATCTAAAAATATTCAAATTCTGAATATTCTCTCTCTAGGTTAAAACAGTTAGAAACAAGATCTTTTATATTTCTGAAGAGGGGATTGATTATAGGAGAAGACGCTGGACATTTTGAGAGGGTGGGGAGGAATCTTACAAAACGAGTTTACATTTCAAGGCATAAGTTTATATACTAACCGAGGAATTGGCTTGCAACATCAAGTTGGTTGGCATTAGTTCAAACGATCCCCATTTTCTAATATGCTCTAATGTCACTCGACGTTCACGTACACAAAAATTCTTGCATCTTGCACATGAACAAGGGATTCTTCTTCACAACCACCTCCAATTGTGGTTGGTGACCCATCACTATCCGAACTAGTAGAAGACATCTACAAGTGTGCAGTTAAAAAATTGAATATGAATACATGCACTAAATTTAGTAGTGTCAATGGTATATGCATAGGCTTGCTCTCTAAAATTTACATAGTGTCACTATAAGTGTCGTTAAGCGTCATTTTTACCGACGCTGACAAAATTAATTTTTTGAGCTTGCGACATCGCCGACTCCCACAAGAAATTTTCTCCACTCCTTTCCTTGAGTTCTTGCACCGACTCCTCACTTCAATCAAGCTAGCTTTCCTCACAACAAGCATTTTTACTCTATATATTCTCCTTCCCCTTCCTCTTCATGAGACTCTTTCTCTTCATCTCCAAATGGTTATGGTGTAAGCTCTTGAAGGTATTTTTCTCTTATGTTTTATTCTAATGCATTTGTTTATGGTTCTTCTTCTTCTTCCCCTTCCCCTTCCCCTTCCCCTTGCTATTCCTCTTTCTTTTCCTATCCATCACTCTACAAGTGATGGTGTGACCTAATGATTAGGTTTGCTTCTATTATGTTTAACCCTTGGGTGTCAAAATTTAAGATTATCTTAGCTTAAACTTAATGCATAAATTAAGCTTTATACATAGAGCTTAATCGCTCTATGCATAGAACTTAATCTATGCATAGAGCTTAGAGCATAGATTAAGCTCTATGCATAAAGCTTATTATCTTAATCTATACATTGAGCTCTATGCATAGAGCTTAATCTACACCTTCCCCAACGGTTTGCAACATGGAGATGCTGTAGGGAAGATTGTGAGAGTAAAAAGGTGGGCACACATTGCACTGTGCACACAGAAAATTGAGTTAGGATAAATTGCAAGCTCCATGGCTGATGTGCCCTTCTTTTAATCCCCACCCCTGTGATCAGCATTGGATGGGTTGCGGGCTCTCGTACTGGTCTACCGGTGAGGGGAGGCCGATTACCATGTAGGGCAAGGAGGCCGGCCTCCACGTCAACTGTCTTGCTGAGACAGAAGCCCCATTGCCATGTCAATAGTCAGATGATTATCATGGCCTCGCATGGTGCGTCTCTCACTCTGCCTGTACATTTTCACCCATAACAGGTCCTTACCAAAGCATGTGGCTGGAAAAAAGTGTCTTTTCATCATAACTGGGGTAAGGGTATCTATTACAAGATAAAGGAAGAGTCCTCAACCCTTTACGTGGAGAAAGGAGAGGGAGAATTTTTGAAAAGGAGAAATAAGAAGAGAAGCAAGTGTTTGGGGGTTTCTTTCCCACATGCCTAGATGCATTGGAGCTCACAATTAGTTGTCACCATCAAACCATTTACTTATTGAGTTTCTTATATATATATATAATCCATTAGTAGAAAGTAAATTAATGTATGTATGTATGTATGTATATGTATATACATATATGTGTGTGTGTGTGTTTCGATGTGTGTATGATATATCTATCTATATATTTGAAAGTGACCACAGCTTATCACCCATCTCTGCACATTAAAATTTAATCAAAATTAATTAAATTATGTTGATGTTTGTATTTATATTTTTAAATACGAGAGAGGAAGAGGGAGAGAGAGAGAGAGAGTGTGTGTGTGTGTTTGTGTGTGTGTGTGTGTGTGTGTGTGTGTGTGTGTGTGTGTGTGAGAGAGAGAGAGAGAGAGAGAGAGAGAGAGAGAGAGAGAGCGCTTCTATGTGTGGGAGAGTGTAAGAAGAGAGAGGGAGTGTGCGCATGTGTGTGTGTGTGAGCGAGAGAGCGAGAGAGAGAGAGAGAGAGAGAGAGAGAGAGAGTTCCAACATTTGAGAGTGTGTATGTGATAGAGAGAGGGAGAGGTCCATGTGCATGTGTATGTGTGTGTGTGTGTGAAAGAGAGAGAGAGAGATGGTTGTAGAGAGGGAATAGTTCTTTTCTGGAACCTTGGTCGGCCGCAGCAATGCGCGGGTTCAATACTAGTACGTCTTACGATGAGGTAAGACAACCTTACTTTATAAAAAAATGGTGCATACACATTGCATGGTATCCATGGCTTACACACACGCCACACGGACAAACCAAGTATACTACATTTTCTCCTTAAAATCGAAGACAAGAAAACGAGTAGCAAAGAAATAGTCCATACCTTTAAACCCTCTAGATTTGGCAAAAAGAAGATATTAAATCTTGAACTTTAAAGCCTTCAAGATGAATCTCCTTCGGGTTCTGAGTTCTCTCGAGTTAGTACACTCTCTCCCCAAGGCATATAACGAACACTAGAAACTTGAAAGCTCTTTAGTGGACACCAGAAACTTGAAAGCTCTTCTCACGCAGGCACAATTTTGCTCTAACTTGAAAGCTTTAAAAGAACTATTCCCTCTCTACAACCATCGACAACCGTATACACTTTGAAAGCTCTAAATCCAATCTCCAAAGATGTCTTGAATTGTTCCATAATATTAAAGTTTCTCTGATATAATATTATTATCTCTTCTACTAACTCAACTTTCTTGGTCAAAACTTACCATTACACCACAATCATATGTGATTCTCTTGGAGTCCACACGTTGAGTGCAAAAATGTCGACCTTCTGAGACCACATTACATTATGCACTATATACTTCAACCCAATAAAAAATCTTTAATATAGCTTATATGTAAGCAATTTAGTATTCAACATTATATATCTTACCAAAACAACTTTACTTACATGGTAGTCGCATCCCCTTGCATATTCCCATTCTTCTCTTGTAATCTCCTCTCCCATCCTTTCGGCTTGGTCGACGGCATCTCTAAGCCATTCAATATTGCATTCCTTTGGAAGAGCCTTTAGGTTGGGTGGGTATGCCATGTGCCTTTGTGTTGAACTCTTAAACGCTCTTCTCTCCTCTGTCCTTATCTTTTTTGCATATTTCTCAATCCACTTTTCCATTCAAGAAGTGTTAAGAAGACAAAATGTAATGACCTTTTTGTGCATGGACTCATCCATCTTTCGAATGCGTCCTTTTTCATGTGGCACATGTGACACCATTCGTTCATCCTCATCGTTATGCATGAATCTAGGCATAGATGGATCGATTTGTTTCAAATATTCAGAGATGTATACGAGGGATTCTTGCACCAACCATCCCTCTACCATGCTTCCTTCTAGCCTTGCCCTTTGCTTCACAAATCCCCTCAAGGTTTTCATGAAGAGTTCAAGAGAAAACATCCACCAGCTATGAACAACACCACAGCACGGCCTGCTCCCTTCGCTAGAGAGAACCAAATTAAACCTGTGGATGGAGTGGCGGAGGATGTGGATGAAGGCCTAGTCCCAAAGCCGGTGATGGGAGAGGCACACTTGAGCACAGGGGAGGAAGGCCTTCTGGGCAAAGCTGTACTAGATGACATCGATGAAACTTGGGACCCCTTAATAGAGACACTACAAGAGAGGATAAATCACAAACCTCTAGCCTATAAGCATAGTACATACAACAACAACATTTTCAAAGCTATAAGAAAACAAACATCTCTTTTGATGGATAAGAAAACCTCACTTTATAAAAAAATGGTGCATACACATTGCATGGTATCCATGGCTTACACACACGCCACACGGACAAACCAAGTATACTACATTTTCTCCTTAAAATCAAAGACAAGAAAATGAGTAGCAAAGAAATAGTCCATACCTTTAAACCCTCTAGATTTGGCAAAAAGAAGATATTAAATCTTGAACTTTAAAGCCTTCAAGATGAATCTCCTTCCGGTTCTGAGTTCTCCCGAGTCAGTACACTCTCTCCCCAAGGCATATAATGAACACTAGAAACTTGAAAGCTCTTTAGTGGACACCAGAAACTTGAAAGCTCTTCTCACGCAGGCACTATTTTGCTCTAACTTGAAAGCTTTAAAAGAACTATTGCACCAACCATCCCTCTGCCATGCTTCCTTCTAGCCTTGCCCTTTGCTTCATAAATCCCCTCAAGATTTTCATGAAGCGTTCAAGAAAAAACATCCACCGGCTATGAACAACACCACATATAGCCACCTCATCCACCAAATGTACTAGAAGGTGCAAGTAAGTTGTGAGTATGCTTCTTGGAAAGCTTTCTTCAATCATATATACCTCCTCACTTAACTCAACTCGAGCCTTCTCTCACAATGAAATCTGGATGAATCTCCTTTGACACTATCCACCTATTCAACAAAGGAATAAATAATAAATTAAAGAATAATAGATAATTTCAAAGCTATATGTTATACCAAATGCACAAATCTATAGTTTTGATTGGAACTCACCTCGCCAATCCACCTAATTTATAGATGGCATTCCGAGCCTTCTCTTCTCCGCACCCACCAATTGATTTGGAAGTATGAACAATGCAATCAAATTTTGAAAACAATAAAAGATCAATATAGAGTCCACACAACATAAACCGAGGAGTGCCCAAAAATAAATACAGCTATGTGGTAGATGATAGAAGATTGAGTACCTTTTCATGCCCGCGAGACTGTGATGAGAGTCACCCTCCATCTCTCGTCCCACTCTCCATCTCTCCACCTTTCCTCCAATGGCATTGTAGGAGGCGAATGCCACATGGTCTTCCACTCCACACCTCTCAGCACAATCGGAGAAACCTCTGATGGAGCATAATTTAGGTGGTTTGGAGGAAGAAATCGATGATGTTCATCATACACCACTTTCTTTTGTGCATGTTCTTGTTGGAAACAAGTGATGGACTACAAATTGGACATGCATTATATCCTGCAGTTTGTGAGACCTACGAATTGCCATGTAAGAATTGAAAGTTAGTAATTATAATACATTACAGTTATAAATGAATCATTTGTGCATGCTTCGATAAGAATCAATTTATAAGAACCAAAAGATGATTTATTTTTAACTCTCTCCAATATGGTAGACGATAGAAGATTGAGTACCTTTTCATTCCCGCGGGTGTTGTGATGAGAGTCACCCTCCATCTCTCATTCCACTCTCCATCTCTCCACCTTCCCTCCAATGGCATTGTAGGAGGCAAATGCCACATGGTCTTCCACTCCACACCTCTCATCACAATCAGAGAAACCTCTCATCACAATCGGAGAAACCTCTGATGTAGCATAATCTAGGTGGTTTGGAGGAAGAAATCGATGATGTTCATCATACACCACTTTCTTTTGTGCATGTGCTTGTTTGGAAATAAGTGATGGACTACGAATTGGACATGCATTATATCCTGCAGTTGTGAGACCTACGAAATTGCCATGTAAGAACTGAAAGTTAATAGACATTATAATACATTATAGTTATAAATGAATCATTTATTTGTGCATGCTTAGATAAGAATTAATTTATGAGTATGACGTACCTGAGCACTCCGTATAGCCCGAAAAATCATGCATAGTCCACATCAAGATATCCTTGACCATTGTATTGCGGCGTGAAATTGGACGAGAAACATCATGCACCCTTATGCCTCTCCATAATTGCTCGAGCTCATCAATCAAGGGCTCAAGGTATACATCCATGTTCTTTACCTTGTGCTTCCCGGGCATAAGAAGTGCAAGTATCACACATGACCCTTCTTGATGGACATCCACGGAGGAATATTGTAATTCACAACAACAATAGGCCATGTGGACCATGGTGTAGACCTCAATCCAAATGCGTTCACCCCATCCATACCCATCTTTGAACTATGGCTAGCTATCCTCAATGTGAGCCCAAGCTGGTGAGTCAGTGGGAATCCTCATCATGTCATCGGTTGAACAATGGTTCACATGTTATGTCATTAACTCGGCGATGGATTGACACCGGAACATATGTTGAATGCGAGGTATAATAGGAAAGTGCCTCAATACCTTTTGGGGAATTTTTGCAGCTAGTAAGACCTTCCCGTAATGATCCTCTCCACAAATTGGACATTATATGACATTGGCAAAGGTACCCCTGAATAGTACACAATCATTATGATATGCATGGATTCGAGTGTAATCCATATCAAGCTTGAAAAGGATTCTTCAAGCATCACTTCTTCTTGCAGGCATCAAATTGTTTGTTGGTTTTGGGAGCATCTTCTTTAATAACCGAAGTAGGCTATTCACACTATTATCGCTCCATATGTTGTTTGTGTAAGTTGAGGATTTCCAAGCATGCCTGCAAAGTTGAGTACTTTGCATCCTCCTACAATGGTGTGTTAGCCTCTTTGTGTAACACATTCTTTCTTTCATGTGTTTCAAAGTTAGGTGTCTCTTCCTCACCCTCCTCGCTTTGAAAAAAGTTAGTGATCATCTCCTCCATGGCATCCTCTTCCTCTATCTCATGTGAAGGAAATCTTGGGTCTTCCAAATGTACTGAACATGCTCCACTTTCCAAGTGCTCCTTACAATGCTTGTATTCCTTCCTCAAGTTTCTCCCAATGATCGAATAATGAGGTATATTTTGTAGTACTCGTGCACGAATGTCCATGCCCTCCTCATCCTAATGAACCATATTTAAAAATGACACTCAACATTACATATGACAAACCACGAGTTTACATTTCAAGGCATAAGTTTATATACTAACTAAGGAATTGGCTTGCAACATCAAGTTGGTTGGGCATTGGTTCAAACGATCCCCATTTTCTAATATGCTCCAATGTCACTCGACATTCACGTACACAAAAATTCTTGCATCTTGCACATGAACAAGGGATTCTTCTCCACAACCACTCTGGACCTCCAATTGGTTGGTGACCCATCACTATCCGAACTAGTAGAAGACATCTATACTAGGCACAAAAATTATTTTTCTCTTATGTTTTATTCTAATGCATTTGTTTATGGTTCTTCTTCTTCTTCCCCTTCCCCTTCCCCTTGCTATTCCTCTTTCTTTTCCTAATGATTAGGTTTGCTTCTATTATGTTTAACCCTTGGGTGTCGAAATTTAAGATTAGCTTAGCTTAAACTTAATGCATAAATTAAGCTTTATACATAGAGCTTAATCGCTCTATGCATAGAACTTAATCTATGCATAGAGCTTAGAGCATAGATTAAGCTCTATGCATAAAGCTTATTATCTTAATCTATACATTGAGCTCTATGCATAGAGCTTAATCTACACCTTCCCCAATGGTTGCAACATGGAGACGCTGTAGGGAAGATTGTGAGAGCAAAAGGTGGGCACACATTGCACCGTGGACAAAGAAAATTGAGTTAGGATAAATCGCAAGCTCCATAGCTGATGTGCCCTTCTTTTAACCCCCACCCCTGTGATCGGCATTGGATGGGTTGCGGGCTCTCGTACTGGTCTACCAGTGAGGGGAGGCCGATTACCATGTAGGGCGAGGAGGCCGGCCCCTCCACATCAACTGTCTTGCTGAGACAGAAGCCCCATTGCCATGTCAATAGTTAGATGATTATCATGGCCTCGTATGGTGCCTCTCTCACTCCGCCTGTACAATGTCACCCATAACAGGTCCTTACCAAAGCATGTGGCGAGAAAAAAGTGTCTTTTCATCATAACTGGGGTAAGGGTATCTATTACAAGATAAAGGAAGAGTCCTCACCCCTTTATGTGGAGAAAGGTGAGGGAGAATTTTTGAAAAGGAGAAAGGAGAAGAGAAGCAAGTGTGTTTCGGGGTTTCTTTCCCACACGCCTAGATGCATTGGAGCTCACAATTAGTTGTCACCATCAAACCATTTACTTATTGAGTTTCTTATATATATATAAAATCCATTAGAAAGTAAATTAATGTATGTATATATGTATGTATATGTATATACATATGTGTGTGTGTGTTTCGATGTGTGTATGATATATCTATCTATATATTTAAAAGTGACCATAGCTTATCACCCATCTCCGCACATTAAAATTTAATCAAAATTAATTAAATTATGTTGATGTTTGTATTTATATTTTTAAATACATGTATATATATATAAGTATATGTGACTATGTATAGGTATATGTATCTAAAACATAATATTGTTGTTGATACTATATATTTACATATGTGTATGTGTGTGTGTGTGTGTGTGTGTGTGTGTGTGTGTGAGAGAGAGAGAGAGAGAGCGCTTCTATGTGTGGGAGAGTGTAAGAAGAGAGAGGGAGTGTGCGCATGTGTGTGTGTGTGTGAGCGAGAGAGAGAGAGAGAGAGAGAGAGAGAGAGAGAGAGAGAGAAAGAGAGTTTCAACATTTGAGAGTGTGTACATGACAGAGAGAGGGAGAGGGCCATGTGCATGTGTATGTGTGTGTGTGTGAAAGAGAGAGAGAGAGATGGTTGTAGAGAGGCAATAGTCCACTCATATATACTACCGGTAAAGAGCTGCAGTTATACCCTCGGTATATACGGTTAGTCATGATACTTGGAATTATAAGGTAAATACCATCATGTCTAAGCCTCAAGCAAGTCAGGGTTCCATATAATTGCGGTACTTCCATTTGAAGACCCAATTACTAATTTACGAAATTAGTTTGAATATCAGTTTGTATGAATTATATCACACAATTACAACTTTTTTGTGCTACTTGTTTGATAAATCTTTGATATATTTGGCTTCTCAGTTGATCTTTATTAGCCAATTCACTCTGATACCAACTGTGAGATCCATGTTCCCACCGAGCAACAGATTCGGGGTACTAGCAGCAGAAGTAGCACTTCTTGTAAGATCCCTGTTCCCACCGAGCAACGGATTCAGGATACTGGCAGCGGAAGTAGCACTTCTCGCGCGGGACAGGGGTCCCACATTCGGGCCTCACCCACGGATATCCGGATAAGAGATTAATCCGTCGATTGTTCCAAAACCGAACCCGAAAAAAACTTCCTTTACCGGAAAGCACGGGCGATTCCCCAAGATAACTTTTTACTCTAACGTAGTCAAGATCATTTTTGATCGAGCTGATCGAATTGCATCTATAAGATACTTGGTCAGATCAAGGAAGAAACTTGCACTTGGATCATTGGGATCAACGCTTTTTTTCCCATTCAAGAGGCACAGCCGTTGATTCCTATCCATAGAACAGTTACTGTCCGGGATTTATTTTATCTATCGTAAAAACAAAAGTTTGAGTCTCGATTTACGGATCCATCAGTCCAGCCTAACCCCATCCGATCCCATGGGTTAGCCAACCGCCCAACCACTGTAGTGATGGGATCCAATTAGTAATTTGGTTAGGTTTGGTCTCGGGTACCAAGGAAAAGAGTTCCAAGGCCCCCTAGCCGGATGTTCATGCAAAATAAAACTAGTCACACCACTCACACACCCAATATGAAATTGCCTTTTCACAGATTCAACCAGTTTAAAATAATCCTTTAATAAAACCATAGTATCACTGATCACCATCTTCCAATTTATCCAGTTGATTCTTAATTTTTCCATCATTCCTTCATCAGAGTATCTATGGCATCATTGGCAACTAGAACGCTCACCACCTGTGTCAGGGGCCGTTTCCTAATCCCTAGCCCATAATACTCAGCAATATAATCACTTATCAAGATGGACTCTCGTTGAAGATCAGCAAGATCAACCAACAGATCCATATAAAGAGCCATGGACTCATCCATTGAAGACCAGCAAGGTCAATCAACCAGATCCATGCCCGATTTCAGAAAACAACTCCAACTCTATTCCAATCTTCCTCGACGCACGCGTGGGTATCCTAGGCGACCCAGAGCCCGAGCACCGTATGGTCAGCACCCTCTAGGTTCCTTCGCAGGTGACCTAGCGCTTCACTCATAGGCCGCTTCCTTGGCCCCTCATCCACCGTACCGGAAGCTCACCATTTTAATCGCACCGAGGCTGGTCAAGACCTCGGTCGACCTTGCTACGCGAGACGTCCTTCATTGACTCTCCGTCAGCAGTTGCAACTTTTTCAGTTAGGTCTCCACGACCTTAATCACAAGATGGTCACAATGCTTTCCCAGCAATCTTGACATAAAACAGTCATTTACAAACAGTCACAAAATACAGTTTCTATATTAACTCTCATTTTTTCACATTATCCCTCATCAATCCACATTGCTTATTCCACATTCCAGTTATATGTGTACTCATCCCATCACATCATTTTCCATCTCATCACTTCAGATTCCTTCACATCACATATCATATATTCACATCCATACATATATCTACATCCACATCCACATTCACATCCATACATCCACGTCTACATCCATACATCTATTTTCACATCCACATCTACATGCACATTCATGCATCCACATCCATACATCCACATCCATACATCCACATCTACATGCACATTCACATCCATACATCCACATCTATATGCGTACATTCACATCTACATGCATACATCCACATCTCTATGCATACATCCACATCCACATTCACATTCACCTCCATACATCTACATCTACATGCATACATCCACCTCCACATTCACATCCACATCTATACATCTACATCTACATGCATACATCCACCTCTACATCCACATCTACATCTATACACCTACATCTACATGCATACATCCACATCTCCATTCACATCTACATCTTTACATCTACATCTACATGCATCCAATCACCTCCACATCCACATCTACATCTATACATCTACATCTACATGTATACATCCACATCTCCATTCACATCTACATCTATACATCTACTTCTACATGCATCCATCCACCTCCACATCCACATCTACATCTATACACCTCCATCTACATGCATCCATCCACCTCCACCTCCACATCTACATCTATACATCTACATCTACATGTATACATCCACATCTCCATTCACATCTACATCTATACATCTACTTCTATATGCATCCATCCACATCTCCATTTACATCCTCATCTACACATCTATTTCTACATGCATACATCCACATCTCCATGCATACATCCACCTCCACATTCACACTCACATCCATACCTCTACATCTACATGCAAACATCCATATCTCCATGCATAATAATATTCTTTTAATTAATCTAGGATGATAGTTCCTAGAATATGGTAGGAAGTCCTCTTTTTTTGCTTTGAATGAAATTATTTTATGCGTAATTTCTATAAAAATTTTGCCATAGCTCCGCTACTATGACTGATAAATCTCAATTTTTTTCTAAGGGATAAGGCTCATTATTAAAGAAATAATTAAAATGGTCTCTAATTGGATCATCAATCCATAATGATCTCTAATTGGATCATTAAGAAAATAATTAGAATGGTCTCTAATTGGATCATCAATCCATAATGGATTGAATCATCAATATACATAAACTAAAAGCATAGAAAAAAGCCATTAATTTGGCCTCAAGCATAGCTTAATCTTGGATTAAGGAAAAGCCTTATGAAAAGCTTCATTTGGATTGAAGAGGATCATGAGTATGACCATTTCTTAAGTGAGAAAGAGAGAAAAACCATAAGAATTAAATATAAATAGAATTTTATGTAATTCTTTACTATCATTAATTAATTAACTTCAATAGCATTTCAAAAACCATACCAATTAAGCTTCTCAAGCTTGAGAGGGGTTGAGAAGAGAGAATCATTGAGAAATTATAGAAAAGATCATAATTCACTATACTTATCTTATAATTTGCTTGATTCTTTGTTCACGGTAGAGGCCCCCAACCAATCAATTGGTTTAGTATGTTGATGGAGCCACCAATGGGGATTGAAGAAAGAGAGAAGTATCCAAAAACTAGTGAATTATTAAAGAATTCACAGTTCTTGGCTTAGGTGGAATAGAGTAACAAAGCATAAGACACTATCTTTTTTTTCAACAAGGGAAGGCTTCTATTTATAGGAAAAATTGAGCTCCTAACCAAACAAACTGATTCTAGAATTTTCCAAGTCAGTTTGGTTGAATTTGGACTAGATTTGGACCTAGTTTGGTTACTTTTTGATTCGATTTGGTTCCATTTTGATTTGGTTTGGTTCAAGAGAGATGAGAGATAAAAATATCACATTATTTTTGAGTTTAAAACTCATTCAAGCATGTGAAATATGCACCTCCTTTAAAGAACTCCCCTTCCTTACATATGTGTCAAAATTTTATTGCTCATAGTTTTTTTACTAATAAACCTTGTACATTTTCAACTCTTCATCTTATGTGAAATATGCACCTTCTTTAAAGAACTCCCCTTCCTTACATATATGTCAAAATTTTATTGCTCATAGTTTTTTACTAATAAACCTTGTAGATTTTCAACTCTTCATCTTATGTGAAATATGCACCTTCTTTAAAGAACTCCCCTTCCTTACATATATGTCAAAATTTTATTGCTCATAGTTTTTTACTAATAAACCTTGTACATTTTCAACTCTTCATCTTATGTGAGCATTTACTCATTTTTGGGTATCTTCTTTTACAAATTGGATTTATCTCCTTCCTACACATGGATTGATGCTATTGGTCCATAGGAACCTTAATTGGACCATAATCTAAAAATTTCTGAAAATCTAGACCTTTAGACTAAGGTTCTTTATACCTATTTCCAATTAATTCCAATTGCATATTGGAAAATTCTTTTTGAATTTCTGTTTCAGGGGAACTTATTTTAATAAGATGAGTTATTTTTCTATCCAAAAATATTCATAATCTGAATATTCTCTCTCTAGAATAATTTTCTCTCTCTAGGCTAAAACAGTTAGAAACAAGGTCTTTATATTTCTGAAGAGGGATTGATTACAGGGGAATATGCTAGACATCAAAAAGGGGTTGGGAGAGGAATCTTACATTCTACCCCACTTAAAAAATGCGAGATGTCCTCATCTCGCAAACTGGGATAATTTCGCAAGATGCACGAATATGAGACTTAGAGAAAAATTTTAATCAAGATTAACCACCAAGAAAAGTCTTAAAGAAAGCAAGATAAGAACAAGATTTAAACTTTATTCATTCTCGGAACTTATACAGTAAAGATAGAACTCTTTACACTTCCATAAGCCCGTCCATCATATGGTCACAAAAGTAGCACTCACAAGCTGCACAAGTATAGGGTAACTCATCTATGGGAATGATCTTGCTGGTTATTGCCACACCTATCTCAGTGGTATGGGGTGATCTAACAAAAGGACCTCTGAAAGGCAAGCCAAAAACGGGATAAAGGCATATCTTCTCATGAGGAAGAAAACACGCCAGTAAGAAGACCCGCTCAGAAAACCCAAGATGCCTTGATCTCATGACGCAATAGTATCGGGGACCCAAACCCAAAGCTTCAATAACCATGGCCAAGCGGACATTGTTACGAAAGTGCTGCTGACCCCAAGGTGTTACCGTAGTTATGTTTTGATAGGTCCGCCATTTGGTCTGAGCTACAGAAGTTCCTAGGTGAGGAAAAAGTGAGCGCTCATACTGTTCTATAAAGTCTTTCTTCACAGACTCTCTTATGTCTTGAAGGTGAGAAATCATCAGGGATAAAACTAATTCCTGTTGCCAAGCCATAAAGGAGATTAAGAAAGAAAGGAGATTGATGGGAGTAAGATTACTGTGAGCGACAAGTAAAAGTTACAACTTATATAAAGGAAGGAGCTAGCGTAACCTAGAAGCCAACGGTAACTTACCATTGAAGTTTTACCGTCTTTCCATGATTTGTGTTTGACACATTTTTCTATAGAAGGCATTAAGAATTTTGAGATGAGGAGATAAAAGAAGCTTGTAGGCTAAGTCACCTACTTTCATTGAATTCAGATATAAGGGTCACAATATCTGGGGGATAACTTCTTATACTCCCCAAGAGATAAAGAACTTCTTTTGGGCCGTACTCGAATGAAAACCAAAACCTTGGTATCCAAAACACCGATTCTCACTTCTGAACTCATTGTTCTAAATCCTTAAAACAGGTGGGACTCCTGAGAAGTATTCTAGGGAAAGGGTCTTCCTTTTTTAAACAGAAACTTTCTTTTATTTTAGAGAGGGAATAATTATAAGATCAGAAAGGGAGATTCTTACTCCTGTATACCTCGAAGGCTGGGGAGGAATCTTACATTCTACCCCACTTAAAAAGTGCGAGATGTCCTCATCTCGCAAGGTAGAGGACAGCTCTTTTTCTTAAGATCCAATTTTATTCTGGGGTTCCTTATATTCTGGTCAACCCAACAGAACACTGGGATAAATATCCCTTATATAGAACTCATCATTAAATAACAATTCATTCAGATCATATCATTCATATCTTTAACATGATAATGGTCCATTAGACCGAAAAGTTTCCTTCGGAACATTCCTCCACGGAAATTTCAGTCAAGCAAGTTTTCAATTTGACATCCCTTAACTTAATCTACCGGTCAAGTATTAACAGTAGCAATCTGACAGCATAACCCACTAATCTCATAGTGATTTGCTGAATTCATTATCATCATTCTAGTTATGAATATCATCACAGGAACTCGTCCCGTTCCCCCTCATTGTGGTTTCATTATATTTCAACTAATTTTTAAAAATCAACATTTTTCAATCAGAATTTTCAATCAGAATCCAAATCAATTCATCCATTCTCAAACAGAATTAAAAATCATATCAATCACATTCAAAATCATCATATGGATAGCATTAACGCTTATAATTTCAAGTCTTAGATTTACTCGTATATACTGTCAGTAAAGAGCTGCAGTATACTCTCGGTATATACGAGTAGTCACGGCCCTTCGAATTATAAGGTAAATACTATCATGTCTAGGCCTCAAGCAAGTCAGGGATTCTATATAATTGCGGTACTTCCATCTGAAGACCCAATTACCAAATTACGAATTTCAGTTTGAATATCAAATTGTATGAATTATCTCACACAATTATAACCTTTTTGTGTTTCTTGATAAATTTTTGATATATTTGTCTTCTCAGTTGATCTTTATTAACCAAACGCTCTGATACCAACTGTAAGATCCCTGTTCCCACCGAGCAACGGATTCAGGATACTGGCAGCGGAAGTAGCACTTCTCGCGCGGGACAGGGGTCCCACATTCGGGCCTCACCCACGGATATCCGGATAAGAGATTAATCCGTCGATTGTTCTAAAACCGAACCTGGAAAAAACTTCCTTTACCGGAAAGCACGGGCGATTTCCCAAGATAACTTTTTACTCTAACGTAGTCAAGATCATTTCTGATCGAGCTGATCTAATTGCATCTATAAGATACTTGGTCAGATCAAGGAAGAAACTTGCACTTGGATCATTGGGATCAACGCTTTTTTCCCCATTCAAGAGGCACAGCCGTTGATTTCTATCCATAGAACAGTTACTGTCCGAGATTTATTTTATCTATCGTAAAAACAAAAGTTTGAGTCTCGATTTACGGATCCATCAGTCCAGCCTAACCCCATTCGATCCCATGGGTTAGCCAACCGCCCAACCACTGTAGTGATGGGATCCAATTAGTAATTTGGTTAGGTTTTGTCCTGGGTACCAAGGAAAAGAGTTCCAAGGCCCCCTAGCCGGATGTTCATGCAAAATAAAACTAGTCACACCACTCACACACCCAATATGAAATTGCCTTTTCACAGATTTAACCAGTTTAAAACAATCCTTTAATAAAACCATAGTATCACTGATCACCATCTTCCAATTTATCCAATTGATGCTTAATTTTTCCATCATTCCTTCATCAGAGTATCTATGGCATCATTGGCAACTAGGACGCTCACCACCTGTCCACTCAGGGGCCGTTTCCTAATCCCTAGCCCATAATACTCGGTAATATAATCACTTATCAAGATGGACTCTCATTGAAGATCAGCAAGATCAACCAACAGATCCATATAAAGAGCCATGGACTCATCCATTGAAGACCAGCAAGGTCAATCAACCAGATCCATGCCCGATTTCAGAAAACAACTCCAACTCTATTCCAATCTTTCTCGACGCACGCGTGGGTATCCTAGGCGACCCAGAGCCCGAGCACCGTATGGTCAGCACCCTCTAGGTTCCTTCGCAGGTGACCTAGCGCTTCACTCATAGGCCGCTTCCTTGGCCCCTCATCCACCGTACCGGAAGCTCACCATTTTAATCGCACCGAGGCTGGTCAAGACCTCGGCCGACCTTGCTACGCGAGACGTCCTTCATTGACTCTCCGTCAGCAGTTGCAACTTTTTCAGTTAGGTCTCCACGACCTTAATCACAAGATGGTCACAATGCTTTCCCAGCAATCTTGACATAAAACAGTCATTTACAAACAGCATTTACAAACAGTCATAAAATACAGTTTCTATATTAACTCTCATTTTTCCACATTATCCCTCATCAATCCACATTGCTTATTCCACATTCCAGTTATATGTGTACTCATCCCATCACATCATTTTCCATCTCATCACTTCAGATTCCTTCACATCACATATCATATATTCACATCCATACATATATCTACATCCACATCCACATTCACATCCATACATCCACATCTACATCCATACATCTATTTTCACATCCACATCTACATGCACATTCATGCATCCACATCCATACATCCACATCTACATGCACATTCACATCTATACATCCACATCTATATGCGTACATTCACATCTACATGCATACATCCACATCTCTATGCATACATCCACATCCACATTCACATTCACCTCCATACATCTACATCTACATGCATACATCCACCTCCACATTCACATCCACATCTATACATCTACATCTACATGCATACATCCACCTCTACATCCACATCTACATCTATACACCTACATCTACATGCATACATCCACATCTCCATTCACATCTACATCTTTACATCTACATCTACATGCATCCATCCACCTCCACATCCACATCTACATCTATACATCTACATCTACATGTATACATCCACATCTCCATTCACATCTACATCTATACATCTACTTCTACATGCATCCATCCACCTCCACATCCACATCTACATCTATACACCTCCATCTACATGCATCCATCCACCTCCACATCCACATCTACATCTACATCTACATGTATACATCCACATCTATACATCTACATCTACATCTACATCTATACATCTACATCTACATGTATACATCCACATCTCCATTCACATCTACATCTATACATCTACTTCTATATGCATCCATCCACATCTCCATTTACATCCTCATCTACACATCTATTTCTACATGCATACATCCACATCTCCATGCATACATCCACCTCCACATTCACACTCACATCCATACCTCTACATCTACATGCAAACATCCATATCTCCATGCATAATAATATTCTTTTAATTAATCTAGGATGATAGTTCCTAGAATATGGTAGGAAGTCCTCTTTTTATGCTTTGAATGAAATTATTTTATGCGTAATTTCTATAAAAATTTTGCCATAGCTCCGCTACTATGACTGATAAATCTCAATTTTTTTCTAAGGGATAAGGCTCATTATTAAAGAAATAATTAGAATGGTCTCTAATTGGATCATCAATCCATAATGGTCTCTAATTGGATCATTAAGAAAATAATTAGAATGGTCTCTAATTGGATCATCAATCCATAATGGATTGAATCATCAATATACATAAACTAAAAGCATAGAAAAAAGCCATTAATTTGGCCTCAAGCATAGCTTAATCTTGGATTAAGGAAAAGCCTTATGAAAAGCTTCATTTGGATTGAAGAGGATCATGAGTATGACCATTTCTTAAGTGAGAAAGAGAGAAAAACCATTAGAATTAAATATAAATAGAATTTTATGTAATTCTTTACTATCATTAATTAATTAACTTCAATAGCATTTCAAAAACCATACCAATTAAGCTTCTCAAGCTTGAGAGGGGTTGAGAAGAGAGAATCATTGAGAAATTATAGAAAAGATCATAATTCACTATACTTATCTTATAATTTGCTTGATTCTTTGTTCACGGTAGAGGCCCCCAACCAATCAATTGGTTTAGTATGTTGATGGAGCCACCAATGGGGATTGAAGAAAGAGAGAAGTATCCAAAAACTAGTGAATTATTAAAGAATTCACAGTTCTTGGCTTAGGTGGAATAGAGTAACAAAGCATAAGACACTATCTTTTTTTTCAACAAGGGAAGGCTTCTATTTATAGGAAAAATTGAGCTCCTAACCAAACAAACTGATTCTAGAATTTTCCAAGTCAGTTTGGTTGAATTTGGACTAGATTTGGACCTAGTTTGGTTACTTTTTGATTCGATTTGGTTCCATTTTGATTTGGTTTGGTTCAAGAGAGATGAGAGATAAAAATATCACATTATTTTTGAGTTTAAAACTCATTCAAGCATGTGAAATATGCACCTCCTTTAAAGAACTCCCCTTCCTTACATATGTGTCAAAATTTTATTGCTCATAGTTTTTTTACTAATAAACCTTGTACATTTTCAACTCTTCATCTTATGTGAAATATGCACCTTCTTTAAAGAACTCCCCTTCCTTACATATATGTTAAAATTTTATTGCTCATAGTTTTTTACTAATAAACCTTGTACATTTTCAACTCTTCATCTTATGTGAAATATGCACCTTCTTTAAAGAACTCCCCTTCCTTACATATATGTCAAAATTTTATTGCTCATAGGTTTTTACTAATAAACCTTGTACATTTTCAACTCTTCATCTTATGTGAGCATTTACTCATTTTTGGGTATCTTCTTTTACAAATTGGATTTATCTCCTTCCTACACATGGATTGATGCTATTGGTCCATAGGAACCTTAATTGGACCATAATCTAAAAATTTCTGAAAATCTAGACCTTTAGACTAAGGTTCTTTATACCTATTTCCAATTAATTCCAATTGCACATTGGAAAATTCTTTTTGAATTTCTGTTTCAGGGGAACTTATTTTAATAAGATGAGTTATTTTTCTATCCAAAAATATTCATAATCTGAATATTCTCTCTCTAGAATAATTTTCTCTCTCTAGGCTAAAACAGTTAGAAACAAGGTCTTTATATTTCTGAAGAGGGATTGATTACAGGGGAATATGCTAGACATCAAAAAGGGGTTGGGAGAGGAATCTTACATTCTACCCCACTTAAAAAATGCGAGATGTCCTCATCTCGCAAACTGGGATAATTTCGTAAGATGCACGAATTTGGGACTTAGAGAAAAATTTTAATCAAGATTAACCACTAAGAAAAGTCTTAAAGAAAGCAAGATAAGAACAAGATTTAAACTTTATTCATTCTCGGAACTTATACAGTAAAGATAGAACTCTTTACACTTCTATAAGCCCGTCCATCATATGGTCACAAAAGTAGCACTCATAAGCTGTACAAGTATAGGGTAACTCATCTATGGGAATGATCTTGCTGGTTATTGCCACACCTATCTCAGTGGTATGGGGTGATCTAACAAAAGGACCTCTGAGAGGCAAGCCAAAAACGGGATAAAGGCATATCTTCTCATGAGGAAGAAAACACGCCAGTAAGAAGACCCGCTCAGAAAACCCAAGATGCCTTGATCTCATGACGCAATAGTATCGGGGACCCAAACCCAAAGCTTCAATAACCATGGCCAAGCGGACATTGTTACGAAAGTGCTGCTGACCCCAGGGTGTTACCGTAGTTATGTTTTGTAGGTCCGCCATTTGGTCTGAGCTACAGAAGTTCCTAGGTGAGGAAAAAGTGAGCGCTCATACTGTTCTATAAAGTCTTTCTTCACAGACTCTCTTACGTCTTGAAGGTGAGAAATCATCAGGGATAAAACTAAGTCCTGTTGCCAAGCCATAAAGGAGATTAAGAAAGAAAGGAGATTGATGGGAGTAAGATTACTGTGAGCGACAAGTAAAAGTTACAACTTATATAAAGGAAGGAGCTAGCGTAACCTAGAAGCCAACGGTAACTTGCCACTGAAGTTTTACCGTCTTTTCATGATTTGTGTTTGACACATTTTTCTATAGAAGGCATTAAGAATTTTGAGATGAGGAGATAAAAGAAGCTTGTAGGCTAAGTCACCTACTTTCATTGAATTCAGATATAAGGGTCACAATATCTGGGGGATAACTTCTTATACTCCCCAAGAGATAAAGAACTTCTTTTGGGCCGTACTCGAATGAAAACCAAAACCTTGGTATCCAAAACACCAATTCTCACTTCTGAACTCATTGTTCTAAATCCTTAAAACAGGTGGGACTCCTGAGAAGTATTCTAGGGAAAGGGTCTTCCTTTTTTAAACAGAAACTTTCTTTTATTTTAGAGAGGAAATAATTATAAGATCAGAAAGGGAGATTCTTACTCCTGTATACCTCGAAGGCTGGGGAGGAATCTTAAAATGAGTAAATGCTCACATAAGATGAAGAGTTGAAAATGTACAAGGTTTATTAGTAAAAAACTATGAGCAATAAAATTTTGACATATATGTAAGGAAGGGGAGTTCTTTAAAGAAGGTGCATATTTCACATAAGATGAAGAGTTGAAAATGTACAAGGTTTATTAGTAAAAAACTATGAGCAATAAAATTTTGACATATATGTAAGGAAGGGGAGTTCTTTAAAGAAGGTGCATATTTCACATAAGATGAAGAGTTGAAAATGTACAAGGTTTATTAGTAAAAAAACTATGAGCAATAAAATTTTGACACATATGTAAGGAAGGGGAGTTCTTTAAAGGAGGTGCATATTTCACATGCTTGAATGAGTTTTAAACTCAAAAATAATGTGATATTTTTATCTCTCATCTCTCTTGAACCAAACCAAATCAAAATGGAACCAAATCGAATCAAAAAGTAACCAAACTAGGTCCAAATCTAGTCCAAATTCAACCAAACTGACTTGGAAAATTCTAGAATCAGTTTGTTTGGTTAGGAGCTCAATTTTTCCTATAAATAGAAGCCTTCCCTTGTTGAAAAAAAAGATAGTGTCTTATGCTTTGTTACCTTATTCCACCTAAGCCAAGAACTGTGAATTCTTTAATAATTCACTAGTTTTTGGATACTTCTCTCTTTCTTCAATCCCCATTGGTGGCTCCATCAACATACTAAACCAATTGATTGGTTGGGGGCCTCTACCGTGAACAAAGAATCAAGCAAATTATAAGATAAGTATAGTGAATTATGATCTTTTCTATAATTTCTCAATGATTCTCTCTTCTCAACCCCTCTCAAGCTTGAGAAGCTTAATTGGTATGGTTTTTGAAATGCTATTGAAGTTAATTAATTAATGATAGTAAAGAATTACATAAAATTCTATTTATATTTAATTCTAATGGTTTTTCTCTCTTTCTCACTTAAGAAATGGTCATACTCATGACCCTCTTCAATCCAAATGAAGCTTTTCATAAGGCTTTTCCTTAATCCAAGATTAAGCTATGCTTGAGGCCAAATTAATGGCTTTTTTCTATGCTTTTAGTTTATGTATATTGATGATTCAATCCATTATGGATTGATGATCCAATTAGAGACCATTCTAATTATTTTCTTAATGATCCAATTAGAGACCATTATGGATTGATGATCCAATTAGAGACCATTCTAATTATTTTCTTAATGATCCAATTAGAGATCATTATGGATTGATGATCCAATTAGAGACCATTTTAATTATTTCTTTAATAATGAGCCTTATCCCTTAGAAAAAAATTGAGATTTATCAGTCATAGTAGCGGAGCTATGGCAAAATTTTTATAGAAATTACGCATAAAATAATTTCATTCAAAGCATAAAAAGAGGACTTCCTACCATATTCTAGGAACTATCATCCTAGATTAATTAAAAGAATATTATTATGCATGGAGATATGGATGTTTGCATGTAGATGTAGAGGTATGGATGTGAGTGTGAATGTGGAGGTGGATGTATGCATGGAGATGTGGATGTATGCATGTAGAAATAGATGTGTAGATGAGGATGTAAATGGAGATGTGGATGGATGCATATAGAAGTAGATGTATAGATGTAGATGTGAATGGAGATGTGGATGTATACATGTAGATGTAGATGTATAGATGTAGATGTGGATGTGGATGTGGATGGATGCATGTAGATGGAGGTGTATAGATGTAGATGTGGATGTGGAGGTGGATGGATGCATGTAGAAGTAGATGTATAGATGTAGATGTGAATGGAGATGTGGATGTATACATGTAGATGTAGATGTATAGATGTAGATGTGGATGTGGAGGTGGATGGATGCATGTAGATGTAGATGTAAAGATGTAGATGTGAATGGAGATGTGGATGTATGCATGTAGATGTAGGTGTATAGATGTAGATGTGGATGTAGAGGTGGATGCATGCATGTAGATGTAGATGTATAGATGTGGATGTGAATGTGGAGGTGGATGTATGCATGTAGATGTAGATGTATGGAGGTGAATGTGAATGTGGATGTGGATGTATGCATAGAGATGTGGATGTATGCATGTAGATGTGAATGTACGCATACAGATGTGGATGTATGGATGTGAATGTGCATGTAGATGTGGATGTATGGATGTGGATGTATGGATGTGGATGCATGAATGTGCATGTAGATGTGGATGTGAAAATAGATGTATGGATGTAGATGTGGATGTATGGATGTGAATGTGGATGTGGATGTAGATATATGTATGGATGTGAATATATGATATGTGATGTGAAGGAATCTGAAGTGATGAGATGGAAAATGATGTGATGGGATGAGTACACATATAACTGGAATGTGGAATAAGCAATGTGGATTGATGAGGGATAATGTGGAAAAATGAGAGTTAATATAGAAACTGTATTTTGTGACTGTTTGTAAATGCTGTTTGTAAATGATTGTTTTATGTCAAGATTGCTGGGAAAGCATTGTGACCATCTTGTGATTAAGGTCGTGGAGACCTAACTGAAAAAGTTGCAACTGCTGACAGAGAGTCAATGAAGGACGTCTCGCGTAGCAAGGTCGGCCGAGGTCTTGACCAGCCTCGGTGCGATTAAAATGGTGAGCTTCCGGTACGGTGGATGAGGGGCCAAGGAAGCGGCCTATGAGTGAAGCGCTAGGTCACCTGCGAAGGAACCTAGAGGGTGCTGACCATACGGTGCTCGGGCTCTGGGTCGCCTAGGATACCCACGCGTGCGTCGAGGAAGATTGGAATAGAGCTGGAGTTGTTTTCTGAAATCGGGCATGGATCTGGTTGATTGACCTTGCTGGTCTTCAATGGATGAGTCCATGGCTCTTTATATGGATCTGTTGGTTGATCTTGCTGATCTTCAACGAGAGTCCATCTTGATAAGTGATTATATTGCCGAGTATTATGGGCTAGGGATTAGGAAACGGCCCTTGAGTGGACAGGTGGTGAGCGTCCTAGTTGCCAATGATGCCATAGATACTCTGATGAAGGAATGATGGAAAAATTAAGAATCAACTGGATAAATTGGAAGATGGTGATCAGTGATACTATGGTTTTATTAAAGGATTGTTTTAAACTGGTTGAATCTGTGAAAAGGCAATTTCATATTGGGTGTGTGAGTGGTGTGACTAGTTTTATTTTGCATGAACATCCGGCTAGGGGGCCTTGGAACTCTTTTCCTTGGTACCCGGGACAAAACCTAACCAAATTACTAATTGGATCCCATCACTATAGTGGTTGGGCGGTTGGCTAACCCATGGGATCGGATGGGGTTAGGCTGGACTGATGGATCCGTAAATCGAGACTCAAACTTTTGTTTTTACGATAGATAAAATAAATCCCGGACAGTAATTGTTCTATGGATAGGAATCAACGGCTGTGCCTCTTGAATGGGAAAAAAAAGCGTTGATCCCAATGATCCAAGTGCAAGTTTCTTCCTTGATCTGACCAAGTATCTTATAGATGCAATTGGATCAGCTCGATCAGAAATGATCTTGACTACGTTAGAGTAAAAAGTTATCTTGGGGAATTGCCCGTGCTTTCCGGTAAAGGAAGTTTTTTTCGGGTTCGTTTTGGAACAATCGACGGATTAATCTCTTATCCGGATATCCGTGGGTGAGGCCCGAATGTGGGACCCCTGTCCCGCGCGAGAAGTGCTACTTCCGCTGCCAGTATCCTGAATCCGTTGCTCGGTGGGAACAGGGATCTTACACTTCTCGCGCGGGACAGGTGTCCCACACTCGGAGCCTCGCCCACGGATATCCGGACAAGAGACTAATCCATCGGTTTTTCCAAAACTGAACCCGGAAAAACTTCCTTCACCCGGAAAGCACGGGTGATTCCCCAAGATAACTCTTTACTCTAATATAGTCAAGACCATTACTGATCAAGCTGATCCGCCAACTGCACCTATAAAGATACTCGGTCAGATCAAGGAAGAAACTTACACTTGGATCATTGGGATCAACGCTTTTTTTCCCACTAAGAGGCACAGCCGTTGATTCTATCCATAGAACAATTACTATCTGGGATTTACTTTATCTATCGTAAGCAAAAATTGAGTCTCGATTTACGGATCCATCAGTCCAGCCTAACCCCATCCAGTCCCATGGATTAGCCAACCGCCCAACCACTGTAGTGATGGGATCCAATTAAGAATTTGGTTAGGTTATTTCTTGGGTACCAAGGAAAAGAGTTCCAAGGCCCCCTAGCCGGAAGTTCATACAAACATAAAACTAGTCACACCACTTACACACCCAATATGAAATTGCCTTTTTCTTAGCATCAGCTAACTTTAAAACAATCCTTTAATGAAACCATTATGTCACTGATGACAATCCTCATAGTCTCTGGTTGAATCCTTATTTCCAGTCATTCAATCATCGGTATACTTATGGCATCATTGGCAACCAGAACGCTCACAACCTGTTCACTCAGGGGCCTTTTCCATAGTTCCTAGCTCATAGTAACCGGCAATATATTCATATAACAGAATGGAATCTCTGTGGAAGATCAGCAAGATCAACCCACAGATCCATATAAAAGAGCCATGGACTCATCCGTTGAGGACCAGCAAGGTCAATCAACCAGATCCATGCCAGTTTCAAAAAACAACTCTTATTCCTTGTTCCAATATCTTCCACGACGCACGTGTGGGTATCTTCGGCGACCCAGAGCCCGAGCACCGTATGGTCAGCACCCTCTAGGATCCTTCGCAGGTGACCTAGCGCTTCACTCATAGGCCGCTTCCTTGGTCCCTCATCCACCGTACCGGAAGCTCACCATTTAAATCAAACCTAGGAGGCTAGTCAAGACCTCGGTTGACCTTGCTACGCGAGACGTCCTCCATTGAGGGTCCCACACTCGGGGCCTCATCCACGGATATCCAGACAAGAGACTAATCCGCGAGTTTTTCCAAAATCGAACCCGAAAAAACTTCCCTTACCCGGAAAGCACGGGCGATTCCACCAGGATAACTTTTTACTCTAACGTAGTCAAGATCATTACTGATCACGCTCGCTGATCCGACTGCACCTATAAAGATACTCGGTCGGATCAAGGAAGAAACTTGCACTTGGATCATTGGGATCAACGCTTTTTTTCCCATCAAGAGGCATAGCCGTTGATTCCTATCCATAGAACAATTACTATTCGGGATTTACTTTATCTATCATAATAACAGAAATTGAGTCTCGATTTACGACTCCATAAGATTTCTCCCCCAGCCTTCGAGGTATACAGGAGTAAGAATCTTATAATTATTCCCTCTCTAAATAAAAGAAAGATTCTGTTTAAAAAGGGAAGACACTTTACCCAGAATACCTTCTCAGGAGCCCACCTGTTTTAAAGATTCAGAACGATGAATTCAGAAGTGAGAACTGGTGTTTTGGATGCCAAGGTTTTGACCATCAATTAAAAGATTGCCCGACTCCTACCATGAAAAGGGCACAGGGAAGTCTAGAACCCAAATTCAGAGACCAATTCCTTCATACCAATCTAATCAGGGTCTGTCTCTCGGACAAGATTGCTTAACTCCATTAACCAGGTCCGACCCATTGATTAAGGTCGAGATGACCAGTCAAATGCTTGGCGACTTAGAGCAACAGATGCAGGTAATTCATAAAGATATAAACGCTGCCCAGGATCGACAGAGACAATATACAGATAAGAAGAGGACAATCAGAGAATTCAAAGAAGCAGTTATAGTCTTCATTTGAATACGGACCAAAAGAATTTCTTTATCTCTAGAGGAGTATAAGTAGTTATCTCCCAGATATTGTGGACCAAAGAAAGTAGGTGACTTAGCCTATGAACTTCTTTTATCTCTTCATCTCAAAGTTCTTAATGCCTTCTATAGAAAAATGTGCCAAACCCAAATCATGGAAAGACGGTAAAACTTTAGTGGCAAGATACCGTTGGCTTCTAAGTTACGCTAGCTCCTTCCTTTATATGTCGTAACTTTTACTTGTTGCTCACAGTAATCTTACTTCCATCGATCTCCCTTCTTCTTAATCTCCTTCATGGCTTGGCAACAGGAATTAGTTTTTATCCATGATGATTTCTCACCTTCAAGATGCAAGCGAGTCTGTGAAGAAGGATTTTATAGAACAGTATGAGCACTCACTTTTTCCTCACTTGGAAACTTCTGTAGCTCAGACCAAATGGCAGACCTATCAAGATATAACTAGGGTAACACCCTGGGGTCAGCAGCACTTTCGTATCAATGTCCGCTTGGCCATGGTTATTGAAACCTTGGGTTTGGGTCCCCGATACTACTGCGTCATGAGATCAAGACATCTTGGGTTTTCTGAGCGGGTCTTCTTACTGGTGTGTTTTCTTCCTCATCAGAAGATATGCCTTTACCTCGTTTTTGGCTTGCCTCTCAGAGGTCCTTTTGTTAGATCACCTCATACCACTGAGATAGGTGCGGCAATAACCAACAGAATTATTCCCATAGATGAGTCACCTTATACGTGTGCAGCTTGTGAGTGCTGCTTTTGTGATCATATGATGGACGGGCTTATGGAAGTGTAAAGAGTTCTTCTATCTTTACTGTATATGTTCCAAGAATGAATAAAGTTGAAATCTTGTTCTTGTCTTGAATCTTGCTCTCTTTGAGACTTTTCTTGGTGGTTAATCTTAATTAATTTTTTTCTCTAAGTCTCATATTCGTGCATCTTGCAAAATTATCCCAAGTTTGCGAGATGAGGACATCTCACGTTTTTCAAGTGGGAGAGAATGTAAGATTCCTCCCCAGCCTCTCAAAATGTCCAGCATATTCCCCTGTAATCGATTCCCTCTTTAGAAATATAAAAGATCTTGTTTCTAACTATTTGAACATAGAGAGAGAGAAAATATTCTAGAGAGAGAATATTAAGATTTTGAATATTTTTAGATAGAAAAATTTCTCATATTATTAAAATGAATTCCCCTAACATAGAAATTCAAAAAGAACTTTCCAATGTACAATTGAAATTTATTGGAAATGGGTATAAAGGACCTTAGCCTAAGGGTCTAGATTTTCAGAAATTTTTGGATTATGGTCCAATTAAGGTTCCTATGGGCCAATAGCATCAATCCAGGTGTAGGGAGGAGATAAATCCAATTTGTAAAAGAAGATACTCAAAAATGAGTAAATGCTCACATAAGATGAAGAGTTGACTATGTACAAGGTTTATTAGTAAGAAACTATGAGTAATATCAAAAATTATCAAAAATATGAGATATTTTGGGTATCCAAAAATGAGTAAATACTCATATAAGATGAAGAGTTGAAAATGTACAAGGTTTATTAGTAAAAAACTATGAGCAATATTTAAAATATGAGATATTTTGGGTATCCAAAAATGAGTAAATGCTCACACAAGATGAAGAGTTGAAAATGTACAAGGTTTATTAGTAAAAAACTATGAGCAATATTAAAAATATGAGATATTTTGGGTATAATGATTCCATTTTGACACATATGTAAGGAAGGGGAGTCCATTAAAGGAGGTGCATATTTCACATGCTTGAATGAGTTTTAAACTCAAAAATAATGTGATATTTTTATCTCTCCTCTCTCTTGAACCAAACCAAATCAAAATGGAACCAAACCGAATCAAAAAGTAACCAAACTAGGTCCAAATCTAGTCCAAATTCAACCAAACTGAATTTGGAAAATTCTAGAATTCAGTTAGCTTTGGTTAGAGCTTCCGTCTCCTATAAATAGAACATGAGTCCTTTCAAAAAAATAGAAGAATTTTACTATACTAGAGTTATGCTGAAATAATGCTAATTTCTACTATTCTCTAAAATTCTCTCCAAATTGAAGAAATTGGAGCTTCCCTCTTTCTTCAATCCCCATTGGTGGCTCCATCAACATACTTAACCAATTGATTGGTTGGGGGCCTCTACTGTGAACAAAGAATCAAGCAATTTGTAAGGTAAATGGTGAATTTTGATCTTTTCTATAATTTCTCAATGCTTCCCTCTTCTCAACCCCTCTCAAGCTTGAGAAGCTTAATTGGAATGGTTTTTGAATGCTATTGAAGTTAATTGATGAATGGTAGTGAAGAGTTACATAATTTGATGAATGCTATTGAAGTTAATTGATTAATGATAGTTAAGAATTACATAAATTTCCATTTATGCTTAATTCAAATGGTTTTTATGTAATTTCTCTCTCTCACTCAAGAAATGGTCATACTCATGACCCATTCTCAATCCAAATGAAGCTTTTCATAAAGCTTTTCCTTAATCCAAGATTAATCTATGCTTGAGGCCAAATTAATGCCTTTTTTCTATGCTTTTAGTTTATGTATTTCATGAATATTGATGATTCAATCCATTATGGATTAATGATCCAATTAGGGATCATTCTAATTATTTTCTTAATGATAAGCTTTATCCCTTAGAAAAATTGAGATTTATCAGTCATAGCAGCGGAGCTATGGTAAAATTTTTATAAAAATTATGCATAAAATAATTTCATTCAAAGCATGAAAAGAGGACTTCCTACCATATTCTAGGAATTATCATCCTAGATTAATTGAAAGATATTCATTGTAATCCTAGAGAAATTGATTTTTATATTATGCATAATTGATTTTCATGCATAGAGGTATGCATAAAAGATTATTATTTTAATATAAAAGTGTGACTTTTATCATAATTGATTTACATGCATAGAGGTATGCATAAAAGATTATTATTTTAACATAAAAGTGTTACTTTTATCATAATTAGAATTCATGCATAGAGGTATGCATAAAAGATTATTATTTTAACATAAAAGTGTTACTTTTATCATAATTAGAATTCATGCATAGAGGTATGCATAAAAGATTATTATTTTAATATAAAAGTGTTACTTTTATCATATTTGAATTTCATGCATAGAGGTATGCATAAAAGATGATTATTTTATTATAAAAGTGTTACTTTTATCATATTTGAATTTCATGCATAGGGTATGCATAAAAGATGATTATTTTATTATAAAGTGTGACTTTTATCATAATTGATTTTCATGCATAGAGGTATGCATAAAAGATTATTATCTTAACATAAAAGTGTTACTTTTATCATAATTAGAATTCATGCATAGAGGTATGCATAAAAGATTATTATTTTAATATAAAAGTGTTACTTTTATCATATTTGAATTTCATGCATAGAGGTATGCATAAAAGATGATTATTTTATTATAAAAGTGTTACTTTTATCATATTTGAATTTCATGCATAGGGTATGCATAAAAGATGATTATTTTATTACAAAAGTGTGACTTTTATCATAATTGATTTTCATGCATAGAGGTATGCATAAAAGATTATTATTTTAACATAAAAGTGTTACTTTTATCATAATTAGAATTCATGCATAGAGGTATACATAAAAGATTATTATTTTAATATAAAAGTGTTACTTTTATCATATTTGAATTTCATGCATAGAGGTATGCATAAAAGATGATTATTTTATTATAAAAGTGTTACTTTTATCATATTTTAATTTCATGCATAGAGGTATGCATAAAAGATGATTATTTTATTATAAAAGTGTGACTTTTATCATAATTGAATTTCATGCATAGAGGTATGCATAAAAGTTGATTATTTTATTATAAAAGTGTGTCTTTTATTATATTTGAATTTCATGCATAGAGGTATGCATAAAAGTTGATTATTTTATTGTAAAAGTGTTACTTTTATCATATTGGATTTCATGCATAGATGAAAAGATGCAGGGGGGAAGAGAGCTTGAGCTCTTGCAAGCACACACACACACTCACAAAACCCTAATATAGAACACACAAGGTGAGAGGCTGAAAATCTTCTTCTTCTCTACTCAACACTCAACACACCATATACAAGAATAAGAGTACACAAAATATGAAAGGTACTCAACCAAATACATACACGGGTTCTCTATAGTGTGAACCCGACTAAATGAGCTGGCGCTATAACTATGCCAGTCTCTAGGGTGGCTGTCACACAGCCTGTCATCCCACTGGCCGCATATCACCCAAGATCTCACCAACCATGCCAGTGGTGTAAGTGTGGGGCCTATCCCCCAGGCGGGTCATCAGTGGTGGCCACCGCCTCACTAGACGAGCTCGATATCTCAACACTCCCCCTCGAGCTCAACTCCATCTCATGTACACCAAGCGAAGCCCTGAATCTGCGGAGCTTCTCTGTACCCAATGCTTTGGTGAAGATGTCAGCTACCTGATCCTCTGTGCTGACATAAACAAGGTCAAGGTCTCCTGCCAAGACCCTCTCTCTGACGAAGTGGTAGTGGACCTCTATGTGCTTCGTATGAGCATGAAAGACTGGGTTCCTGGCCAACTGTATACTGCTAATGTTGTCACAGAAAATGACAACTTGTCTATCCACTGATAGACCCAAATCTGCAAGTAGCTTTCTCAACCAAGCTACCTCACATGCTGCCATAGCAGCTCCTCTGTACTCGGCCTCCGTACTCGATAGAGCAACCGTAGGCTGCTTCTTGCTGCTCCAAGTCACAGCAGCACTCCCCAAAGAAAACATGAATCCACTGGTAGATCTTCTGTCTGAGATACTACCAGCCCAATCAGCATCTGTGTACCCATGTACACATATCTCTGTCCCAGTCTCATAGAATAGTCCACAATGCAAAGTAGACCTCACATACCTCAGTATGCGTCTCACTGCATCCAAATGCGGTTTCCATGGAACCTGCATAAACTGACTCACCAACCCAACAGCATAGCTCAAATCTGGTCTGGTGATCGTCATGTAGATCAAACTTCCTACTATGCTCCTGTACATAGTAGGATCCTCCAAGATCTCTCCTGAATCTGCACTCAACTTGCCATTCTGATCCAATGGCACAGAAATAGGCTTACAGCCTGTCATACCATACTTGGACAACATGTCCAAGCCATATTGTCTCTGCAGTAATCCAATACCATGTGGTGACCTAATCACCTCAATGCCCAAGAAATATCTGAGCTCCCCCAGATCCTTCATCTCAAACTTCTGTCTTAGCAAGATCTTTACATCAAAGATCTCTGCATCATGGTCCCCCGTAATGATCAAGTCATCTACATAGATGACAACAAGCACAACCCCTCTATCACCATGTCTCACATACAATGAGAAATCTGCATTGGCTACATGAAAGCCAATAGTGACAAGATATTCAGAAATCTTGTCAGACCATGCTCTTGGTGCTTGCTTTAAGCCATACAAGGCTTTCTTCAACCTGCAAACATGTTCGGGGTGACCCACATCCTCATAACCAGGTGGCTGCAACATATACACCTCTTCTTGCAAATCCCCATGCAAGAATGCATTCTTTACATCCATCTGATGTAAAGACCATTGCTTTGACGCAGCCACTGCTATCACAACCCTCACCGTTGCCATCTTGGCAACTGGGCTGAAAGTTTCCTCATAATCAATCCCATATGTCTGCGCATATCCTTTGGCTACCAATCTAGCCTTGTACCTATTTATGCTTCCATCACTGTTATGTTTAACTTTGTACACCCACTTGCATCCAATGGCTTTCTTGCCTTCTGGCAATTGCACTAAATCCCAAGTTTCATTTCCATATAGTGCATCCATCTCCTCATCCATAGCTTTCTCCCAACACACATTTCCAATAGCCTCATCAATGCATGTGGGCTCAACAACCTGCACAACCTTTGCCATATATGCATAGTGATGTGCCACATAACCATCATAGGTAAATCTCTGCACAGGATTTCTCACTCTCCCAGATCTTCGCAGCTTTTCATTCATGGCTTCCATAGCCTTCTTTACACCAGGTGTTCTCATAGCTGGGATCCCAAGCTCCTCATCAAGGCTCATATCTGAGCCACTAGACTCTCCATCAACATGAGAAGGCCCTGCAGAAATGTCAGGCATACCAAGGGGCTCAACCACTTTCTCTTTTCCTTTACGTGATGTACTAATCACATTTGCAGGGCTGGTATTATGACGCAGCCTGCCACTCCATGGTCTATCAACAGACCCACTAGATGAGGACTCTCCTGGTCCACTCAAAGACTGTGATTGCTGACCTGCATTCTGTGCAACCACACTTCCACTCACATCAGCCCCAACAGCTTCTTTTCCAGCAGCATACCAGCTGCTCATCTCATCAAAGACAACATCCCTGCTTACCCTCAACTCACGTGTAGCAGGGTTATAACACCTGTATCCCTTTTGCTCAAGGGAATATCCAATAAACACACATTTTTCAACTTTCGGATCCAGCTTAGTTCTCAGCTCATCTCGCACATGCACATATGCAATGCATCCAAAGACTTTCAGATGAGACAAATCTGGTTTTCTGCCAGTAAACCTCTCCTCTGGAGTTACATCATGTATGGCTGCAGTTGGAGTCCTGTTCATGATGTATACTGCTGTAGAAACAGCCTCAGCCCAATAGCAATGCGACATATTCTTCTCTTCCATCAATGCTCGCGCAATCTCAGCAATGTGCCTGTTTTTCCGCTCAGCAACTCCATTTTGCTGCGGAGTGTATCTGCATGTGAACTGTCTCCGAATACCATTCTTCTTCAAAAATTCAGAGAACTCATTGGAGAAGTATTCTCCCCCTCCATCTGACCTTAGGCACTTAACATATTTCCCTGTTTGCTTTTCAACCAAAACTCTAAAATTCTGAAAGTGAGTGAACACCTCACTCTTCTCCTTCATGAAATATACCCACACTTTTCTTGTGTGGTCATCAATGAAAGTGACGTAGTACCATTTCTGCTCACATATCTGTTACGTGGAAACACATGCTTTGTTTGCTTCCCAAATTGGCATGCTTCACATATTTTCTGCATACCTTCCACTTTAAATTTTGGCAGCCCTGTCACAATTCCTTTTGTCTGCATAGACTTCAATCTCTGCACATTTACATGTCCAATTCTTTTATGCCATATGTCTGTGTCTGCAACAACTCCTGAACCATTTGCAAACATCGCAGCACTCATTTCAGGCATGTCTACATTCAACGTAAACATCCTGCCCACTCTGTTGCCTTTTGCAACCAACCTGCACTTGTCTTTGAAGTCTTCGACATAACACCCATCAGGGTTAAACCGAACCTGCAAACCCTGCTCAATCATCTGGCCAACTGAAACCAGATTCTTTGTTATGTTCGGTACATGAAGTACATCTGCAAGGTACTTCACTTTGCCATCCTGCATAGATAATGGCACATCTCCAACGTGGGCAATTGGATGAGCAGTGTCATCCCCTGTTTCCACAAAACCTGGTCTTTCCGGGTTCTTCATCTCCTTGAACCACTCCCCATGACTCGTCATGTGGTTCGAAGCGCCTGAATCCACATACCATACATTATCTTTTTGTGCTGCATCAACATTTTCAGACATGGCATTCACGACATGCTGCATAACAAACAACCTCTCATTATCCTCATTATTTCTGCTTGAGGATGCATAGTTGTTTTGCTGCACTTTCCCATTTTGCATGTCAGCCTGCTTCTTATAACATTCTGACTGCACATGTCCAGGCTTACCACAATAATAGCATTCACGTGTATCATTATATTGCCTTTGCCAATTTCCACGGCCTCTTTGACTCCCCCTGCCTCTGAATTTGCCTCTTCCACCTGCGTGTTGTTGTTGTTGTTGTTGATTCTGGGACTGTTGTTGTTGCTGCTGCTGCTGACCATAATTCTGATTACCTGTTCGGCCACCTCCTTGACCGCGTCCACGGCCTCCTCTACCTCGTCCTCTTCCTGAACTCGTGTAGAAGGCCTGTTGCTCTGAACTGTTTTTGCTTTGTGAAGACTGTTGGTCTTCACCCAAGTTCTTCTCTTCGATAATCAGCATGGACACCAAATCTGTAAAGTTGGGAATGTTTTCCCGAGTCTGAATAGACGTCTTGAACGCCTTGTATTGTGGCCCGAGACCACGTAGATAGACTTCCACCTTGTCATCATCATCTACTGACACACCAATAGATGCAAGGGATTCCACAATACCCTTTATCTTCAGCGCATAGTCATTCACAGACATGCTCTTTTTCTCCACAGTATGAAGTTCATTCTTCAACTGTATCTTACGTGCCTTGGTGTTTGTTTCATAAAGCTTTACCAAGGTGTCCCACGCCTCCTTGGGGGACTTGGCATCCTGAATGTGCCCAATCATGGTGTCCTGTATACTAATGGAAAGCCAATACATAACCTTCCTGGCTCCTTGGTTCCAGTCTTTAAACTCTTTCACATCTGCAGCAGTCGGATTTATATCCGGTATCTCCGGTGCCTCTTCATGCTCACCTTCTATGTAGTCCCAATAGCCTTTTCCCATCAGGAAATTTGTCAACCTGAACCTCCAAGCATGGAAGTTATTCTTATTCAGCTTCTCAGCCACAATCTGTGTTATGCCATCATTAGACATCTTGCCAAACACACAATTTCACCAGAAACTGCACTCTGGTTTTTCTGCACAACCTGCAGTATTTTCTGCACAGCGGTACTGCAGTACTCTCAAATGTCACAACCAGTGACTTCAATGCACATACATACACCCAATGGCAACTGTAGACCTCTTTGCAGCACCCACAGTGTCTGCACAGTCAATCTGTCTTCCTACAGTTCTTAAAACAAAGTTCTGCAGAGAATCGATGACTTACCCGCAGTGCTCGAAATCGCCTGCTTTCTGAAAAACGGAGGTCCAGACGCGCCCGAAACGCGTTTTCGGCCCGAAAATTTTAGTCCGAAGGACTGTATAGTTGCCCTATAGCTTTACTCCCGCGAAGAAAGCTCCTCAATCAGAGACCGTTTGCCGGTGCCTCCCGTAGAGCTCCCGACAAGGGTGTAGTCACCAACACAATAGGGAAGAGTAGTTGAAGATCTTACCCTCGTACCGCTTCCTGTGGTTCTCTTGCTTGTAGCTCAGCCCTTAGCACGAACCAGGCTCTGATACCATGAAAAGATGCAGGGGGGAAGAGAGCTTGAGCTCTTGCAAGCACACACACACACTCACAAAACCCTAATAGAGAACACACAAGGTGAGAGGCTGAAAATCTTCTTCTTCTCTACTCAACACTCAACACACCATATACAAGAATAAGAGTACACAAAATATGAAAGGTACTCAACCAAATACATACACGGGTTCTCTATAGTGTGAACCCGACTAAATGAGCTGGCGCTATAACTATGCCAGTCTCTAGGGTGGCTGTCACATAGCCTGTCATCCCACTGGCCGCATATCACCCAAGATCTCACCAACCATGCCAGTGGTGTAAGTGTGGGGCCTATCCCCCAGGCGGGTCATCAGTGGCCACCGCCTCACTAGACGAGCTCGATATCTCAACAATAGAGGTATGCATAAAAGATATTCTTTTTACACTAAAAGTGTGATTTTTCATCATAAATGGATTTTATGCATAACTTAGATGCATAAGAGAAATTATTTTATTCTAAAAGTGTAATTCCTACCAAATTGAATTTATGCATAAGAAGATGCATAAAAGATTGATTTTAAATTTAAAAGTGTCTTTCTCATCTAAATTGAATTTATGCATAGGAAAATGCATAAAATATTGAAATTTAATTCAAAAGTGTCATTTTCATTTAAAATGAATTTATGCATAGAAAGATGCATAAAAGATTGATTTTTACTTTGAAAGTATTAATCTCCTTAAATAGAATTTATGCATAAATAAATGTGTAAAGAAATCTTATATCAAATATAAGAATTCTCTTGTATTCTATAAATAGATATGAGATGTAATAGGATGTGATAAGAGGTGTATAAGATGTGATAAGAGGTGTATAAGATGTGATAAGAGGTGTGATAAGAGGTGTATAATAGAATGTGATAAGAGGTGTATAAGATGTGATAAGAGGTGATAAGATGCTTATGAAATAAGTTAGGAGGTGATAAGATGAATTAAGATGTGATAAGATGTGTATGGGATGAGGTAAGAAGTGTATGTGATAGGATAAGATGTATATGGGTTGTGATAGGGCGAGAATGGATGTGATGTAAAAGATTAGATGTGAAGGCATATGGGGTTATATGAATGGGAATGTGAAAATGGATGTATGTATGTGGATGTGTGGATGTGGAGATGGGAGTGTGGATGTATGAATGTGAAAATGGATGTATGCATGAAGATGTATATGCATAGATGTGAATGTGGATGTATAGATGTGAATGGGAATGTGGATGTAGATGTATGTGAATGTGGATGTAGATGTGGATGTATAGATGTGAATGTGGAATGTGGATGTGGATGTATGTATGTATGTGGATGTATGTATGTATGTGGATGTAGATGTGGATGTATAGATGTGAATGGGAATGTGGATGTGGATGTATGTGAATGTGGATGTAGATGTGGATGTATAGATGTGAATGTGGAATGTGGATGTGGATGTATGTATATGGATGTAGATGTGGATGTATAGATGTGAATGGGAATGTGGATATGGATGTATGTATGTATGTGGATGTGGATGTATGAATGAGGACGTGATAGTGGATGTATGCATGTGGATGTGGATGTATGGATGTGGATATGGATGTGTATGTATGAATGTGGATATGGGATGTGGATGTATGAGGATGTAAAAATGGATGTATGCATGTAGATGTGGATGTATGGATGTGAATGTGAATGTGTATATGAATTAATGTGTCGTCGATATGAGGAAATGGATGAGAATGAGTACACATTGAATGGAATGTGGAATAAGTAATGTGGACTAAGGAGGAATAATGTGGAAAGACGAGAGTTCGATTTAGAAACTGTATTTTGTGACTGTTTGTAAATGACTGTTTTATGTCAAGAATGCTGGGGAAGCATTTTGACCATCTTGTGGATTAAGGTCATGAAGACCTAACTGTTAAAGTTGTAACTGCTGACGGAGAGTCAATGGAGGACGTCTCGCGTAGCAAGGTCGACCGAGGTCTTGACCAGCCTCGGTTTGATTTAAATGGTGAGCTTCCGGTACAGTGGATGAGGGACCAAGGAAGCGGCCTATGAGTGAAGCGCTAGGTCAACTACGAAGGATCCTAGAGGTTGCTGACCATACGGTGCTCGGGCTCTGGGTCGCCGAAGATACCCACACGTGCGTCGTGGAAGATATTGGAATAAAGAATAAGAATTGTTTTCTGAAACTGGGCATGGATCTGGTTGATTGACCTTGCTGGTTCTCAACGGATGAGTCCATGGCTCTTTTATATGGATCTATGGGTTGATCTTGCTGATTTTCCACGGCGATTCCATTCTGTTATATGAATATATTGCCGGTTACTATGAGCTAAGAACTATGGAAAAGGTCCCTGAGTGAACAGGTGGTGAGCGTTCTGGTTGCCAATGATGCCATAAGTATACCGATGAATGAATGACTGGAAATAAGGATTCAACCAGAGACTATGAGGATTGTCATCAGTGACATAATGGTTTCATTAAAGGATTGTTTTAAAGTTAGCTGATGCTGCTAAGAAAAAGGCAATTTCATATTGGGTGTGTAAGTGGTGTGACTAGTTTTATGTTTGCATGAACTTCCGGCTAGGGGGCCTTGGAACTCTTTTCCTTGGTACCCGGGACAAAACCTAACCAAATTTTTAATTGGATCCCATCACTACAGTGGTTGGGCGGTTGGCTAACCCATGGGACTGGATGGAGTTAGGCTGGACTGATGGATCCATAAATCGAGACTCAATTTCTGTTTACGATAGATAAAGTAAATCCCAGATAGTAATTGTTCTATGGATAGGAATCAATGGCTGTGCCTCTTAATGGGGAAAAAAGCGTTGTTCTATAGATAGGAATCAACAGCTGTGCCTCTTAATGGGGAAAAAAGCGTTGATCCCAATGATCCAAGTGCAAGTTTCTTCCTTGATCTGACCGAGTATCTTATAGGTGCAGTCGGCGGCGGATCAGCTTGATCAGTAATGGTCTTGACTACGTTAGAGTAAAGAGTTATCCTGGTGGAATCGCCCGTACTTTCCGGGTGAAGGAAGTTTTTCCGGGTTCGATTTTGGAAAAACCGATGGATTAGTCTCTTGTCCGAATATTCGTGGGCGAGGCCCCGAGTGTGGGACCCCTGTCCCACGTTTATAATAAAAATTTATCTTTTATGCATACTTCTATGCATTAAAATCAATTATGATAAAAGTAACACTTTTATAATAAAAATTATCCTTTATGCATACTTCTATGCATGAAAATTAAAAATGATAAAAGTAACACTTTTGATATTAAAAAAATTATCCTTTATGCATACTTCTATGCATGAAAATTAAAAATGATAAAAGTAACACTTTTAATATAAAAAAAATTATCCTTTATGCATACTTCTATGCATGAAAATTAAAAATGATAAAAGTAACACTTTTGATATAAAAAAATTTATCCTTTATACATACTTCTATGCATGAAAATTAAAAATGATAAAAGTAACACTTTTAATATTAAAAAATTATCCTTTATGCATACTTCTATGCATGAAAATTAAAAATGATAAAAGTAACACTTTTGATATAAAAAAATTATCCTTTATGCATACTTCTATGCATGAAAATTAAAAATGATAAAAGAAACACTTTTGATATAAAAAATTTTCCTTTATGCATACTTCTATGCATGAAAATTAAAAATGATAAAAGTAACACTTTTGATATAAAAAAATTATCCTTTATGCATACTTCTATGCATGAAAATTAAAAATGATAAAAGAAACACTTTTGATATAAAAAATTTTCCTTTATGCATACTTCTATGCATGAAAATTAAAAATGATAAAAGTAACACTTTTGATATAAAAAATTTTCCTTTATGCATACTTCTATGCATGAAAATTAAAAATGATAAAAGTAATACTTTTGATATAAAAAAATTATCCTTTATGCATAACACTTTTGATATAAAAAAATTATCCTTTATGCATACTTCTATGCATGAAAATTAAAAATGATAAAAGTAACACTTTTGATATAAAAAATTTTCCTTTATGCATACTTCTATGCATGAAAATTAAAAATGATAAAAGTAACACTTTTGATATAAAAAAAATTATCCTTTATGCATACTTCTATGCATGAAAATTAAAAATGATAAAAGTAACACTTTTGATTAAAAAAAATTATCCTTTATGCATACTTCTATACATGAAATTTAAAAATTGATAAAAGTAACACTTTTATGTTAAAATAATAATCTTTTATGCATACCTCTATGCATGAAATCCAAATATGATAAAAGTAACTTTTTTATGTTAAAATAATAATCTTTTATGCATACCTCTATGCATGAAAATCAATTATGCATAATATAAAAATCAATTTCTCTATGATTTTAATGAATATCTTTCAATTAATCTAGGATGATAATTCCTAGAATATGGTAGGAAGTCCTCTTTTCATGCTTTGAATGAAATTATTTTATGCATAATTTTTATAAAAATTTTGCCATAGCTCCGCTGCTATGATTGATAAATCTCAAATTTTCTAAGGGATAAAGCTTATCATTAAGGAAATAAATAGAATGATCCCTAATTGGATCATTAATCCATAATATATTGAATCATCAATATTCATGAAATACATAAACTAAAAGCATAGAAAAAAGTAATTAATTTGACCTCAAGCATAGATTAATCTTGGATTAAAGAAAAGCTTTATGAAAACCATTAGAATTAAGCATAAATGAAAATTTATGTAATTCTTAACTATCATTAATCAATTTACTTCAATAGCATTCATCAAATTATGTAACTCTTCACTACCATTCATCAATTAACTTCAATAGCATTCAAAAAAACCATTCCAATTAAGCTTCTCAAGCTTGAGAGGGGTTGAGAAGAGAGAAACATTGAGAAATTATAGAAAAGAATCAAAATTCACCATTTACCTTATAAATTACTTGATTCTTTGTTCACGGTAGAGGCCCCCAACCAATCTATTGGTTAAGTATGTTGATGGAGCCACCAATGGGGATTGAAGAAAGAGGGAAGCTCCAATTTCTTCAATTTGGAGAGAATTTTAGAGAATAGTAGAAATTAGCATTATTTCAGCATAACTCTAGTATAGTAAAATTCTTCTCCAAATTGAAGAAATTATGAGATCCCTGTTCCCACCGAGCAACGGATTCGGGGTACTAGCAGCGGAAGTGGATAGGGGTCCCACACTCGGAGCCTCGCCCACGGATATCCGGACAAGAGACTAATCCGTCGATTTTTCCAAAACCGAACCCGAAAAAACTTCCTTCACTCGGAAAGCACGGGTGATTCCCCAAGATAACTCTTTACTCTAACGTAGTCAAGACCATTACTGATCAAGCTGATCCGCCGACTGCACCTATAAAGATACTCGGTCAGATCAAGGAAGAAACTTGCACTTGGATCATTGGGATCAATGCTTTTTTCCCCATTAAGAGGCACAGCCGTTGATTCTATCCATAGAACAATTACTATCCGGGATTTACTTTATCTATCGTAAACAAAAATTGAGTCTCGATTTACGGATCCATCAGTCCAGCCTAACCCCATGCAGTCCCATGTGTTAGCCAACCGCCCAACCACTGTAGTGATGGGATCCAATTAAGAATTTGGTTAGGTTTTGTCCCGGGTACCAAGGAAAAGAGTTCTAAGGCCCCCTAGCCGGAAGTTCATGCAAACATAAAACTAGTCACACCACTTATACACCCAATATGAAATTGCCTTTTTCTTAGCATCAGCTAACTTTAAAACAATCCTTTAATGAAACCATTATGTCACTGATGACAATCCTCATAGTCTCTGGTTGAATCCTTATTTCCAGTCATTCAATCATCGGTATACTTATGGCATCATTGGCAACCAGAACGCTCACCACCTGTTCACTCAGGGGCCTTTTCCATAGTTCCTAGCTCATAGTAACCGGCAATATATTCATATAACAGAATGGAATCTCTGTGGAAGATCAGCAAGATCAACCCACAGATCCATATAAAAGAGCCATGGACTCATCCGTTGAGGACCAGCAAGGTCAATCAACCAGATCCATGCCGGTTTCAAAAAACAACTCTTATTCCTTGTTCCAATATCTTCCACGACGCACGTGTGGGTATCTTCGGCGACCCAGAGCCCGAGCACCGTATGGTCAGCACCCTTTAGGATCCTTCGCAGGTGACCTAGCACTTCACTCATAGGCCGCTTCCTTGGTCCCTCATCCACCGTACCGGAAGCTCACCATTTAAATCGAACCGAGGCTGGTCAAGACCTCGGTCGACCTTGCTACGCGAGACGTCCTCCATTGACTCTCCGTCCACAGTTGCAACTTTAACAGTTAGGTCTTCGTGACCTTAATCCACAAGACGGTCAAAATGCTTTCCCAGCATTCTTGACATAAAACAGTCATTTACAAATAGTCACAAAATACAGTTTCTAAATCGAACTCTCGTCTTTCCACATTATCCCTCCTTAGTCCACATTACTTATTCCACATTCCATTCAATGTGTACTCATTCCATTCAATGTGTACTCATTCTCATCCATTTCCTCATATCGATGACACATTAATTCACATATACATTCACATTCACATCCATACATCCACAACTACATGCATACATCCATTTTCACATCCTCATTTATACATCCACATCCCATATCCACATTCATACATACACATCCATATCCACATCCATACATCCACATCCACATCCACATTCACATTCATACATCCACATCCATATTCCCATTCACATCTATACATCCACATCTATATCCACATACATACATACATCCACATCCGTATCTACATCCACACATCCACATCCACATCCACATCCACATTCACATTCACATCCATATATCCACATCTACATGCATACATCCATTATCACGTCCTCATTCATATATCCACATCCACATACATACATACATCCACATCCACATTCCCATTCACATCTATACATTCACATCTACATCCACATACATACATACATCCACATTCGCATTTTCATTCACATCTATACATCCACACACATACATACATCCACATTCACATCTATGCATATACATGTTCATGTGCATATATCCATTTTCACATTCATACATCCACACTCCCATCTCCACATTCACACATCCACATACATACATCCATTTCCACATTCCCATTCATATAACCCCATATGCCTTCACATCTAATCTTTTACATCACATCCATTCTTGCCCTATCACAACCCATATACATCTTATCCTATCACATACACTTCTTACCTCATCTCATACACATCTTATCACATCCTCATCTTATCACTTGCTAACTTATTTCATAAGCATCTTATCACCTCTTATCACATCTTATATGTAAGATTCCTCCCCAGCCTCTCGAAATGTCCAGCATCTTCCCCTGTAATCAAACCCTCTTCAGAAATATAAAAGACTTGTTTCTAACTGTTTTAACCTAGAGAGAAAAAATATTCTAGAAAGAGAATATTCAAATTTTTAATATTTTTGGATAGAAAATTATCTCATCTTATTAAAATAAGTTCCCCTGAAATAGAAATTCAAAAAGAACTTTCCAATGTGTAATTGGAATTAATTGGAAATGGGTATAAAGGACCTTAGCCTAAGGGTCTAGATTTTCAGAAATTTTTGGATTATGGTCCAATTAAGGTTCCTATGGGCCAATAGCATCAATCCATGTGTAGGGAGGAGATAAATCCAATTTGTAAAAGAAGATACCCAAAAATGAGTAAATGCTCACATAAGATGAAGAGTTGAAAATGTACAAGGTTTATTAGTAAAAAACTATGAGCCATATTAAAAATATGAGATATTTTGGGTATCCAAAAATGAGTAAATGCTCACATAAGATGAAGAGTTGAAAATGTACAAGGTTTATTAGTAAAAAACTATGAGCAATATTAAAATGATTCCATTATGACACATATGTAAGGAAGGGGAGTTCTTTAAAGGAGGTGCATATTTCACATAAGATGAAGAGTTAAAAATGTACAAGGTTTATTAGTAAAAAAACTATGAGCAATATTAAAATGATTCCATTATGACACATATGTAAGGAAGGGGAGTTCTTTAAAGGAGGTGCATATTTCACATAAGATGAAGAGTTGAAAATGTACAAGGTTTATTAGTAAAAAAACTATGAGCAATATTAAAATGATTCCATTATGACACATATGTAAGGAAGGGGAGTTCTTTAAAGGAGGTGCATATTTCACATGCTTGAATGAGTTTTAAACTCATAAAAATTGAAATATTTCATCTCTCCTCTCTCCTAATTCAAGTCTAGTTCCAAAAAGTTAGCTTAACTGACCTAAAAATGGTCAAAAATTGACCAAACTGATTTGGAAAATTCTAGAATCAGTTTGTTTGGTTAGGAGCTCAATTTTTCCTATAAATAGAAGCCTCCCCCTTGTTGAAAAATATATAGTGTTTATGCATCGTTACTCTACTCCACCTAAGCCAAGAACTGTGAATTCATTTAATAATTCACTAGTTTTTGGAGCTTCCCTCTTTCTTCAATCCCCATTAGTGGCTCCATCAACATACTTAACCAATTGATTGGTTGGGGGCCTCTACCGTGAACAAAGAATCAAGCAAGTTGTAAGGTAATTAGTGAATATTGATCTTTCTATAATTTCTCAATGTTTCTCTCTTCTCAACCCCTCTCAAGCTTGAGAAGTTTAATTGGTATGGTTTTTTAAATGCTATTGAATTTTGAATAGTAGTGAAGAGAATAAATGCTATTGAAGTTAATTTTCATTTATGTTTAAATTCTAATGATTTTTATGTAAATTCTCTCTCTCACTCAAGAAATGGTCATACTCATGACCCGTTCTCAATCCAAATCAAGCTTTTCATAAAGCTTTTCCTTAACCCAAGATTAAGCTATGCTTGAGGTCAAATTAATGGCTTTTTTCTATGCTTTTAGTTTATGTATATTGATGATTCAATCCATTATGGATTAATAATCCAATTAGAGATCATTTTAATTATTTCCTTAATGATAAGCATTATCCCTTAGAAAAATTGAGATTTATCAGTCATAGCAGCGGAGCTATGGCAAAATTTTTATAAAAATTATGCATAAAATAATCTCATTCAAAGCATAAAAAGAGGACTTCCTACCATATTCTAGGAATTATCTTCCTAGATTAATTGAAAGAATTTTATTACAATCATGGAGAAATTGAATTTTAATATCATGCATAAAGGATAAGTTTTTATATCAAAAGTGTTATTTTTACCATTTTTATTTCATGCATAGAAGTATGCATAATGGATAAATTTTTATATCAAAAGTGTTATTTTTACCATTTTTATTTCATGCATAGAAGTATGTATAATGGATAAATTTTTATATCAAAAGTGTTATTTTTACCATTTTTATTTCATGCATAGAAGTATGCATAATGGATAAATTTTTATATCAAAAGTGTTATTTTTATCATTTTTAATTTTCATGCATAGAAGTATGCATAAAGAAAAATTTTTTATATCAAAAGTGTTACTTTTATCATTTTTAATTTTCATGCATAGAAGTATGCATAAAGGAAAAAATTTTATATCAAAAGTGTTACTTTTATCATTTTTAATTTTCATGCATAGAAGTATGCATAAAAGAAAATTTTTTATATCAAAAGTGTTACTTTTATCATTTTTAATTTTCATGCATAGAAGCATGCATAAAAGAAAATTTTTATATCAAAAGTGTTACTTTTATCATTTTTAATTTTCATGCATAGAAGCATGCATAAAAGAAAATTTTTATATCAAAAGTGTTACTTTTATCATTTTTAAATTTCATGCATAGAAGTATGCATAAAGGAAAATTTTTATATCAAAAGTGTTGCTTTTATCATTTTTAATTTTCATGCATAGAAGTATGCATAGAGGAAAAATTTTTATATCAAAAGTGTTACTTTTATCATATTGGATTTCATGCATAGAGGTATGCATAAAAGTTGATTATTTTATTATAAAAGTGTGACTTTTATCATAATTGAATTTCATGCATAGAGGTATGCATAAAAGTTGATTATTTTATTGTAAGAGTGTTACTTTTATCATATTGGATTTCATGCATATAGGTATGCATAAAAGATATTCTTTTTATGCTAAAAGTGTGATTTTCCTCATAAATGGATTTTATGCTTAACTTAGATGCATAAGAGAAATTCTTTTATTCTAAAAGTGTAATTTCCTACCAAATTGAATTTATGCATAAGAAGATGCATAAAAGATTGATTTTAATTTCGAAAGTGTTAGTCTCCTTAAATGGAATTTATGTATAAATAAATGTGTAGAGAAATCTTATATCAAATATAAGAATTCTCTCTTTTTTTTTAAAAAGGAGATATGAAATGTGATAAGATGTGATAAGAGGTGTATGAGATGTGATAAGAATTGATAAGATGCGTATGAAAAGTGATAGGATGTGATAAGAGGTGTATGAGATGTGATAAGAATTGATAAGATGCGTATGGAAAGTGATAGGATGTGATAAGAGGTGTATGAGATGTGATAAGAATTGATAAGATGCGTATGGAAAGTGATAGGATGTGATAAGAGGTGTATGAGATGTAAAAAGATGTGATAAGATGTGTATGAGATGTGATAAGATTTGATAAGATGCGTATGGAAAGTGATAGGATGTGATAAGAGGTGTATGAGATGTAAAAAAGATGTGATAAGATGTGTATGAGATGTGATAGAATGTGTTAAGATGAGTTAGGATGTGTTAAGATGTATATGGGATGTGTTAGGACGAGAATGGATGTAATATGGTTGTATGAATGTGATGTGGATGTATACATGTAGATGTATATGTATGAATGTGAATGTTGATGTGGATGTAGATGTATGGATGTAGGTACGTATGTGTATGTATGTATGTGGATGTGTAGGTATGAATGAGGATGTAAAAATGGACGTATGTATATAGATGTGGATGTATGGATGTATGTATGTAGATGTGGATGTATGTATGTAGATGTGGATGTATGGATGTGATTGTGAATAAAGAGGTGGATGTGAATGTATGGATGTAGATACGGATGTGGATGTATGTATGTGAATGTGGATGTATGAATGAGGATGTGAAAATAGATGTATGCATGTGAATGTAGATGTATGAATATGAATGTGGATGTGTGGATGTGGAAATGGAGGTATGGATGTATGAATGTAGATGTGAATGTATGCATGTAGATGCGTATGTATGAATGTGAAATTGGATGAATGATGTGGACGTACGAACATGGATATGTATGTAGAATAATGAATATGAAGATGTATGTGAGATAATGTAGTCTATATGAGTGAATGGATGAGAACGAGTACACACTGAATGGAATGTGGAATAAGTAATGTGGTCCGAGAGTGGATAATATGGAAAGACAAGAGTTCGTTATAGAAACTGTATTTGTGACTGTTTGTAAATGACTGTTTTATGTCAAGAATGCTGGAGAAGCATTTTGACCATCTTGAGGATTAAGGTCATGAAGACTGAACTGATAAAGTTGCAACTGCTGACGGAGAGTCAATGGAGGACGTCTCGCGTAGCAAGGTCGATCGAGGTCTTGACCAGCCTCGGCTCGATTTAAATGGTGAGCTTCCGGTACGGTGGATGAGGGACCAAGGAAGTGGCCTATGAGTGAAGCGCTAGGTCACCTGCGAAGGATCCTAGAGGGTGCTGACCATACGGTGCTCGGGCTCTTGGTCGCCGAAGATACCCACACGTGCGTCGTGGAAGATATTGGAACAAAGAGAAAGAGTTGTTTTCTGAAACCGGGCATGGATCTGGTTGATTGGCCTTGCTGGTCCTCAACAGATGAGTCCATGGCTCTTTTATATGGATCCGTGGGTTGATCTTGCTGATCTTCCACGGAGATTCCATTCTATTATATGAATATATTGCCGGTTACTATGAGCTAGGAACTATGGAAAAGGCCCCTGAGAGAACAAGTGGTGAGCGTTCTGGTTGCCAATGATGCCATAAGTACACCGATGAAAGAATGACTGGAAATAAGGATTCAACCAGAGACTTTGAGGATTGTCATCAGTGACATAATGGTTTTATTAAAGGATTGTTTTAAAGCTAGTTGATGCTAAGAAAAAGGTAATTTCATATTGGGTGTGTAAGTGGTATGACTAGTTTTATGTTTGCATGAACTTCCGGCTAGGGGGCCTTGGAACTCTTTTCCTTGGTACTCGGGACAAAACCTAACCAAATTCCAAATTGGATCCCATCACTACAGTGGTTGGGCGGTTGGCTAACCCATGGGATCGGATGGGGTTAGGCTGGACTGATGGATCCGTAAATCGAGATTTAATTTCTATTATTACGATAGATGAAGTAAATCCCGAATAGAAATTGTTCTATGGATAGGAATCAACGGCTGTGCCTCTTGATGGGGAAAAAAGCGTTGATCCCAATGATCCAAGTGCAAGTTCTTCCTTGATTTGACCAAGTACCGTTAAAGGTGCAGTCAGATCAGTTTGATCAGTAATGATCTTGACTACGTTAGAGTAAAGAGTTATCCTGGTGGAATCGCCCGTGCTTTCCGAGTAAAGGAAGTTTTTCCGGTTTCGGTTTTGGACAAACCGACGGATTAGTCTCTTGTCCGGATATCCGTGGGCGAGGCCCCGAGTGTGGGACCACTGTCCCGCGCGAGAAGTGCTACTTCCGCTGCTAGTACCCCGAATCCGTTGCTCGGTGGGAACAGGGACCTCACAGTTGGTATCAGAGCGGTTTTGAAAGCTAATAAAGATAATTAAATTCTTATCTGAAATTGGTAATAAGAATTCAGAAACAGCATTTTCATAATGTATTTTCATTCCGTAAGCTTCTTTAATGAAGAAATTTTAATCAAAGAAATTATTTTTATAGATGGAAGTTCCACATTTATCTGGTATTCCCGACCTCACCCAGTCTCAAGATATGATTGATCTCTTCCACTTCAATTCAAACAAGCCGAGCAAGACTCGCACGCCATTTCACGGATTTATATTTTCCTACCCCAGCGGAGAGAATACAACATAAGTGGTTTGCAGGGCAATATGTCCACGCCCATTGCAACCGCCATACAATGCTGTGGCAGAATCTCTCATTGACTATGATCCTGTTAAAGCTGAAAATGGTGCGTGGTGTCATTCTATATCATTCGACACCTCGAAATTTCAGACTTTCATGTCGAATTTATAGACTCCTTAGTCGATTTATCCCTAAGGAGAAAATAATAACTCCCTTCGCAGTTAGAGAACTTATGTAACAGGGCATGACTATGGCCCAGTACCGTCGTCTTATGCGTCTCTCGAAGAGATTTTGAATTTTGGAGCCGAGCCACTCTATGTAATTATTGCAACTTGTATATAAATATACAAATGTTTTTTTTTTCGGACGATCGGATAAAGAAAAATCTATTTATCAGACTTAAGTCATAGATCTCCAATAAGATCAACTGAGGAGCCAATTATGTCAAAAATTTATCAAGACGCACAAAAAGGTTGTAATTGTTTGATATAATTCATACAAATTGTTAATTCAAATTGAAATTCGTAAATTAGTAATTGGGTCTTCAATTGGAAGTACCGCAATTGTATGGAACCCTGACTTGCTTGAGACCTAGACATGATGGTATTTACCTTATAGTTTCGAGTATCATGACTATCCGTATATACCGAGGATATAATTGCAGCTCTTTACCGACAGTATATACGAGTAAATCTAAGACTTGAAATTATAAGCGTTAATGCTATCCAGATGATGATTTTGAATGTGGTTGATATGATTTTTAATTCTGTTTGGGAACTGATGAATTGATTTGGATTCTGATTGAAAAATGATGATCCTTGAAAATGGGTTGAAATGTAATAAGCTGAGCGAAACCACAATGTGGATGATTGGGACGAGTCCCTGTAATGATAAATGATGAAAATGATTCAGCAAATCACTATGAGATTAGTGGATTATGTTGTCAAATTGCTACTGTTAATACTTGAGACGGTAGATCAAGTTAAGGGATGACAAATTGAGAACTTGCTTAACTTAAATTCCGTGGGTGGAGGAATGTTCAAAAGGAAATTTTCGGTCTAATGGACCATTATCGTGTTAAAGATATGAATGATATGATCTGAATGAATTGTTATTTAATGATGAATTCTATATAAGGGATATTTATCCCCATATTCTGTTGGGTTGACCGGAATATAAGGAACCCCAGAATAAATTGGATATTAAGCAAAAAAGTTGTCCTCTACTTGCGAGATGAGGACATCTTGCACCTTTTAAGTGGGGTAGAATGTAAGATTCCTCCCCCAGCCTTAGAGGTATATAGGAGTAAGAATCTCCCTTTCTGATCTTATAATTATTCTCTCTCTAAAATAAAAGAAAGATTCTGTTTAAAAAAGGAAGAACCTTTTTCTTGAATACTTCTCAAGAGTCCCAACTGTTTTAAGGATTCAGAACAATGAGTTCAGAAGTGAGAATCGATGTTTTGGATATCAAGGTTTTGGTCTCGAGTACGGCCCAAAAGAAGTTCTTTATCTCTTGGGAAGTATAAGAAGTTATCTCCCAGATATTGTGGACCAAAGAAAGTAGGTGATTTAGCTTACGAACTTCTTTTATCTCCTCATCTCAAAGTTCTGAATGCCTTCTATAGAAAAATGTGCCAAACCCAAATCATGGAAAGACGGTAAAACTTCAGTGCCAAGTTACCGTTGGCTTCTAAGTTACGCTAGCTCCTTCCTTTATATAAATCGTAACTTGTACTTATCGTTCACACAGTAATCTTACTTCCATCGATCTTCTTTCTTTCTTAATCTCCTTCATGGCTTGGCAACAAGAATTAGTTTTATCCATGATGATTTCTCACCTTCAAGACGCAAGGGAGTCTGTGAAGAAAGATTTTATAGAGCAGTATGAGCGCTCACTTTTCCCTCACTTGGGAACTTCTGTAGCGCAGACAAAATGGCGGACCTATCAAGACATAACTAGGGTAACACCCTGGGGTCAGCAGCACTTTCGTAACAATGTCCGCTTGGCCATGGTTATTGAAGCTTTGGGTTTGGGTCCCCGATACTACTGCGTCATGAGATCAAGGCATCCTGGGTTTTCTGAGCGGGTCTTCTTACTGGCGTGTTTTCTTCCTCATGAGAAGATATGCCTTTACCCCGTTTTTGGCTTGCCTCTCAGAGGTCCTTTTGTTAGATCACCTCATACCACTGAGATAGGTGCGGCAATAACCAACAGAATTATTCCCATAGATGCGTTACCTTATACTTGTGCAGCTTGTGAGTACTGCTTTTGTGATCATATGATGGACGGGCTTATGGAAGGGTAAAGAGTTCTTCTATCTTTACTGTATAAGTTCCGAGAATGAATAAAGTTTAAATCTTGTTCTTATCTTGAATCTTGCTCTCTTGAGATTTTTTTAATTGGTGGTTAATCTTAATTAAAAAAATTTCTCTCAGTCTCATACTTGTGCATCTTGCGAAATTACCCCCAGTTTGCGAGATGAGGGCATCTCGCGTTTTTTAAGTGGGAGAGAATGTAAGATTCCTCCCCAGCCTCTCAAAATGTCCAGCATCTTCCCCTGTAATCAATCCCTCTTCAGAAATATAAAAGACTTGTTTCTAACTGTTTTAACCTAGAGAGAGAATATTCAAATTTTTAATATTTTTGGATAAAAAATTATCTCATCTTATTAAAATAAGTTCCCCTGAAACAGAAATTCAAAAAGAACTTTCCAATGTGCAATTGGAATTAATTGGAAATGGGTATAAAGGACCTTAGCCTAAGGGTCTAGATTTTCAGAAATTTTTGGATTATGGTCCAATTAAGGTTCCTATGGGCCAATAGCATCAATCCATGTGTAGGGAGGAGATAAATCCAATTTGTAAAAGAAGATACCCAAAAATGAGTAAATGCTCACATAAGATGAAGAGTTGAAAATGTACAAGGTTTATTAGTAAAAAACTATGAGCCATATTAAAAATATGAGATATTTTGGGTATCCAAAAATGAGTAAATGCTCACATAAGATGAAGAGTTGAAAATGTACAAGGTTTATTAGTAAAAAAACTATGAGCAATATTAAAATGATTCCATTATGACACATATGTAAGGAAGGGGAGTTCTTTAAAGGAGGTGCATATTTCACATAAGATGAAGAGTTGAAAATGTACAAGGTTTATTAGTAAAAAAACTATGAGCAATATTAAAATGATTCCATTATGACACATATGTAAGGAAGGGGAGTTCTTTAAAGGAGGTGCATATTTCACATGCTTGAATGAGTTTTAAACTCATAAAAATTGAAATATTTCATCTCTCCTCTCTCCTAATTCAAGTCTAGTTTCAAAAAGTTAGCTTAACTGACCTAAAAATGGTCAAAAATTGACCAAACTGATTTGGAAAATTCTAGAATCAGTTTGTTTGGTTAGGAGCTCAATTTTTCCTCCCCCTTATTGAAAAATATATAGTGTTTATGCATCGTTACTCTACTCCACCTAAGCCAAGAACTGTGAATTCATTTAATAATTCACTAGTTTTTGGAGCTTCCCTCTTTCTTCAATCCCCATTAGTGGCTCCATCAACATACTTAACCAATTGATTGGTTGGGGGCCTCTACCGTGAACAAAGAATCAAGCAAGTTGTAAGGTAATTAGTGAATATTGATCTTTCTATAATTTCTCAATGTTTCTCTCTTCTCAACCCCTCTCAAGCTTGAGAAGTTTAATTGGTATGGTTTTTTAAATGCTATTGAATTTTGAATAGTAGTGAAGAGAATAAATGCTATTGAAGTTAATTTTCATTTATGTTTAAATTCTAATGATTTTTATGTAAATTCTCTCTCTCACTCAAGAAATGGTCATACTCATGACCCGTTCTCAATCCAAATCAAGCTTTTCATAAAGCTTTTCCTTAACCCAAGATTAAGCTATGCTTGAGGTCAAATTAATGGCTTTTTTCTATGCTTTTAGTTTATGTATATTGATGATTCAATCCATTATGGATTAATAATCCAATTAGAGATCATTTTAATTATTTCCTTAATGATAAGCATTATCCCTTAGAAAAATTGAGATTTATCAGTCATAGCAGCGGAGCTATGGCAAAATTTTTATAAAAATTATGCATAAAATAATCTCATTCAAAGCATAAAAAGAGGACTTCCTACCATATTCTAGGAATTATCTTCCTAGATTAATTGAAAGAATTTCATTACAATCATGGAGAAATTGAATTTTAATATCATGCATAAAGGATAAGTTTTTATATCAAAAGTGTTATTTTTACCATTTTTATTTCATGCATAGAAGTATGCATAATGGATAAATTTTTATATCAAAAGTGTTATTTTTACCATTTTTATTTCATGCATAGAAGTATGCATAATGGATAAATTTTTATATCAAAAGTGTTATTTTTACCATTTTTATTTCATGCATAGAAGTATGCATAATGGATAAATTTTTATATCAAAAGTGTTATTTTTATCATTTTTAATTTTCATGCATAGAAGTATGCATAAAGAAAATTTTTTTATATCAAAAGTGTTACTTTTATCATTTTTAATTTTCATGCATAGAAGTATGCATAAAGGAAAAAATTTTATATCAAAAGTGTTACTTTTATCATTTTTAATTTTCATGCATAGAAGTATGCATAAAAGAAAATTTTTTTATATCAAAAGTGTTACTTTTATTATTTTTAATTTTCATGCATAGAAGTATGCATAAAAGAAAATTTTTTATATCAAAAGTGTTACTTTTATCATTTTTAATTTTCATGCATAGAAGTATGCATAAAAGAAAATTTTTATATCAAAAGTGTTACTTTTATCATTTTTAATTTTCATGCATAGAAGCATGCATAAAAGAAAATTTTTATATCAAAAGTGTTACTTTTATCATTTTTAATTTTCATGCATAGAAGTATGCATAAAGGAAAATTTTTATATCAAAAGTGTTGCTTTTATCATTTTTAATTTTCATGCATAGAAGTATGCATAGAGGAAAAATTTTTATATCAAAAGTGTTACTTTTATCATATTGGATTTCATGCATAGAGGTATGCATAAAAGTTGATTATTTTATTATAAAAGTGTGACTTTTATCATAATTGAATTTCATGCATAGAGGTATGCATAAAAGTTGATTATTTTATTGTAAGAGTGTTACTTTTATCATATTGGATTTCATGCATATAGGTATGCATAAAAGATATTCTTTTTATGCTAAAAGTGTGATTTTCCTCATAAATGGATTTTATGCTTAACTTAGATGCATAAGAGAAATTCTTTTATTCTAAAAGTGTAATTTCCTACCAAATTGAATTTATGCATAAAAGATTGATTTTAATTTCGAAAGTGTTAGTCTCCTTAAATGGAATTTATGTATAAATAAATGTGTAGAGAAATCTTATATCAAATATAAGAATTCTCTCTTTTTTTTTTTAAAGGAGATATGAAATGTGATAAGATGTGATAAGAGGTGTATGAGATGTGATAAGAATTGATAAGATGCGTATGGAAAGTGATAGGATGTGATAAGAGGTGTATGAGATGTGATAAGAATTGATAAGATGCGTATGGAAAGTGATAGGATGTGATAAGAGGTGTATGAGATGTGATAAGAATTGATAAGATGCATATGGAAAGTGATAGGATGTGATAAGAGGTGTATGAGATGTAAAAAGATGTGATAAGATGTGTATGAGATGTGATAAGATTTGATAAGATGCGTATGGAAAGTGATAGGATGTGATAAGAGGTGTATGAGATGTAAAAAAGATGTGATAAGATGTGTATGAGATGTGATAGAATGTGTTAAGATGAGTTAGGATGTGTTAAGATGTATATGGGATGTGTTAGGACGAGAATGGATGTAATATGGTTGTATGAATGTGATGTGGATGTATACATGTAGATGTATATGTATGAATGTGAATGTTGATGTGGATGTGGATGTATGGATGTAGGTACGGATGTGTATGTATGTATGTGGATGTGTAGGTATGAATGAGGATGTAAAAATGGACGTATGTATATAGATGTGGATGTATGGATGTATGTATGTAGGTGTGGATGTATGTATGTAGATGTGGATGTATGGATGTGATTGTGAATGAAGAGGTGGATGTGAATGTATGGATGTAGATACGGATGTGGATGTATGTATGTGAATGTGGATGTATGAATGAGGATGTGAAAATAGATGTATGCATGTGAATGTAGATGTATGAATATGAATGTGGATGTGTGGATGTGGAAATGGAGGTATGGATGTATGAATGTAGATGTGAATGTATGCATGTAGATGCGTATGTATGAATGTGAAATTGGATGAATGATGTGGACGTACGAACATGGATATGTATGTAGAATAATGAATATGAAGATGTATGTGAGATAATGTAGTCTATATGAGTGAATGGATGAGAACGAGTACACACTGAATGGAATGTGGAATAAGTAATGTGGTCCGCGAGTGGATAATATGGAAAGACAAGAGTTCGTTATAGAAACTGTATTTGTGACTGTTTGTAAATGACTGTTTTATGTCAAGAATGCTGGAGAAGCATTTTGACCGTCTTGAGGATTAAGGTCATGAAGACTGAACTGATAAAGTTGCAACTGCTGACGGAGAGTCAATGGAGGACGTCTCGCGTAGCAAGGTCGATCGAGGTCTTGACCAGCCTCGGCTCGATTTAAATGGTGAGCTTCCGGTACGGTGGATGAGGGACCAAGGAAGCGGCCTATGAGTGAAGCGCTAGGTCACCTGCGAAGGATCCTAGAGGGTGCTGACCATACGGTGCTCGGGCTCTGGGTCGCCGAAGATACCCACACGTGCGTCGTGGAAGATATTGGAACAAAGAGAAAGAGTTGTTTTCTGAAACCGGGCATGGATCTGGTTGATTGGCCTTGCTGGTCCTCAACGGATGAGTCCATGGCTCTTTTATATGGATCCGTGGGTTGATCTTGCTGATCTTCCACGGAGATTCCATTCTATTATATGAATATATTGCCGGTTACTATGAGCTAGGAACTATGGAAAAGGCCCCTGAGAGAACAAGTGGTGAGCGTTCTGGTTGCCAATGATGCCATAAGTACACCGATGAAAGAATGACTGGAAATAAGGATTCAACCAGAGACTTTGAGGATTGTCATCAGTGACATAATGGTTTTATTAAAGGATTGTTTTAAAGCTAGTTGATGCTAAGAAAAAGGTAATTTCATATTGGGTGTGTAAGTGGTATGACTAGTTTTATGTTTGCATGAACTTCCGGCTAGGGGGCCTTGGAACTCTTTTCCTTGGTACCCGGGACAAAACCTAACCAAATTCCAAATTGGATCCCATCACTACAGTGGTTGGGCGGTTGGCTAACCCATGGGATCGGATGGGGTTAGGCTGGACTGATGGATCCGTAAATCGAGATTTAATTTCTATTATTACGATAGATGAAGTAAATCCCGGATAGAAATTGTTCTATGGATAGGAATCAACGGCTGTGCCTCTTGATGGGGAAAAAAGCGTTGATCCCAATGATCCAAGTGCAAGTTCTTCCTTGATTTGACCAAGTACCGTTAAAGGTGCAGTCAGATCAGTTTGATCAGTAATGATCTTGACTACGTTAGAGTAAAGAGTTATCCTGGTGGAATCGCCCGTGCTTTCCGAGTAAAGGAAGTTTTTCCGGTTTCGGTTTTGGACAAACCGACGGATTAGTCTCTTGTCCGGATATCCGTGGGCGAGGCCCCGAGTGTGGGACCACTGTCCCGCGCGAGAAGTGCTACTTCCGCTGCTAGTACCCCGAATCCGTTGCTCGGTGGGAACAGGGACCTCACATTATACACCTCTTATCACATCCTATTACATCTCATATCTATTTATAGAATACAAGAGAATTCTTATATTTGATATAAGATTTCTTTACACATTTATTTATGCATAAATTCCATTTAAGGAGATTAATACTTTTGAAGTAAAAATCAATCTTTTATGCATCTTCCTATGCATAAATTCATTTTAAATGAAAATGACACTTTTGAATTAAAATTCAATCTTTTATGCATCTTCCTATGCATAAATTCAATTTAGATGAGAATGACACTTTTGAATTAATCTTTTATGCATCGTCCTATGCATAAATTCAATTTGGTAGAAATTACACTTTTAGAATAAAAGAATTTCTCTTATGCATCTAAGTTATGCATAAAATCCATTTATGATGAAAAATCACGCTTTTAGTATAAAAAGAATATCTTTCATGCTACCTCTATGCATCAAATCCAATATGATAAAAGTAACACTTTTACAATAAAATAATCAACTCTTATGCATACCTCTATGCATGAAATTCAAATATGATAAAAGTCACACTTTTATAATAAAATAATCAACTTTTATGCATACCTCTATGCATGAAATTCAAATATGATAAAAGTAACACTTTTATAATAAAATAATCATCTTTTATGCATACCTCTATGCATGAAATTCAAATATGATAAAAGTAACACTTTTATAATAAAATAATCATCTTTTATGCATACCTCTATGCATGAAATTCAAATATGATAAAAGTAACACTTTTATAATAAAATAATAATCTTTTATGCATACATCTATGCATGAAATTCAAATATGATAAAAGTAACACTTTTATAATAAAATAATAATCTTTTATGCATACCTCTATGCATGAAATTCAAATATGATAAAAGTAACACTTTTATAATAAAATAATAATCTTTTATGCATACCTCTATGCACGAAATCTAATTATGATAAAAGTAACACTTTTATGTTAAAATATTAATCTTTTATGCATACATCTATGCATGAAATTCAAATATGATAAAAGTAACACTTTTATAATAAAATAATAATCTTGTATGCATACCTCTATGCATGAAATCTAATTATGATAAAAGTAACACTTTTATGTTAAAATAATAATCTTTTATGCATACCTCTATGCATGAAATTCAAATATGATAAAAGTAACACTTTTATAATAAAATAATAATCTTTTATGCATACCTCTATGCATGAAATCTAATTATGATAAAAGTAACACTTTTATGTTAAAATAATAATCTTTTATGCATACCTCTATGCATGGAAATCAATTATGCATAATATAAAAATCAATTTCTCTAGGATTACAATGAATATCTTTCAATTAATCTAGGATGATAATTCCTAGAATATGGTAGGAAGTCCTCTTTTCATGCTTTGAATGAAATTATTTTATGCATAATTTTTATAAAAATTTTACCATAGCTCGAGATAATAATATTATATCAGAGAAACTTTAATATTATGGAATAATTCAAGACATCTTGGAGATTGGATTTAGAGCTTTCAAAGTGTATACGGTTGTCGATGGTTGTAGAGAGGGAATAGTTCTTTTAAAGCTTTCAAGTTAGAGCAAAATTGTGCCTGCGTGAGAAGAGCTTTCAAGTTTCTGGTGTCCACACTAAAGAGCTTTCAAGTTTCTAGTGTTCGTTATCTGCCTTGGGGAGAGAGTGTACTGACTCGGGAGAACTCAGAACCGGAAGGAGATTCATCTTGAAGGCTTCAAAGTTCAAGATTTAATATCTTCTTTTTGCCAAATCCAGAGGGTTTAAAGGTATGGACTATTTCTTTGCTAGTCGTTTTCTTGTCTTCGATTTTAAGGAGAAAATGTAGTATACTTGGTTTGTCCGTGTGGCATGTGTGTAAGCGATGGATACCATGCAATGTGTATGCACCATTTTTTTATAAAGTGAGGTTTTCTTATCCATCAAAAGAGATGTTTGTTTTTTTATAGCTTTGAGAATGTTGTTGTGTATGTACTATGCTTATAGGCTAGAGGTTTGTGATTTATCCTCTCTTGTAGTGTCTCTATTAAGGGGTCCCAAGTTTCATTGATGTCATCTAGTACAGCTTCGCCCAGAAGGCCTTCCTCCCCTGTGCTCAAGTGTGCCTCTCCCATCACCGGCTTTGGGACTAGGCCTTCATCCACATCCTCCGCCACTCCATCCACAGGTTTAATTTGGTTCTCTAGCGAAGGGAGCAAGCCGTCCTTAACCTCACTAGGATTCCTCAAAGAAAAAGTTCATCCTCACTCCAAAGAGGCTACTCTTGGGGGAGATCCTACTCTCGAAGGTGATCTCGTCGATAGGCTTCATGGGCTCTAGATCCTGCTCTCAAAAGAGTTCGCTTTGCATTACATGAGGATGCAAAGGAGAAAACCTCCCCACCTAGAACCTCATCGTAACACATACTAGTATTGAACCCGCGCATTGCTGCGACCGACCAAGGTTCCAGAAAAGAACTATTCCCTCTCTACTACAACCATCTCCTCTCTCTCTCTTTCACACACACACACATACACATGCACATGGCCCTCTCCCTCTCTCTGTCACGTACACACTCTCAAATGTTGAAACTCTCTCTCTCTCTCTCTCTCTCTCTCTCTCTCTCTCTCACACACACACACACACACACACATGCGCACACTTCCTCTCTCTTCTTACACTCTCCCACACATAGAAGCGCTCTCTCTCTCTCTCTCTCTCTCTCTCTCTCTCTCTCTCTCTCTCTCTCTCTCTCTCTCTCTCTCTCGCACACACACACACATATGTAAATATATAGTATCAACAACAATATTATGTTTTAGATACATATACCTATACATAGACACATATACTTATATATATATACATGTATTTAAAAATATAAATACAAACATCAATATAATTTAATTAATTTTGATTAAATTTTAATGTGCAGAGATGGGTGATAAGCTGTGGTCACTTTTAAATATATAGATAGATATATCATACACACATCAAAACACACACACACACACACACACACACACACACATGTATATACATATACATACATACATACATACATTAATTTACTTTCTAATGGATTATATATATATATACATATACATATACATACATACATACATTAATTTACTTTCTAATGGATTATATATATATATAAGAAACTCAATAAGTAAATGGTTTGATGGTGACAACTAATTGTGAGCTCCAATGCATCTAGGCGTGTGGGAAAGAAACCCCCAAACACTTGCTTCTCTTCTCCTTTCTCCTTTTCAAAAATTCTCCCTCTCCTTTCTCCACGTAAAGGGGTGAGGACTCTTCCTTTATCTTGTAATAGATACCCTTACCCCAGTAATGATGAAAAGACACTTTTTTCCTGCCACATGCTTTGGTAAGGACCTGTTATGGGTGACATTGTACAGGCAGAGTGAGAGACGCACCATGCGAGGCCATGATAATCATCTGAACCCATCCAATGCCGATCAAAGGGGTGGGGGCTAAAAGAAGGACACATCAGCCATGGAGCTTGTGATTTATCCTTACTCAATTTTCTGTGTCCACGGTGCAATGTGTGCCCACCTTTTGCTCTCACAATCTTCCCTACAACATCTCCATGTTGCAACCGTTGGGGAAGGTGTAGATTAAGCTCTGTGCATAGAGCTCAATGTATAGATTAAGATAATAAGCTTTATGCATAGAGCTTAATCTATGCTCTAAGCTCTATGCATAGATTAAGTTCTATGCATAGAGCAATTAAGCTCTATGTATAAAGCTTAATTTATGCATTAAGTTTAAGCTAAGCTAATCTTAAATTTCAACACCCAAGGGTTAAACATAACAGAAGCAAACCTAATCATTAGGTCACACCATCACTTGTAGAGTGATGGATAGGAAAAGAAAGAGGAATAGCAAGGGGAAGGGGAAGGGGAAGGGGAAGAAGAAGAAGAACCATAAACAAATGCATTAGAATAAAATATAAGAGAAAAATACCTTCAAGAGCTTACACCATAACCATTTAAAGATGAAGAGAAAGAGTCTCATGAAGAGGAAGGGGAAAGAGTTAAGTCATGAGACTATGCATGTGGTCTTTTACATGGGTAGAAAATGACTTATGAGAGTTAAGCTTGAGCTTAAAGAACTCAATCTGCAATGAAAGTTAATTTTGTCAGCGTCGCTAAAAATGACGCTTAACGACGCTTATAGTGACACTATGTAAATTTTAGAGAGCAAGCCTATGCATATACCATTGACACTACTAAATTTAGTGCATGTATTCATATTCAGTTTTTTAACTGCACACTTTTTGTGCCTAGTATAAATGTCTTCTACTAGTTCGGATAGTGATGGGTCACCAACCAATTGGAGGTCCAGAGTGGTTGTGAAGAAGCATCCCTTGTTCATGTGCAAGATGCAAGAATTTTTGTGTACGTGAATGTCGAGTGACATTGGAGCATATTAGAAAATGGGGATCGTTTGAACCAATGCCAACCAACTTGATGTTGCAAGCCAATTCCTTGGTTAGTATATAAAATTATGCCTTGAAATGTAAACTCATGGTTTACCATATGTAATGTTGAGTGTCATTTTTAAATATGGTTCATTAGGATGAGGAGGGCATGGACATTTGTGCACGAGTACTACACAATATACCTCATTATTTGATCATTGGGAGAAACTTGAGGAAGGAATACAAGCATTGTAAGGAGCACTTGGAAAGTGGAGCATGTTCAGTACATTTGGAAGACCCAGGATTTCCTTCACATGAGATATAGAGGAAGAGGATGCCATGGAGGAGATGATCACTCACTTTTTTCAAAGCGAGGGTGAGGAAGAGACACCTAACTTTGAAACACATGAAAGAAAGAATGTGTTACACAAAGAGGCTAACACACCATTGTAGGAGGATGCAAAGTACTCAACTTTGCAGGCATGCTTGGAAATCCTCAACTTACACAAACAACATATGGAGGGATAATAGTGTGAATAGCCTACTTCGGTTATTAAAGAAGATGCTCCCAATACCAACAAACAATTTGATGCCCGCAAGAAGAAGTGATGCTTGAAGAATCCTTTCCAAGCTTGATATGCATTACACTCGAATCCATGCATGTCATAATGATTGTGTACTATTCAGGGGGGGTACCTTTGCCAATGTCATATAATGTCCAATTTGTGGAGAGGATCATTACAGGAAGGATTTACAAGGTGCAAAAATTCCCCAAAAGGTATTGAGGAAATTTCCTATTATACCTTGCATTCAACATATGTTTCGGTGTCAATCCATCGCCGAGTTAATGACATAACATGTGAACCATTGTTCAACCGATGACATGATGATTCTCGCTGACTCACCAGCTTGGGCTCACAATGAGGATAGATGGCCATAGTTCAAAGATGGATATGGATGGGGTGAACCCATTTGGATTGAGGTCTACACCATGGTCCACATGGCCTATTGTTGTTGTGAATTACAATATTCCTCCGTGGATGTCCATCAAGAAGGGTCATGTGTGATACTTGCACTTCTTATGCTCGGAAGCACAAGGTAAAGAACATGGATGTATACCTTGAGCCCTTGATTGATGAGCTCGAGCAATTATGGAGAGGCATAAGGGTGCATGATGTTTCTCGTCCAATTTCATGCCGCAATACAATGGTCAAGGATATCTTAATGTGGACTACGCATGATTTTTCGGGCTATACGGAATGCTCAGGTACGTCATACTCATAAATTAATTCTTATCTAAGCATGCACAAATAAATGATTCATTTATAACTGTAATGTATTATAATGTCAATTAACTTTCAGTTCTTACATGGCAATTTCGTAGGTCTCACAACAACTGCAGGATATAATGCATGTCCAATTCGTAGTCCATCACTTATTTCCAAACAAGCACATGCACAAAAGAAAGTGGTGTATGTTGAACATCATCGATTTCTTCCTCCAAACCACCTAGATTATGCTCCATCAGAGGTTTCTCCGATTGTGATGAGAGGTGTGGAGTGGAAGACCATGTGGCATTTGCCTCCTACAATGCCATTGGAGGGAAGGTGGAGAGATGGAGAGTGGAATGAGAGATGGAGGGTGACTCTCATCACAGCACCCGTGGGAATGAAAAGGTACTCAATCTTCTATCATCTACCATATTGGAGAGAGTTAAAAATAAATCATCTTTTGGTTCTTATAAATTAATTCTTATCTAAGCATGCACAAACGATTCATTTATAACTGTAATGTATTATAATTACTAACTTTCAATTCTTACATGGCAATTTTATAGGTCTCACAACTGCAGGATATAATGCATGTCCAATTTGTAGTCCATCACTTGTTTCCAACAAGCACATGCACAAAAGAAAGTGGTGTATGATGAACATCATCGATTTCTTCCTCCAAACCACCTAAATTATGCTCCATCAATGGTTTCTCTGATTGTGATGAGAGGTGTGGAGTGGAAGACCATGTGGCATTCGCCTCCTACAATGCCATTGGAGGAAAGGTGGAGAGATGGAGAGTGGGACGAGAGATGGAGGGTGACTTTCATCACAGTCCCGCGGGCATGAAAAGGTACTCAATCTTCTATCTTCTACTACCATATTGGACATAGTTAAAAATAAATCATCTTTTGGATCCAATGCACATTTTTTAAGAATGTGGCATCAATGATTTGGGACCATCTAATTGATAAAAAAGACACCCATGCAACAAGAGATGACTTAAAGGATATCAAACACATGGAAAATGCATAGCCAAGGGTAGTCAATGACAAGGTGATTTTACCAAAAGTGCCATGGAAGTTGACAAGGCAAGAGGAAAAAAAGTCAAGAATCAAATTTCATCTTTTCGTACACCAACCGATGTAATGCACTCATTAAAGGGTGCATTTACAATAACAAAAAATAAGGGTGAGCATTAATTGTATGGTCTCAAATCACATGGTTGGCATGAGATGATGCGGGTACGTACATAGCTGTATTTATTTTTGGGCACTCCTCGGTTTATGTTGTGTGGACTCTATATTGATCTTTTATTGTTTTCAAAAATTGATTACATTGTTCATACTTCCAAATCAATTGGTGGGTGCGGAGAAGAGAAGGCTCGGAATGCAATCTAGAAATTAGGTGGATTGGCGAGGTGAGTTCCAATCAAAACTATAGATTTGTTCATTTTATATAACATATAGCTTTGAAATTATCTATTATTCTTTAATTTATCATTTATTCCTTTGTTGAATAGGTGGATAGTGTCAAAGGAGATTCATCCAGATTCCATTGTGAGAAGGCTCGAGTTGAGTTAATTGAGGAGGTATATATGATTGAAGAAAGCTTTCCAAGAAGCATACTCACAACTTAATTGCACCTTCTAGTACATTTGGTGGATGAGGTGGCTATATGTGGTGTTTGTAAGATTCCTCCCCAGCCTCTCAAAATGTCCAGCATATTTCCCTGTAATCAATTCACTCTTTAGAAATATAAAAGATCTTGTTTCTAACTATTTGAACATAGAGAGAGAGAGAGAAAATATTCTAGAGAGAGAATATTAAGATTTTGAACATAAAATGAATTCCCTTGAAACAGAAATTCAAAAAGAACTTTCTGATGTGCAATTGAAATTTATTGGAAATGGGTATAAAGGACCTTAGCCTAAGGGTCTAGATTTTCAGAAATTTTTTTTGGGTATAATGATTTCATTTTGACACATATGTAAGGAAGGGGAGTCCATTAAAGGAGGTGCATATTTCACATGTTTGAATGAGTTTTAAACTCATAAAAATTATGATATTTTGATCTCTCCTCTCTCTTGAATCAAACCAAATCAAAATGGAACCAAACCGAATAAAAAAGGAACCAAACTAGATCCAAATCTAGTCCAAATTCAACCAAACTGAATTTGGAAAATTCTAGAATTCAGTTAGCTTTGGTTAGAGCTTCCCTCTCCTATAAATAGAACATGAGTCCTTTGAAAAAAATAGAAGAATTTTACTATACTAGAGTTATGCTGAAATAATGCTAATTTCTACTATTCTCTAAAATTCTCTCCAAATTGAAGAAATTGGAGCTTCCCTCTTTCTTCAATCCCCATTGGTGGCTCCATCAACATAACCAATTGATTGGTTGGGGGCCTCTACCATGAACGAAGAATCAAACAATTTGTAAGGTAAATGGTGAATTTTGATCTTTTCTATAATTTCTTGAGAAGCTTAATTGGAATGGTTTTTGAATGCTATTGAAGTTAATTGATGAATGGTAGTGAAGAGTTACATAATTTGATGAATGCTATTGAAGTTAATTGATTAATGATAGTTAAGAATTACATAAATTTCCATTTATGCTTAATTCAAATGGTTTTTATGTAATTTCTCTCTCTCACTCAAGAAATGGTCATACTCATGACCCATTCTCAATCCAAATGAAGCTTTTCATAAAGCGTTTTCTTAATCCAAGATTAATCTATGCTTGAGGCCAAATTAATGGCTTTTTTCTATGCTTTTAGTTTATGTCTTTCATGAATATTGATGATTCAATCCATTATGGATTAATGATCCCCTTTTTCATGTGGCACATGTAACACCATTCGTTCATCCTCATCGTTATGCATGAATCTAGGCATAGATGGATCGATTTGTTTCAAATATTCAGAGATGTATACAAGGGATTCTTGCACCAACCATCCCTCTGCCATGCTTCCTTCTAGCCTTGCCCTTTGCTTCCTTTTAGCCTTGCCCTTTGCTTCACAAATCCCCTCAAGGTTTTCATGAAGTGTTCAAGAAAAAACATCCACCGGCTATGAACAACACCACATATAGCCACCTCATCCACCAAATGTACTAGAAGGTGCAATTAAGTTGTGAGTATGCTTCTTGGAAAGCTTTCTTCAAACATATATACCTCCTCAATTAACTCAACTCGAGCCTTCTCACAATGGAATCTGGATGGATCTCCTTTGACACTATCCACCTATTCAACAAAGGAATAAATGATAAATTAAAGAATAATAGATAATTTCAAAGCTATATGTTATACCAAGTGCACAAATCTATAGTTTTGATTGGAACTCACCTTGCCAATCCACCTAATTTCTAGATTGCATTCCGAGCCTTCTCTTCTCCGCACCCACCAATTGATTTGGAAGTATGAACAATGCAATCAATTTTTGAAAACAATAAAAGATCAATATAGAGTCCACACAACATAAACCGAGGAGTGCCCAAAAATAAATAAAGCTATGTACGTACTCGCATCATCTCATGCTAACCATGTGATTTGAGACCATACAATTAATGCTCACCCTTATTTTTTGTTATTGTAAATGCACCCTTTAATGAGTGCATTACATCGATTGGTGTACGAAAAGATGAAATTTGATTCTTGACTTTTTGTTCCTCTTGCCTTGTCAACTTCCATGGCACTTTTGGTAAAATCACCTTGTCATTGACTACCCTTGGCTATGCATTTTCCATGTGTCTAATATCCTTTAAGTTATCTCTTATTGCATGGGTGTCTTTTTTATCAATTAGATGGTCCCAAATCATTGATGCCACATTCTTAAAAAATGTGCATTGGATCCAAAAGATGATTTATTTTTAACTCTGTCCAATATGGTAGTAGAAGATAGAAGATTGAGTACCTTTTCATGCCCGCGGGACTATGATGAGAGTCACCCTCCATCTCTCGTCCCACTCTCCATCTCTCCACCTTTCTTCCAATGGCATTGTAGGAGGCGAATGCCACATGGTCTTCCACTCCACACCTCTGATGGAGCATAATTTAGGTGGTTTGGAGGAAGAAATCGATGATGTTCATCATACACCACTTTCTTTTGTGCATGTGCTTGTTGGAAACAAGTGATGGACTACAAATTGGACATGCATTATATCCTGCAATTGTTGTGCTCGACCTACAAAATTGCCATGTAAGAATTGAAAGTTAGTAATTATAATACATTACAGTTATAAATGAATCGTTTGTGCATGCTTAGATAAGAATCAATTTATAAGAACCAAAAGATGATTTATTTTTAACTCTCTCCAATATGGTAGGGACGATAGAAGATTGAGTACCTTTTCATTCCCGTGGGTGCTGTGATGAGAGTCACCCTCCATCTCTCATTCCACTCTCCATCTCTCCACCTTCCCTCCAATGCCATTGTAGGAGGCAAATGCCACATGGTCTTCCACTCCACACCTCTCATCACAATCAGAGAAACCTCTGATGGAGCATAATCTAGGTGGTTTGGAGGAAGAAATCGATGATGTTCATCATACACCACTTTCTTTTGTGCATGTGCTTGTTTGGAAATAAGTGATGGACTATGAATTGGACATGCATTATATCCTGCAGACAGCTGTTGTGAGACCTACAAAATTGCCATGTAAGAACTGAAAGTTAATAGACATTATAATACATTACAGTTATAAATGAATCATTTATTTGTGCATGCTTAGATAAGAATTAATTTATGAGTATGACGTACCTGAGCACTCCGTATAGCCCGAAAAATCATGCATAGTCCAGATCAAGATATCCTTGAAGTCCAGATCAAGATATCCTTGACCATTGTATTACATCATGAAATTGGACGAGAAACATCATGCACCCTTATGCCTCTCCATAATTGCTCGAGCTCATCAATCAAGGGCTCAAGGTATACATCCATGTTCTTTACCTTGTGCTTCCTGGGCATAAGAAGTGCAAGTATCACACATGACCCTTCTTGATGGACATCCACGGAGGAATATTGTAATTCACAACAACAATATGCCATGTGGACCATGGTGTAGACCTCAATCCAAATGGGTTCACCCCATCCATACCCATCTTTGAACTATGGCCATCTATCCTCAATGTGAGCCCAAGCTGGTGAGTCGCAGGAATCCTCATCATGTCATCGGTTGAACAATGGTTCACATGTTATGTCATTAACTCAGCGATGGATTGGCACCGAAACATATGTTTAATGGGAGGTATAATAGGAAAGTGCCTCAATACCTTTGGGGAATTTTTGCACCTTGTAAATCCTTCCTGTAATGATCCTCTCCACAAATTGGACATTATATGACATTGGCAAAGGTACCCCTGAATAGTACACAATCATTGTGACATGCATGGATTCGAGTGTAATCCATATCAAGCTTGGAAAGGATTCTTCAAGCATCACTTCTTCTTGTGGGCATCAAATTGTTTGTTGGTTTTGGGAGCATCTTCTTTAATAACCAAAGTAGGGTATTCACACTATTATCGCTCCATATGTTGTTTGTGTAAGTTGAGGATTTCCAAGCATGCCTGCAAAGTTGAGTACTTTGCATCCTCCTACAATGGTGTGTTAGCCTCTTTGTGTAACACATTCTTTCTTTCATGTGTTTCAAAGTTAGGTGTCTCTTTCTCACCCTCCTCGCTTTGAAAAAAGTTAGTGATCATCTCCTCCATGGCATCCTCTTCCTCTATCTCATGTGAAGGAAATCCTGGGTCTTCCAAATGTACTGAACATGCTCCACTTTCCAAGTGCTCCTTACAATGCTTGTATTCCTTCCTCAAGTTTCTCCCAATGATCGAATAATGAGGTATATTGTTTAGTACTCATGCACGAATGTCCATGCCCTCCTCATCCTAATGAACCATATTTAAAAATGACACTCAACATTACATATGGCAAACCACGAGTTTACATTTCAAGGCATAAGTTTATATACTAACCGAGGAATTGGCTTGCAACATCAAGTTGGTTGGCATTGGTTCAAATGATCCCCATTTTCTAATATGCTCCAATGTCACTCGACGTTCACGTACACAAAAATTCTTGCATCTTACACATGAACAAGGGATTCTTCTTCACCACCACTCTCGACCTCCAATTGGTTGGTGACCCATCACTATCCGAACTAGTAGAAGACATCTATACTAGGCACAAAAAGTGTGCAGTTAAAAAACTGAATATGAATACATGCACTAAATTTAGTAGTGTTAATGGTATATGCATAGGCTTGCTCTCTAAAATTTACATAGTGTCACTATAAGCGTCGTGAAGGGTCATTTTTAGCGACGCTGACAAAATCAACTTTTTGAGCTTGCAACATCGCCGACGCCTATTTTTCTCTCCCACAGAAAATTTTCTCCACTCCTTTCCTTGAGTTCCTGCACCGACTCCTCACTTCAATCAAGCTAGCTTTCCTCACAAGCATTTTTACTCTTTATATTCTCCTTCCCCTTCCTCTTCATGAGACTCTTTCTCTTCATCTCCAAATGGTTATGGTGTAAGCTCTTGAAGGTGTTTTTCTCTTATGTTTTATTCTAATGCATTTGTTTATGGTTCTTCTTCCCCTTCCCCTTCCCCTTGCTATTCCTCTTTCTTTTCCTATCCGTCTCACTCTACAAGTGATGGTGTGACCTAATGATTAGGTTTGCTTCTATTATGTTTAACCCTTGGGTGTTGAAATTTAAGATTAGCTTAGCTTAAACTTAATGCATAAATTAAGCTTTATACATAGAGCTTAATCGCTCTATGCATAGAACTTAATCTATGCATAAAGCTTAGAGCATAGATTAATCTCTATGCATAAAGCTTATTATCTTAATCTATACATTGAGCTCTATGCATAGAGCTTAATCTACACCTTCCCCAATGGTTGCAACATGGAGATGCTGTAGGGAAGATTGTGAGAGCAAAAGGTGGGCACACATTGCACCGTGGACACAGAAAATTGAGTTAGGATAAATCGCAAGCTCCATGGCTGATGTGCCCTTCTTTTAACCCCCACCCTTGTGATCGGCATTGGATGGGTTGCGGCTCTCCTACTGGTCTACCGGTGAGGGGAGGCCGATTACCATGTAGGGCGAGGAGGCCAGCCTCCATGTCAACATTCTTGGTGAGACAAAAGCCCCATTGCCATGTCAATAGTTAGATGATTATCATGGCCTTGCATAGTGCGTTTCTCGCTCCGCCTGTACACTGTCGCCCAAAACAGGTCCTTACCAAAGCATGTGGCTGGAAAAAAGTGTCTTTTCATCATAATTGGGGTAAGGGTATCTATTACAAGATAAAGGAAGAGTCCTCGCCCCTTTACGTGGAGAAAGGAGAGGGAGAATTTTTGAAAAGGAGAAAGGAGAACAGAAGCAAGTGTTTGGGGGTTTCTTTCCCACATGCCTAGATGCATTGGAGCTCACAATTAGTTGTCACCATCAAACCATTTACTTATTGAGTTTCTTATATATATATATAATCCATTAGAAAGTAAATTAATGTATGTATGTATGTATGTATATGTATATACATATGTGTGTGTGTGTGTGTGTGTGTGTGTGTGTGTGTGTGTGTTTCGATGTGTGTATGATATATCTATCTATATATTTAAAAGTGACCACAGCTTATCACCCATCTTGGCACATTAATGTATGTATGTATGTATGTATATGTATATACATATGTGTGTGTGTGTGTGTGTGTGTGTGTGTGTGTGTGTGTGTTTCGATGTGTGTATGATATATCTATCTATATTTAAAAGTGACCACAGCTTATCACCCATCTTGGCACATTAAAATTTAATCAAAATTAATTAAATTATGTTGATGTTTGTATTTATATTTTTAAATACATGTATATATATATAAGTATATGTGTCTATGTATAGGTATATGTATCAAAAACATAATATTGTTGTTGATACTATATATGTACATATGTGTATGTGTGTGTGTGTGTGTGTGTGTGTGTGTGAGAGAGAGAGAGAGAGAGAGCGCTTCTATGTGTGAGAGAGTGTAAGAAGAGAGAGGGAGTGTGTGCATGTGTGTGTGAGAGAGGGAGTGTGCGCATGTGTGTGTGTGTGTGTGTGTGTGTGTGTGTGTGTGTGAGAGAGAGAGAGAGAGAGAGAGAGAGAGAGTTTCAACATTTGAGAGTGTGTACGTGACAGAGAGAGGGAGAGGGCCATGTGCATGTGTATGTGTGTGTGTGTGAAAGAGAGAGAGAGAGAGAGATGGTTGTAGAGAGGGAATAGTTCTTTTCTGGAACCTTGGTCGGCACCAGCAATGCGCGGGTTCAATACTAGTACGTGTTACGATGAGGTTCTATGTGGGGAGGTTGTCTCCTTTGCATCCTCATGTAATGCAAAGCGAACTCTTTTGAGAGCAGGATCTAGAGGCCATGAAGCCTATCGAGATCTCCTTCAAGAGTAGGATCTCCCCCAAGAGTAGCCTCTTTGGAGTGAGGATGAACTTTTTCTTCGAGGAATCCTAGTGAGGTTAAGGACGGCCTGCTCCCTTCGCTAGAGAACCAAATTAAACCTGTGGATGGAGTGGCGGAGGACGTGGATGAAGGCCTAGTCCCAAAGCCGGTGATGGGAGAGGCACACTTGAGCACAGGGGAGGAAGGCCTTCTGGGCGAAGCTATACTAGATGACATCGATGAAACTTGGGACCCCTTAATAGAGACACTACAAGAGAGGATAAATCACAAACCTCTAGCCTATAAGCATAGTACATACACAACAACATTTTCAAAGCTATAAGAAAACAAACATCTCCTTTGATGGATAAGAAAACCTCACTTTATAAAAAAATGGTGCATACACATTGCATGGTATCCACCGCTTACACACACGCCACATGGACAAACCAAGTATACTACATTTTCTCCTTAAAATTGAAGACAAGAAAATGAGTAGCAAAGAAATAGTCCATACCTTTAAACCCTCTAGATTTGGCAAAAAGAAGATATTAAATCTTGAACTTTGAAGCCTTCAAGATGAATCTCCTTCCGATTCTGAGTTCTCCCGAGTCAGTACACTCTCTCCCCAAGGCAGATAACGAACACTAGAAACTTGAAAGCCCTTTAGTGGACACCAGAAACTTGAAAGCTCTTCTCACGCAGGCAGAATTTTGCTCTAACTTGAAAGCTTTAAAAGAACTATTCCCTCTCTACAACCATCGACAACTCTATACACTTTGAAAGCTCTAAATCCAATCTCCAAGATGTCTTGAATTGTTCCATAGTATGAAAGTTTCTCTGATATAATATTATTGTCTCTTCTACTAGTTTTAAGAAGACAAAATGTAATGACCTTTTTGTGCATGGACTCATCCATCTTTCGAATGCATCCTTTTTCATGTGGCACATGTGACACCATTCGTTCATCCTCATCGTTATGCATAGATCTAGGCATAGATGGATCAATTTGTTTCAAATATTCAGAGATGTATACGAGGCATTCTTGCATCAACCATCCCTCTGCCATGCTTCCTTCTAGCCTTGCCCTTTGCTTCACAAATCCCCTCAAGGTTTTCATGAAGCATTCAAGAAAAAATATCCACCGGCTATGAACAACACCACATATAGCCACCTCATCTACCAAATGTACTAGAAGGTGCAATTAAGTTGTGAGTATGCTTCTTGGAAAGCTTTCTTCAATCATATATACCTTCTCAATTAACTCAACTCGAGCCTTCTCACAATGGAATCTGGATGAATCTCCTTTGACACTATCCACCTATTCAACAAAGGAATAAATGATAAATTAAATAATAATAGATAATTTCAAAGCTATATGTTATACCAAATGTAGAAATCTATAGTTTTGATTGGAACTCACCTCGCCAATCCACCTAATTTATAGATGGCATTCCGAGCCTTCTCTTCTCTGCACCCACCAATTGATATGGAAGTATGAACAATGTAATCAATTTTTGAAAATAATAAAAGATCAATATAGAGTCCACACAACATAAAATACATGTATATATATATAAGTATATGTGTCTATGTATAGGTATATGTATCTAAAACATAATATTGTTGTTGATACTATATATTTACATATGTGTATGTGTGTGTGTGTGTGTGTGTGTGTGGGAGAGAGAGAGAGAGAGAGAGAGAGAGAGAGAGAGAGAGAGAGAGAGAGAGAGAGAGAGCGCTTCTATGTGTGGGAGAGTGTAAGAAGAGAGAGGGAGTGTGAGCATGTGTGTGTGTGTGTGTGAGCGAGAGAGAGAGAGAGAGAGAGAGAGAGAGAGAGAGAGAGAGAGAGTTTCAACATTTGAGAGTGTGTACGTGACAGAGAGAGGGAGAGGGCCATGTGCATGTGTATGTGTGTGTGTGTGAAAGAGAGAGAGAGAGAATAGTTTTTTTCTGGAACCTTGGTCGGCCGCAGCAATGCGCGGGTTCAATACTAGTACGTGTTACGGTGAGGTTCTATGTGGGGAGGTTGTCTCCTTTGCATCCTCATGCAATGCAAAGCGAACTCTTTTGACAGCAGGATCTAGAGCCCATGAAGCCTATCGAGATCTCCTTCGAGAGTAGGATCTCCCCCAAGAGTAGCCTCTTTGGAGTGAGGATGAACTTTTTCTTTGAGGAATCCTAGTGAGGTTAATGACGGCCTCCTCCCTTTGCAAGAGAACCAAATTAAACCTGTGGATGGAGTGGCGGAGGACGTGGATGAAGGCCTAGTCCCAACGCCGGTGATGGGAGAGGCACACTTGAGCACAGGGGAGGAAGGCCTTTTGGGTGAAGCTGTACTAGATGACATCGATGAAACTTGGGACCCCTTAATAGAGACACTACAAGAGAGGATAAATCACAAACCTCTAGCCTATAAGCATAGTACATACACAACAACATTTTCAAAGCTATAAGAAAACAAATATATCTTTTGATGGATAAGAAAACCTCACTTTATAAAAAAATGGTGCATACACATTGGTATCCATGGCTTACACACACGCCACATGGACAAACCAAGTATACTACATTTTCTCCTTAAAATCAAAGACAAAAAAACGAGTAGCAAAGAAATAGTCCATACCTTTAAACCCTCTGTATTTGGAAAAAAGAAGATATTAAATCTTGAACTTTGAAGCCTTCAAGATGAATCTCCTTCCAGTTCGGAGTTCTCCCGAGTCAATACACTCTCTCCCCAAGGCAGATAACGAACACTAGAAACTTGAAAGCTCTTTAGTGGACACCAGAAACTTGAAAGCTCTTCTCACGCAGGCACAATTTTGCTTTAACTTGAAAGCTTTAAAAGAACTATTCCCTCTCTACAACCATTGACAACTGTATACACTTTGAAAGCTCTAAATCCAATCTCCAAGATGTCTTGAATTGTTCCATAATATTAAAGTTTCTCTGATATAACATTATTATCTCTTCTACTAGCTCAACTTTCTTGGTCAAAACTTACCATTACACCACAATCATATGTGATTCTCTTGGAGTCCACACGTTGAGTGCAAAAATGTCGACCTTCTGACCACATTACATTATGCACTATATACTTCAACCCAATAAAAAATCTTACGAAATTGCCATGTAAGAACTGAAAGTTAATAGACGTTATAATACATTACAGTTATAAATGAATCATTTATTTGTGCATGCTTAGATAAGAATTAATTTATGAGTATGACGTACCTGAGCACTCCGTATAGCCCGAAAAATCATGCATAGTCCACATCAAGATATCCTTGACCATTGTATTGCGGCATGAAATTGGACAAGAAACATCATGCACCCTTATGCCTCTCCATAATTGCTCGAGCTCATCAATCAAGGGCTCAAGGTATACATCCATGTTCTTTACCTTGTGCTTCCCGGGCATAAGAAGTGCAAGTATTTACACATGACCCTTCTTGATGGACATCCACAGAGGAATATTGTAATTCACAACAACAATAGGCCATGTGGACCATGGTGTATACCTCAATCCAAATGGGTTCACCCCATCCATACCCATCTTTGAACTATGGCCATCTATCCTCAATGTGAGCCCAAGCTGGTGAGTCAGCGAGAATCCTCATCATGTAATCGGTTGAACAATGGTTCACATGTTATGTTTCCTTAAGTTTCTCCCAATGATCGAATAATGAGGTATATTGTGTAGTACTCGTGCACGAATGTCCATGCCCTCCTCATCCTAATGAACCATATTTAAAAATGACACTCAACATTACATATGGCAAACCACAAGTTTACATTTCAAGGCATAAGTTTATATACTAACCGAGGAATTGGCTTGCAACATCAAGTTGGTTGGCATTGGTTCATACGATCCCCATTCTCTAATATGCTCCAATGTCACTCGACATTCACGTACACAGAAATTCTTGCATCTTGCACATGAACAAGGGATTCTTCTTCACCATCACCCTGGACCTCCAATTGGTTGGTGACCCATCACTATCCGAATTAGTAGAAGACATCTATACTAGGCACAAAAAGTGTGCAGTTAAAAAACTAAATATGAATACATGCACTAAATTTAGTAGTGTCAATGGTATATGCATAGGCTTGCTCTCTAAAATTTACATAGTGTCACTATAAGCGTTGTTAAGCGTCATTTTTAGCGACGTTGACAAAATTAACTTTTTGAGCTTGCGACATCGCCAACGCCTATTTTTTTCTCCCACAAAAAATTTTCTCCAATCCTTTCCTTGAGTTCCTGCACCGACTCCTCACTTCAATCAATCTAGCTTTCCTCACATTTTTACTCTTTATATTCTCCATCCCCTTCCTCTTCATGAGACTCTTTCTCTTCATCTCCAAATGGTTATGGTGTAAGCTCTTGAAGGTATTTTTCTCTTATGTTTTATTCTAATGCATTTGTTTATGGCTCTTCTTCTTCTTTCCCTTCCCCTTCCCCTTCCCCTTGCCATTCCTATTTCTGTTCCTATCCATCACTCTACAAGTTATGGTGTGACCTAATGATTAGGTTTTCTTCTATTATGTTTAACCCTTGGGTGTCGAAATTTAAGGTTAGCTTAGCTTAATTTTAATGCATAAATTAAGCTTTATACATAGAGCTTAATCGCTCTATGCATAGAACTTAATCTATGCATAGAGCTTAGAGCATGGATTAAGCTCTATGTAAGCTCTATGCATAAAGCTTATTATCTTAATCTATACATTGAGCTCTATGCATAGAGCTGAATCTACACTTTCCCCAACGGTTTCAACATGGAGATGCTGTAGGCAAGATTGTGAGAGCAAAAGGTGGGCACACATTGCACCGTGGACACAGAAAATTGAGTTCGGATAAATCACAAGCTCCATGGCTGATGTGCCCTTCTTCTGATTGGCATTGGATGGGTTGCAGGCTCTCCTACTGGTCTACCGGTGAGGGGAGGCCGATTACCATGTAGGGCAAGGAGCCCGGCCTCCACATCAAGTGTCTTGTTGAGAGGGAAGCCCGGCCTCCACATCAAGTGTCTTGCTGAGACGGAAGCCCCATTGCCATGTCAATAGTCAGGTGATTATCATGGCCTCGCATGGTGCGTCTCTCACTCTTCCTGTACGCTATCGCCCATAACAGGTCCTTACCAAAGCATGTGGCTCGAAAAAAGTATCTTTTCATCATAACTGGGGTAAGGGTATCTATTACAAGATAAAGGAAGAGTCCTCACCCCTTTACGTGGAGAAAGGAGAGGGAGAATTTTTGAAAAGGAGAAAGGAGAAGAGAAGTCAAGGGTTTGGGGGTTTCTTTCCCACACGCCTAGATGTATTGCCGCTCACAATTAGTTGTCACCATCAAACCATTTACTTATTGAGTTTCTTATATATATATATAATCCATTAGAAAGTAAATTAATGTATGTTTGTATGTATGTATATGTATATACATATGTGTGTGTGTGTGTGTTTGTGTGTGTGTGTGTGTTTCGATGTGTGTATGATATATCTATCTATATATTTAAAAGTGACCACAGCTTATCACCCATCTCCGCACATTAAAATTTAATTAAACTTAATTAAATTATGTTGATGTTTGTATTTATATTTTTAAATACATTTATATATGTATAAGTATATGTGTCTATGTATAGGTATATATATCTAAAACATAATATTGTTGTTGATACTATATATTTACATATGTGTGTGTGTGTGTGTGTGTGAGTGAGTGAGAGAGAGAGAGAGAGAGAGAGAGTGTGTGTGTGTGTGTGTGTGTGTTTGTGTGTGTGTGTGTGTGAGAGAGAGAGAGAGTGCTTCTATGTGTGGGAGAGTGTAAGAAGAGAGAGGGAGTGTGCGCATGTGTGTGTGTGTGTGTGTGTGTGTGTGTGTGTGTGAGAGAGAGAGAGAGAGAGAGAGAGAGTTTCAATATTTGAGAGTGTGTACGTGACACAGAGAGAGGGAGAGTGCCATGCGCATGTGTATGTGTGTGTGTGTGAAAGAGGGAGAGAGAGATGGTTGTAGAGAGGGAATAGTTCTTTTCTGGAACCTTGGTCGGCCGCAGCAATGCGCGGGTTCAATACTAGTACGTGTTACGATGAGGTTCTATGTGGGGAGGTTGTCTCCTTTGCATCCTCATGCAATGCAAAGCGAACTCTTTTGAGAGCAGGATCTAGAGCCCATGAAGCCTATCGAGATCTCCTTCGAGAGTAGGATCTCCCCCAAGAGTAGCCTCTTTGGAGAGTGAGGATGAACGTTTTCTTCGAGGAATCCTAGGTGAGGTTAAGGACGGCCTGCTCCCTTCGCTAGAGAACCAAATTAAACCTGTGGATGGAGTAGCGGAGGACGTGGATGAAGGCCTAGTCCCAAAGCCGGTGATGGGAGAGGCACACTTGAGCACAGGGAAGGAAGGCCTTACTTGGCAAAGCTGTACTAGATGACATCGATGAAACTTGGGATGGAGTAGCGGAGGACGTGGATGAAGGCCTAGTCCCAAAGCCGGTGATGGGAGAGGCACACTTGAGCACAGGGAAGGAAGGCCTTCTGGGCGAAGCTGTACACTAGATGACATCGATGAAACTTGGGACCCCTTAATAGAGACACTACAAGAGAGGATAAATCACAAACCTCTAGCCTATAAGCATAGTACATACACAACAACATTTTCAAAGCTATAAGAAAACAAACATCTCTTTTGATGGGATAAGAAAACCTCACTTTATAAAAAAATGGTGCATACACATTGCATGGTATCCATGGCTTATTAAACTTTCTCTGATATAATATTATTATCTCTTCTACTAGCTCAACTTTCTTGGTCAAAACTTACCATTACACCACAATCATATATGTGATTCTCTTGGAGTCCACACGTTGAGTGCAAAAATGTCGACCTTCAACATCATATATCTTAGCAAATCATCTTTACTTACATGGTAGTCGCATCCCCTTGCATATTCCCATTCTTCTCTTGCAATCTCCTCTCCCATCCTTTCGGCTTGCTCGAGGGCATCTCTAAGCCATTCAATATTATTGCAATCCTTGGGAAGAGCCTTTAGGTTGGGTGGGTATGCCATGTGCCTTTGTGTTGAACTCTTAAATGCTCTTCTCTCCTCTGTCCTTATCTTTTTTGCATATTTCTCAATCCACTTTTCCATTCACAATACATTTGGAAGACCCAGGATTTCCTTCACATGAGATAGAGGAAGAGGATGCCATGGAGGAGATGATCACTCACTTTTTTCAAAGCGAGGAGGGTGAGAAAGAGACACCTAACTTTGAAACACATGAAAGAAAGAATGTGTTACACAAAGAGGCTAACACACCATTGTAGGAGGATGCAAAGTAAACTTTGCAGGCATGCTTGGAAATCCTCAACTTACACAAACAACATATGGAGCGATAATAGTGTGAATACCCTACTTCGGTTATTAAAGAAGATGCTCCCAAAACCAACAAACAATTTGATGCTTGCAAGAAGAAATGATGCTTGAAGAATCCTTTCCAAGGTTGATATGGATTACACTCAAATCCATGCATGTCATAATGATTGTGTACTATTCAGAGGTACCTTTGCCAATGTCATATAATGTCCAATTTGTGGAGAGGATCATTACAGGAAGGATTTACAAGGTGCAAAAATTCCCCAAAAGGTATTGAGGCACTTTCCTATTATACCTCGCATTCAACATATGTTCCGGTGTCAATCCATCGCCGAGTTAATGACATAACATGTGAACCATTGTTCAACTGATGACATGATGAGGATTTCCACCGCTGACTCACCAGCTTGGGCTCACATTGAGGATAGATGGCCATAGTTCAAAGATGGGTATGGATGGGGTGAACTATGCATGATTTTTCGGGCATAAATTAATTCTTATCTAAGCATGCACAAATAAATGATTCATTTATAATTGTAATGTATTATAATGTCTATTAACTTTCAGTTCTTACATGGCAATTTCGTAGGTCTCAAAACTGCAGGATATAATGCATGTCCAATTCGTAGTCCATCACTTATTTCCAAACAAGCACATGCACAAAAGAAAGTGGTGTATGATGAACATCATCGATTTCTTCCTCCAAACCACCTAGATTATGCTCCATCAGAGGTTTCTCCGATTGTGATGAGAGGTGTGGAGTGGAAGACCATGTGGCATTTGCCTCCTACAATGCCATTGGAGGGAAGGTGGAGAGATGGTGAGTGGAATGAGAGATGGAGGGTGACTCTCATCACAGCACCCGTGGGAATGAAAAGGTACTCAATCTTCTATCGTCTACCATATTGGAGAGAGTTAAAAATAAATCATCTTTTGGTTCTTATAAATTGATTCTTATCTAAGCATGCACAAACGATTTATTTATAACTGTAATGTATTATAATTACTAACTTTCAATTCTTACATGGCAATTTTGTAGGTCTCACAACTACAGGATATAATGCATGTCCAATTTGTAGTCCATCACTTGTTTCTAACAAGCACATGCACAAAGAGAAAGTGGTGTATGATGAACATCATCGATTTCTTCCTCCAAACCACCTAAATTATGCTCCATCAGAGGTTTCTTCCTCCAAACCACCTGATTGTGATGATGAGAGGTGTGGAGTGGAAGACCATGTGGCATTTGCCTCCTACAATGCCATTGGAGGAAAGGTGGAGAGATGGAGAGTGGGACGAGAGATGGAGGGTTACTCTCATCACAGTCCCGCGGGCCTGAAAAGGCACTCAATCTTCTATCGTCTACCATATTGGACAGAGTTAAAAATAAATCATCTTTTGGATCCAATGCACATTTTTTAAGAATGTGGCATCAATGATTTGGGACCATTTAATTGATAAAAACGACACCCATGCAATAAGAGATGACTTAAAGGATATCAGACACATGGAAAATGCATAGCCAAGGGTAGTCAATGACAAGGTGATTTTACCAAAAGTGCAATGGAAGTTGACAAGGCAAGAGGAAAAAAAGCCAAGAATCAAATTTCATCTTTTCGTATACCAACCGATGTAATGTACTCATTAAAGGGTGCATTTACAATAACAAAAAATAAGGGTGAGCATTAATTGTATGGTCTCAAATCACATGGTTGGCATGAGATGATGCGAGTACGTACATAGTTGTATTTATTTTTGGGCACTCCTCGGTTTATGTTGTGTGGACTCTATATTGATCTTTTATTGTTTTCAAAAATTGATTGCATTGTTCATACTTCCAAATCAATTGGTGGGCGCGGAGAAGGCTCGGAATGCCATCTATAAATTAGGTGGATTGGCGAGGTGAGTTCCAATCAAAACTATAGATTTGTGCATTTGGTATAACATATAGCTTTGAAATTATCTATTATTCTTTAATTTATCATTTATTCCTTTGTTGAATAGGTGGATAGTGTCAAAGGAGATTCATCCAGATTCCATTGAGAAGGCTCGAGTTGAGTTAATTGAGGAGGTATATATGATTGAAGAAAGCTTTCCAAGAAGCATACTCACAACTTAATTGCACCTTCTAGTACATTTGGTGGATGAGGTGGCTATATGTGGTGTTGTTCATAGCCAGTGGATGTTTTTTCTTGAACGCTTCATGAAAACCTTGAAGGGATTTGTGAAGCAAAGGGCAAGGCTAGAAGGAAGCATGGCAGAGGGATGGTTGGTGCAAGAATCCCTCGTATACATCTCTAAATATTTGAAACAAATCGATCCATCTATGCCTAGATTCATGCATAACGATGAGGATGAACGAATGGTGTCACGTGCCACATGAAAAAGGACGCATTCAAAAGATGGATGAGTCCATGCACAAAAAGGTCATTACATTTTGTCTTCTTAACACTTCTTGAATGGAAAAGTGGATTAAGAAATATGCAAAAAAGATAAGGATAGAGGAGAGAAGAGTATTTAAGAGTTGAACACAAAGGCACATGGCATACACACCCAACCTAAAGGCTCTTCCAAAGGATTGCAATATTGAATGGCTTAGAGATGCCCTCGAGCAAGCCGAAAGGATGGGAGAGGAGATTACAAGAGAAGAATGGGAATATGCAAGGGGATGCGACTACCATGTAAGTAAAGATGTTTTGCTAAGATATATAATGTTGATATACTAAATTGCTTACATATAAGCTATATTAAAGATTTTTTATTGGGTTGAAGTATATAGTGCATAATGTAATGTGGTCAGAAGGTCGACATTTTTGCACTCAACGTGTGGACTCCAAGAGAATCACATATGATTGTGGTGTAATGGTAAGTTTTGACCAAGAAAGTTGAGCTAGTAGAAGAGATAATAATATTATATCAGAGAAACTTTAATATTATGGAACAATTCAAGACATCTTGGAGATTGGATTTAGAGCTTTCAAAGTGTATACGGTTGTCGATGGTTGTAGAGAGGGAATAGTTCTTTAAATCTTTCAAGTTAGAGCAAAATTGTGCCTGCGTGAGAAGAGCTTTCAAGTTTCTGGTGTCCACTAAAGAGCTTTCAAGTTTCTAGTGTTCGTTATCTGCCTTGGGGAGAGAGTGTACTGACTCGAGAGAACTCAGAACTGGAAGGAGATTCATCTTGAAGGCTTCAAAGTTCAAGATTTAATATCTTCTTGTTGCCAAATCCAGAGGGTTTAAAGGTATGGACTATTTCTTTGCTACTTGTTTTCTTGTCTTCGATTTTAAGGAGAAAATGTAGTATACTTGGTTTGTCCGTGTGGCGTGTGTGTAAGCCATGGATACCATGCAATGTGTATGCACCATTTTTTTATAAAGTGAGGTTGTCTTATCCATCAAAAGAGATGTTTGTTTTCTTATAGCTTTAAAAATGTTATTGTGTATGTACTATGCTTATAGGCTAGAGGTTTGTGATTTATCCTCTCTTGTAGTGTCTTTATCAAGGGGTCCCAAATTTCATCGATGTCATCTAGTACAGCTTCGCCCGGAAGGCCTTCCTCCCCTGTTCTTAAGTGTGCCTCTCCCATCACCGGCTTTGGGAGGACTAGGCCTTCATCCACGTCGTCCGCCACTCCATCCACAGGTTTAATTTGGTTCTCTAGCGAAGGGAGCAGGCCGTACTCAAGCTCACTAGGATTCCTCGAAGCAAAAGGCTACTCTTGGGGGGGAGATCCTACTCTCGAAGGAGATCTCGATAGGCTTCATGGGCTCTAGATCCTCCTCTCAAAAGAGTTCGCTTTGCATTGCATGAGGATGCAAAGGAGACAACCTCCCCACATAGAACCTCATCGTAACACGTACTAGTATTGAACCCACTCATTGCTGTGCGACCGACCAAGGTTCTAGAAAAGAACTATTCCCTCTCTACAACCATCTCTCTGTCTCTCTTTCACACACACACACACACACACACACACATGCCCATGGCCCTCTCCCTCTCTCTGTCATGTACACACTCTCAAATGTTGAAACTCTCTCTCTCTCTCTCTCTCTCTCTCTCGCTCACACACACACACACACATGCGCACACTCCCTCTATCTTCTTACACTCTCCCACACATAGAAGCGCTCTCTCTCTCTCTCTCTCTCTCTCTCTCTCTCTCTCACACACACACACACACACACTCTCTCTCTCTCTCTCTCTCTCTCTCTCTCTCTCTCTCTCACACACACACACACACACACATATGTAAATATATAGTATCAACATAATTTAATTAATTTTGATTAAATTTTAATGTGCGGAGATGGGTGATAAGTTGTGGTCACTTTTAAATATATAGATAGATATCATACACACATCAAAACACACACACACACACACACACACACACACATGTATATACATGTACATACATACATTAATTTACTTTCTAATGGATTATATATATATATATATAAGAAACTCAATAAGTAAATGGTTTGATGGTGACAACTAATTGTGAGCTCCAATGCATCTAGGCATGTCCATGTTGCAACCATTGGGGAAGGTGTAGATTAAGCTCTATGCATAGAGCTCAATGTATAGATTAAGATAATAAGCTTTATACATAGAGCTTAATCTATGCTCTAAGCTCTATGCATAGATTAAGTTCTATGCATAGAGCGATCAAGCTGTATGTATAAAGCTTAATTATGCATTAAGTTTAAGCTAAGCTAATCTTAAATTTCGACACCCAAGGGTTAAACATAATAGAAGCAAACCTAATCATTAGGTCACACCATCACTTGTAGAGTGATGTGGATAGGAAAAGAAAGAGGAATGGCAAGGGGAAGGGGAAGGGGAAGGGGAAGGGGAAGAAGAAGAAGAAGAACCATAAACAAATACATTAGAATAAAACATAAGAGAAAAATACCTTCAAGAGCTTACACCATAACCATTTTGAGATGCTTGTGAGGAAAGCTAGCTTGATTGAAGTGAGGAGTCGGTGCAAGAACTCAAGGAAAGGAGTGGAGAAATTTTTTTGTGGGAGAGAAAAATAGGCATCGGCGATGTCGCAAGCTCAAAAAGTTAATTTTGTCAGCGTCGCTAAAAATGACACTTAACGACGCTTATAGTGACACTATGTAAATTTTAGAGAGCAAGCCTATGCATATACCATTGACACTACTAAATTTAGTGCATGTATTCATATTCAGTTTTTTAATTGCACACTTTTTGTGCCTAGTATAGATGTCTTCTACTAGTTCGGATAGTGGTGGGTCACCAACCAATTGGAGGTCCAGAGTGGTTGTGAAGAAGAATCCCTTGTTCACGTGCAAGATGCAAGAATTTTTGTGTACGTGAATGTTGAGTGACATTTGAGCATATTAGAAAATGGGAATCGTTTGAACCAATGCCAACCAACTTGATGTTGGTGTCATTTTTAAATATGGTTCATTAGGATGAGGAGGGCATGGACATTCGTGCACGAGTACTACACAATATACCTCATTATTCGATCATTGGGAGAAACTTGAGAAAGGAATACAAGCATTGTAAGGAGCACTTGGAAAGTGGAGCATGTTCAGTACATTTGGAAGACCCAGGATTTCCTTCACATGAGATAGAGGAAGAGGATGCCATGGAGGAGATGATCACTCACTTTTTTCAAAGCGAGGAGGGTGAAGAAAAGACACCTAACTTTGAAACACATGAAAGAAAGAATGTGTTACACAAAGAGGCTAACACACCATTGTAGGAGGATGCAAAGTACTCAACTTTGCAGGCATGCTTGGAAATCCTCAACTTACACAAACAACATATGGAGCGATAATAGTGTGAATAGCCTACTTCGGTTATTAAAGAAGATGCTCCTAAAACCAACAAACAATTTGATGCCCGCAAGAAGAAGTGATGCTTGAAGAATCCTTTCCAAGCTTGATATGGATTACACTCAAATCCATGCATGTCATAATGATTGTGTACTATTCAGGGGTACCTTTGCCAATGTCATATAATGTCCAATTTGTGGAGAGGATCATTACAGGAAGGATTTATAAGGTGGAAAAGTTCCCTAAAAGGTATTGAGGCACTTTCCTATTATACCTCACATTCAACATATGTTTCGGTGTCAATCCATCGCCGAGTTAATGACATAACATGTGAACCATTGTTCAACCGATGACATGATGAGGATTCCCGCTGACTCACCAGCTTGGGCTCACATTGAGGATACATGGCCATAGTGTGAATTACAATATTCCTTCGTGGATGTCCATCAAGAAGGGTCATGTGTGATACTTGCACTTCTTATGCCCAGGAAGCACAAGGTAAAAAACATGGATGTATACCTTGAGCCCTTGTTTGATGAGCTCGAGCAATTATGGAGAGGCATAAGGGTGCATGGTGTTTCTCGTCCAATTTCATGCCGCAATACGATGGTCAAGGATATCTTGATGTGGACTATGCATGATTTTTCGGGCTATACGGAGTGCTCAGGTACGTCATACTCATAAATTAATTCTTATCTAAGCATGCACAAATAAATGATTCATTTAAAATTGTAATGTATTATAATGTCTATTAACTTTCAGTTCTTACATGGCAATTTCGTAGGTCTCACAACTGCAGGATATAATGCATGTCTAATTCATAGTCCATCACTTATTTCCAAACAAGCACATGCACAAAAGAAAGTGGTGTATGATGAACGTCATCGATTTCTTCCTCCAAAAACCACCTAGATTATGCTCCATCAGAGGTTTCTTCGATTGTGATGAGAGGTGTGGAGTGGAAGACCATGTGGCATTTGCCTCCTACAATGCCATTGGAGGGAAGGTGGAGAGATGGAGAGTGGAATGAGAGATGGAGGGTGACTCTCATCACAGCACCCACGGGAATGAAAAGGTACTCAATCTTCTATCATCTACCATATTGGAGAGAGTTAAAAATAAATCATCTTTTGGTTCTTATAAATTGATTCTTATCTAAGAATATAATGCATATCCAATTTGTAGTCCATCACTTGTTTCCAACAAGCTAATACACAAAAGAAAGTGGTGTATGATGAACATCATCGATTTCTTCCTCCAAACCACCTAAATGTGGAGGAAGAAATCGATGATGTTCATCATACACCACTTTCTTTTGTGCATGTGCTTGTTTGGAAATAAGTGATGGACTACAAATTGGACATGCATTATATCCTGCAGTTGTTAGACCTATGAAATTGCCATGTAAGAATTGAAAGTTAATATACATTATAATACATTACAGTTATAAATGAATCATTTATTTGTGCATGCTTAGATAAGAATGAATTTATGAGTATGACGTACCTGAGCACTCCGTATGGCCCAAAAAATCATGCATAGTCCACATCAAGATATCCTGAATAGTACACAATCATTATGACATGCATGGATTCGAGTGTAATCCATATCAAGCTTGGAAAGGATTCTTCAAGCATCACTTCTTCTTGCGGGCATCAAATTGTTTGTTGGTTTTGGGAGCATCTTCTTTAATAACCGAAGTAGGCTATTCACACTATTATCGCTCCATATGTTGTTTGTGTAAGTTGAGGATTTCCAAGCATGCCTGCAAAGTTGAGTACTTTGCATCCTCCTACAATGGTGTGTTAGCCTCTTTGTGTAACACATTCTTTCTTTCATGTGTTTCAAAGTTAGGTGTCTCTTCCTCACCCTCGCTTTGAAAAAAGTGAGTGATCATCTCCTCCATGGCATCCTCTTTCTCTATCTCATGTGAAGGAAATCCTGGGTCTTCCAAATGTACTGAACATGCTCCACCTCGGGGGGTGCACTATATGGAAGCCCCTCCTACGACGTGCGTTCAAGGGGTATTTAAAAAACCCCTTATCTCTGAATTTTGAGCTGATAAAACTACCCCTTTTTCTTTATGGACTTACGGTTTTTTTTCCAAAGTACAATTAAAATACCCCTCTTGTAATTGTATTTCTGTAAATTTACCCAATATTTTGGATTAAAAAAACCCCACCTAATGATCGCACGTGGTAGACTTACATTTTTTGAGGTGCACCCCCCGAGTGCTCCACTTTCCAAGTGCTCCTTACAATGCTTGTATTCCTTCCTCAAGTTTCTCCCAATGATCGAATAATGAGGTATATTGTGTAGTACTCATGCACGAATGTCCATGCCCTCCTCATCCTAATGAACCATATTTAAAAATGACACTCAACATTACATATGGCAAACCATGAGTTTACATTTCAAGGCATAAGTTTATATACTAATCGAAAAATTGGCTTGCAACATTAAGTTAGTTGGCATTGGTTCAAACGATCCCCATTTTCTAATATGCTCCAATGTCACTCGACCTTCACGTACACAAAAATTCTTGCATCTTGCACATGAACAAGGGATTCTTCTTCATAACCACTCTGGACCTCCAATTGGTTGGTGACCCATCACTATCCGAACTAGTAGAAGACATCTATACTAGGCACAAAAAGTGTGCAGTTAAAAAACTGAATATGAATACATGCACTAAATTTAGTAGTGTCAATGGTATATGCATAGGCTTGCTCTCTAAAATTTACATAGTGTCAATATAAGCGTCGTTAAGCGTCATTTTTAGCGACGCTGACAAAATTAACTTTTTGAGCTTTCGACATCGTCGACGCCTATTTTTCTCTCCCAAAAATTTTCTCCACTCCTTTCCTTGAGTTCCTGCACCGACTCCTCACTTAAATCAAGCTAGCTTTCCTCACACAAGCATTTTTACTCTTTATATTCTACTTCCCCTTCCTCTTCATGAGACTCTTTCTCTTCATCTCCAAATGGTTATGGTGTGAGCTCTTGAAGGTATTTTTCTCTTATGTTTTATTCTAATGCATTTGTTTATGGTTCTTCTTCTTCTTCCCCTTCCCCTTGCTATTCCTCTTTCTTCTTCTTCCCCTTCCCCTTCCCCTTCCCCTTGCTATTCCTCTTTCTTTTCCTATCCATCACTCTACAACTGATGGTGTGACCTAATGATTAGGTTTGCTTCTACTATGTTTAACCCTTGGTTGTCGAAATTTAAGATTAGCTTAGCTTAAACTTAATGCATAAATTAAGCTTTATACATAGAGCTTAATCTATGCATAGAGCTTAATCGCTCTATGTATAGAACTTAATCTATGCATAGAGCTTAGAGCATAGATTAAGCTCTATGCATAAAGCTTATTATCTTAATCTATACATTAAGCTCTATGCATAGAGCTTAATCTACACCTTCCCAAACGGTTGCAACATGGAGATGTTGTAGGGAAGATTGTGAGAGCAAAAGGTGGGCACACATTGCACCGTGGACACAAAAAATTGAGTTAGGATAAATCGCAAGCTCCATGGCTGATGTGCCCTTCTTTTAACCCCCACCCCTGTGATCGACATTGGATGGGTTGCGGGCTCTCCTACTAGTCTACTAGTGAGGGGAGGCCGATTACCATGTAGGGCGAGGAGGCCGGCCTCCACGTCAACTGTCTTGCTGAGATGGAAGCCCCATTGCCATGTCAATAGTCAGATGATTATCATGGCCTCGCATGGTGCGTCTCTCACTCTGCCTGTACACTGTCGCCCATAACAGGTCCTCACCAAAGCATGTGGCCAGAAAAAAGTATCTTTTCATCATAACTGGGGTAAGGGTATCTATTACAAGATACAGGAAGAGTCCTCACCCCTTAACGTGGAGAAAGGAGAGGGAGAATTTTTGAAAAGGAGAAAGGAGAACAGAAGTCAAGTGTTTGGGGGTTTCTTTCTTTCCACACGCCTAGATGCATTGGAGCTCACAAATTAGGTGTCACCATCAAACCATTTACTTATTAAGTTTCTTATATATATATATAATCCATTACAAAGTAAATTAATGTATGTATGTATGTATGTATATGTATATACGTGTGTGTGTGTGTGTGTGTGTGTGTGTGTGTGTGTGTGTGTTTCGATGTGTGTATGATATATCTATCTATATATTTAAAAGTGACCACAGCTTATCACCCATCTCCACACATTAAAATTTAATCAAAATTAATTAAATTATAATGATGTTTGTATTTCTATTTTGAAATACATGTATATATGTATAAGTATATGTGTCTATGTATAGGTATATGTATCTAAAACATAATATTGTTGTTGATACTATATATTTACATATGTGTATGTGTGTGTGTGTGTGTGTGTGTGTGTGTGCGAGAGAGAGAGAGAGAGAGAGAGAGAGTGTTTGTGTGTGTGAGAGAGAGAGAGAGATAGAGAGCGCTTCTATGTGTGGGAGAGTGTAAGAAGAGAGAGGGAGTGTGCGCATGTGTGTCTGTGTGTGTGAGCGAGAGAGAGAGAGAGAGAGAGAGAGAGAGAGAGAGAGAGAGAGAGAGAGTTTCAACATTTGAGAGTGTGTACATGACACAGAGAGAGGGAGAGGGCCATGTGCATGTGTATGTGTGTGTGTGTGAAAGAGAGAGAGAGAGATGTTGTAGAGAGGGAATAGTTCTTTTCTAGAACCTTGGTCAGCCACGCAGCAATGCGCGGGTTCAATACTAGTACGTGTTACGGTGAGGTTCTATGTGGGGAGGTTGTCTCCTTTGCATCCTCTTGCAATGCAAAGGGAACTCTTTCATCCTCTTGCAATGCAAAGCAAACTCTTTTGAGAGCAGGATCTAGAGCCCATGAAGCCTATCGAGATCTCCTTCGAGAGTAGGATCTCCTCCAAGAGTAGCCTCTTTGGAGTGAGGATGAACTTTTTCTTCGAGGAATCCTGGTGAGGTTAAGGACGGCCTGCTCCCTTCGCTAGAGAACCAAATTAAACCTGTGAATGGAGTGGCAGAGGACGTGGATGAAGGCCTAATCCCAAAGCCGGTGATGGGAGAGGCACACTTGAGCACAGGGAAGGAAGGCCTTCTGGGCGAAGCTGTACTAGATGACATCGATGAAACTTGGGACCCCTTAATAGAGACACTACAAGAGAGGATAAATCACAAACCTCTAGCCTATAAGCATAGTACATACACAACAACATTTTCAAAGCTATAAGAAAACAAACATCTCCTTTGATGGATAAGAAAACCTCACTTTATAAAAAATGGTGCATACACATTGCATGGTATCCATGGCTTACACAAACGCCACACGCACAAACCAAGTATACTACATTTTCTCCTTAAATCCGAAGACAAGAAAATGAGTAGCAAAGAAATAGTCCATACCTTTAAACCCTCTGGATTTGGCAAAAAGAAGATATTAAATCTTGAACTTTGAAGCCTTCAAGATGAATCTCCTTCCGGTTCTGAGTTCTCCCGAGTCAGTACACTCTCTCCCCAAGGCAGATAACGAACACTAGAAACTTGAAAGCCCTTTAGTGGACACCAGAAACTTGAAAGCTCTTCTCACGCAGGCACAATTTTGCTCTAACGTGAAAGCTTTAAAAGAACTATTCCCTCTCTACAACCATCGACAACTCTATACACTTTGAAAGCTCTAAATCCAATCTCCAAGGTGTCTTGAATTGTTCCACAATATTAAAGTTTCTCTGATATAATATTATTATCTCTTCTACTAGCTCAACTTTCTTCGTCAAAACTTACCATTACACCACAATCATATGTGATTCTCTTGGAGTCCACACGAGTGCAAAAATGTCGACCTTCTAACAAAATTACATTATGCACTATATACTTCAACCCAATAAAAAATCTTTAATATAGCTTATATGTAAGCAATTTAGTATTCAACATTATATATCTTAGCAAAACATCTTTACTTACATGATGGTAGTCGCATCCCCTTGCATACTCCCATTCTTCTCTTGTAATCTCCTCTCCCATCCTTTCGGCTTGCTCGAGGGCATCTCTAAGCCATTCAATATTGCAATCCTTTGGAAGAGCCTTTAGGTTGGGTGGGTATGCCATGTGCCTTTGTGTTGAACTCTTAAATGCTCTTCTCTCCTCTGTCCTTATCTTTTTTGCATCTTCATATTTCTCAATCCACTTTTCCATCCAAGAAGTGTTAAGAAGACAAAATGTAATGACCTTTTTGTGCATGGACTCATCCATCTTTCGAATGTGTCCTTTTTCCTGTGGCACATGTGACACCATTTGTTCATCCTCATCGTCGTTATGCATGAATCTAGGCATAGATGGATCGATTTGTTTCAAATATTCAGAGATGTATACGAGGGATTCTTGCACCAACCATCCCTCTGCCATGCTTCCTTCTAGCCTTGCCCTTTGCTTCATAAATCCCTTCAAGGTTTTCATGAAGCGTTCAAGAAAAAACATCCACCGGCTATGAACATCACCACATATAGCCACCTCATCCACCAGATGTACTAGAAGGTGCAATTAAGTTGTGACTATGCTTCTTGGAAAGCTTTCTTCAATCATATATACCTCCTCAATTAACTCAACTCGAGCTTTCTCAATGGAATCTGGATGAAAATCTCCTTTGACACTATCCACCTATTCAACAAAGGAATAAATGATAAATTAAAGAATAATAGATAATTTCAAAGCTATATGTTATACCAAATGCACAAAGCTATAGTTTTGATTGGAACTCACCTCGCCAATCCACCTAATTTATAGATGGCATTCCGAGCTTTCTCTTCTCCGCACCCACCAATTGATTTGGAAGTATGAACAATGCATCATCTCATGCCAACCATGTGATTTGAGACCATACAATTAATGCTCACCCTTATTTCTTGTTATTGTAAATGCACCCTTTAATGAGTGCATTACATCGCTTGGTGTACGAAAAGATGAAATTTGATTCTTGACTTTTTTTTCCTCTTGCCTTGTCAACTTCCATGGCACTTTTGGTAAAATCACCTTGTCATTGACTACCCTTGGCTATGCATTTTCCATGTGTCTGATATCCTTTAAATCATCTCTTATTGCATGGGTGTCTTTTTTATCAACTAGATGGTCCCAAATCATTGATGCCACATTCTTAAAAAATGTGCATTGGATCCAAAAGATGATTTATTTTTAACTCTATCCAATATGGTAGACCATAGAAGATTGAGTACCTTTTCATGCCCGCGGGACTGTGATGAGAGTCACCCTCCATCTCTCGTCCCACTCTCCATCTCTCCACCTTTCCTCCAATGGCATTGTAGGAGGCGAATGCCACATGGTCTTCCACTCCACACCTCTCATCACAATCGGAGAAACCTCTGATGGAGCATAATTTAGGTGGTTTAGAGGAAGAAATCGATGATGTTCATCATACACCACTTTCTTTTGTGCATGTACTTGTTGGAAACAAGTGATGGACTACAAATTGGACATGCATTATATCCTGCAGTTGTGAGACCTACGAAATTTCCATGTAAGAATTGAAAGTTAATAATTATAATACATTACAGTTATAAATGAATCATTTGTGCATGCTTAGATAAGAATCAATTTATAAGAACCAAAAGATGATTTATTTTTAACTCTGTCCAATATGGTAGACGATAGAAGATTGAGTACCTTTTCATTCCCGCAGGTGCTGTGATGAGAGTCACCCTCCATCTCTCATTCCACTCTCCATCTCTCCACCTTCCCTCCAATGGCATTGTAGGAGGAAAATGCCACATGGTCTTCCACTCCACACCTCTCATCACAATCGGAGAAACCTCTGATGGAGCATAATCTAGGTGGTTTGGAGGAAGAAATTGATGATGTTCATCATACACCACTTTCTTTTGTGCATGTGCTTGTTTGGAAATAAGTGATGGACTACAAATTGGACATGCATTATATCCTGCAGTTGTGAGACCTATGAAATTGCCATGTAAGAATTGAAAGTAATAGACATTATAATACATTACAGTTATAAATGAATCATTTATTTGTGCATGCTTAGATAAGAATTAATTTATGACTATGACGTACCTGAGCACTCCGTACAGCCCGAAAAATCATGCATAGTCACATCAAGATATCCTTTACCATTGTATTATTGCGGCATGAAATTGGACACGAAACATCATGCACCCTTATGCCTCTCCATAATTGCTCGAGCTTATCAATCAAGGGCTCAAGGTATACATCCATGTTCCATACCTTGTGCTTCCCGGGCATAAGAAGTGCAAGTATCACACATGACCCTTCTTGATGGACATCCACAGAGAAATATTGTAATTCACAACAACAATAGGCCATGTGGACCATGGTGTAGACCTCAATCCAAATGGGTTCACCCCATCCATACCCATCTTTGAACTATGGCCATCTATCCTCAATGTGAGCCCAAGCTGGTGAGTTAACGGGAATCCTCATCATGTCATCGGTCGAACAATGGTTCACATGTTATGTCATTAACTCGACGATGGATTGACACCGAAACATATGTTGAATGCGAGGTATAATAGGAAAGTGCCTCAATACCTTTTGGGAAATTTTTGCACCTTGTAAATCCTTCCTATAATGATCCTCTCTACAAATTGGACATTATATGACATTGGCAAAGGTACCCCTGAATAGTACACAATCATTATGACATGCATGCATTCGAGTGTAATCCATATCAAGCTTGGAAAGGATTCTTCAAGCATCACTTCTTCTTGCGGGCATCAAATTGTTTGTTGGTTTTGGGAGCATCTTCTTTAATAACCGAAGTAGGCTATTCACACTATTATCGCTCCATATGTTGTTTGTGTAAGTTGATGATTTCCAAGCATGCCTGCAAAGTTGAGTACTTTGCATCCTCCTACAATGGTGTGTAGCCTCTTTGTGTAACACATTCTTTCTTTCATGTGTTTCAAAGTTAGGTGTCTCTTCCTCACCCTTGCTTTGAAAAAAGTGAGTGATCATCTCCTCCATGGCATCCTCTTCCTCTATCTCATGTGAAGGAAATCCTGGGTCTTCCAAATGTAGTGAACATGCACCACTTTCCAAGTGCTCCTTACAATGCTTGTATTCCTTCCTCAAGTTTCTCCCAATGATCGAATAATGAGGTATATTGTGTAGTACTCGTGCACGAATGTCCATGCCCTCCTCATCCTAATGAACCATATTTAAAAATGACACTCAACATTACATATGGCAAACCACGAGTTTACATTTCAAGGCATAAGTTTATATACTAATCGAGGAATTGGCTTGCAACATCAAGTTGGTTGGCATTGGTTCAAACGATCCCCATTTTCTTCACGTACACAAAAATTCTTGCATCTTGCACATGAACAAGGGATTCCTCTTCACAACCACTCTGGACCTCCAATTGGTTGGTGACCCATCACTATCCGAACTAGTAGAAGACATCTATACTAGGCACAAAAAGTGTGCAGTTAAAAAACTGAATATGAATACATGCACTAAATTTAGTAGTGTCAATGGTATATGCATAGGCTTGCTCTCTAAAATTTACATAGTGTCACTATAAGCGTCGTTAAGCGGCATTTTTAGCGACGCTGACAAAATTAACTTTTTGAGCTTGCGACATCGCCGACGCCTATTTTTCTCTCCCACAAGAAATTTTCTCCACTCCTTTCCTTGAGTTCCTGCACCGACTCCTCACTTCAATCAAGCTAGCTTTCCTCACATGCATTTTTACTCTTTATATTCTCCTTCCCCTTCCTCTTCATGAGACTCTTTCTCTTCATCTCCAAATGGCTATGGTGTAAGCTCTTGAAGGTATTTTTCTCTTATGTTTTATTCTAATGCATTTGTTTATGGTTCTTCTTCCCCTTCCCCTTCCCCTTCCCCTTCCTCTTTCTTTTCCTATCCATCACTCTACAAGTGATGGTGTGACCTAATGATTAGGTCTGCTTCTATTATGTTTAACCCTGGGTGTCGAAATTTAAGATTAGCTTAGCTTAAACTTAATGCATAAATTAAGCTTTATACATAGAGCTTAATCGCTCTATGCATAGAACTTAATCTGTGCATAGAGCTTAGCATAGATTAAGCTCTATGTAAGCTCTATGCATAAAGCTTAGTATCTTAATCTATACATTGAGCTCTATGCATAGAGCTTAATCTACACCTTCCCCAACGGTTGCAACATGGAGATGCTGTAGGGAAGATTGTGAGAGCAAAAGGTGGGCGCACATTGCACCATGGACACAAAAAATTGAGTTAGGATAAATCCCAAGCTCCATGGCTGATGTGCCCTTCTTTTAACCCCCACCCCTGTGATCGGCATTGGATGGGTTGCGGGCTCTCCTACTGGTCTACCGGTGAGGGGAGGCCGATTACCATGTAGGGCGAGGAGGCCGGCCTCCACGTCAACTGTCTTGCTGACGAAAGCCCCATTGCCATGTCAATAGTTAGATGATTATCACGGCCTCGCATGGTGCGTCTCTCACTCTGCCTGTACACTGTCGCCCATAAACAGGTCCTTACTAAAGCATGTGGCTGGAAAAAAGTGTCTTTTCATCATAACTGGGGTAAGGGTATCTATTACAAGATAAAGGAAGAGTCCACACCCCTTTACGTGGAGAAAGGAGAGGAAGAATTTTTGAAAAGGAGAAAGGAGAAGAGAAGTCAAGTGCTTGGGGGTTTCTTTCCCACACGCCTAGATGCATTGGAGCTCACAATTAGTTGTCACCATCAAACCATTTACTTATTGAGTTTCTTATATATATATATATAATCCATTAGAAAGTAAATTAATGTATGTATATGTATATACATATATGTGTGTATGTGTGTGTGTGTGTTTCGATGTGTGTATGATATATCTATCTATATATTTAAAAGTGACCACAGCATATCACCCATCTCCGTACATTAAAATTTAATCAAAATTAATTAAATTATGTTGATGTTTGTATTTATATTTTTAAATACATGTATATATGTATAAGTATATGTGTCTATGTATAGGTATATGTATCTAAATGTTGTTGATACTATATATTTACATATGTGTATGTGTGTGTGTGTGTGTGTGTGTGTGTGTGTGTGTGTGTGTGTGAGAGAGAGAGAGAGAGAGAGTGTGTGTGTGTGTGTGTGTTTGTGTGTGTGTGTGTGTGTGTGTGAGAGCACTTCTATGTGTGGGAGAGTGTAAGAAGAGAGAGGGAGTGTGCGCATGTGTGTGTGTGTGTGTGAGCGAGAGAGAGAGAGAGAGAGAGAGAGAGAGAGAGAGAGAGAGTTTCAACATTTGAGAGTGTGTATGTGACAGAGAGAGGGAGAGGGCCATGTGCATGTGTGTGTGTGTGTGTGTGTGAAAGAGAGAGAGAGAGATGGTTGTAGAGCTTTCAAGTTAGAGCAAACTTTAAAGTTTACAATCGAGACAGAGTTTCAACATTTGAGAGTGTGTATGTGACAGAGAGAGGGCCATGTGCATGTGTATGTGTGTGTGTGTGAAAGAGAGAGAGAGAGAGATGGTTGTAGAGCTTTCAAGTTAGAGCAAACTTTAAAGTTTACAATCGACAACCGTATACATTACCAGTATGATGCGGGCGGTGTTAGTCTCAGCATTGAGCAAGCTTGTTGTAGTGATTCAGCATGCGCTGCAAACAACGTTAAAAGCACTTAGAGAAAACTTCAAAGTTTACAGTCGACAGTCGTATACAGTTCTAGTATGATGCGGGCAGTGTTAGTCTCAGCATTGAGCAGTATAGAGGATGCGGTTGACGTCAGAGTGGCGGGGCAGTCTCGAACTCTCGACACTGGGCAGTTGCAGCCGACAGTATACTGGTATAGAGTTTATACTATATACTATATATAGTATATAGTATAGACTCCTCGATAGACTCTCGAGTCTCAGCACTGCTGCTATGACTTGCAACTTTAAGGGTACCTGCAAGCTAGCTGAGGGTTACATAATACAACTTACTGGTAAGGCGATGGTTAGTGGTATGGCTATTGGCGATGAATATTACCCTAAAATAGCTTGGCGAATTGAGATGAACGTTGGTAGGTTACCCAAAATGAGTGGCCAACATGCGCATTGCCAACTTGCAAGTTGTCAGCTGGGGATAATCCGAAAATAGATATCATCAGATATATATTATATTATACTCTATATAGTATTTACATATATTCTATGACATATGTATATTATATGATATATAATAATTATCCTTTTCCTTTAAATTTAAGAGGGAAAATTTCCTTTCACACTTAGCTTCGGCCGGCTAAAATCCTCTTCACGCCTAATTTCGACCGGGGCTTAGAGTTCCACTTTTGAAGAGATGAACAAGCCCAAGGTTAAAGTGAACCTCTCTTTTCCTGAACCTTGCATTGCAGACTTTAAGTGGTCATGATAAATCACAAGCTCCTTACCGGCATGGCCTAAATTTGACGGCTGTTTTTCCTGTCAAGGGCCATTTTGCCTGTCAAAAAAGGTAGTTGAAAAAAATTCCTGTCAAACGACAAGCCCGAGAAAAAAATTTGCCTGTCACCTCGACAAGCTATTCCAAATACTGCCAGTCAATTGAAATTTGACATGCTTAGTAATTATTACTAAATTTCCAATGGCCATGTGTGGGCACTGATGAATGATGCATTTATGGCAATTAAGTTTGGTTGTTCCAGCAAGTACTGCTGCATGTGAGCGCGGATTTTCTCGCCAAAATTTCATCAAAAGTACCTCAAGATCTGGCTTACGACTAGACACTTTGGATGCTTTGATGTTTCTATCTATTGATGCACGTGGGAGTTCTTTGATTGACTAGGACGATGTATTTGATATTTGGGGTAAAGCAAAAAAGAGGAGAGCTATGCCATTAGAGTGATTTTTGGATTGCACAACTTTGATGATTGTTCAAATTTTCAATCTTTTGTCCGAGGTTTATTGTAAGGTTATTAAACCCGCGGAAGATAGATCAGGTCCCTCGCTCCACAATTCAAATCTGATGCTACAATGCTTTAATGGGCTATGTACCACATTTTGTCTATTGCTTACGTGGATTTGAAAAGGGTTGAAGACTTTATTACTGGTGAAAATAGTCACTCATTTCAGGATCTAGTGGACCCAAAAAAGAGATCGTAGCTTCCTACGCTTGATTGCGTACGTGTGATGCCATTGACACCTGGATGCTCTCAAAAGGTTTGGGATTCTTTTTTTCTTTTTTTAAAAGTTAAAACAGAGGAATATATGAAAAAAAGGTGAGGTTACAAGTCCCCATGAGGAAGGGAGACCCTGAGAACTGTTAAACCCTGTAGATAATGGGATTAACTCTGAAACTTAAAAATCAGATACAGCAAACGACTGAAACAGTAGACATAATCAAAGCTTGATGAGCAGTTTCATGAACTTGATGAACAGCCTGATGAAATCGGTTGAGGCACACAAGACCCAAATGTAGCTTGACATTCTTATTTTCAAGTAGAGGAGCTGCGCAATCATCTTGAAAGGACATGGTTAGACCACATGAACAGTAGCCTGAGTCCGGGAGGGTTTAAAGGACCCCTCGGAAACCTTCCGATGCCTGGATGTGATAAGCAGAGCGTTGAAGCCTTCTTTGACATTCGAAATCCAATTCTTGTAGCATGGTTTCCTTCTTTTTGCAGAGCGAGGAGCTGTGAAACTTCTTCCATTTCCTCCATGGCAGGTCCTGCCAACGATCCACCTCCATAGGTACACCAGTTGGTTGAAGATGATGGATTAGCTTGCGGACACTGTCAAGAAAGAGATAAAAATGGTGATTAGTTTTAACTTCATAAAGAGCTTCATTCCGTTGATTCCATACATGCCATAGAAGCAGCATTCTGACGGACTGCCACGTTAAGGGGTCCAAGGTGTGACATTCTCCTAGGAGGACTTCTTTCCAACTGAGAGGGGAGTTCCTAATCTTCATGAAAGCCTTGTTCAGAACACTCAAGAATTGCCTAGTGTCTGGGCAAGAGAAAAATAGATGTGGGACAGTTTCTAGCTTGGTTTTGCAACGGGGACAAAGACCATTCCCATGACCAATCTTCATAGCCTTCTCGAGGGTCCAGGTTGCTTTGTGGACCAGCCAGGCCAAAATGGCGTGTTTTCTTTCTTGAGCGAGGGGTCTGGGCAAGAGAAAAATAGATGTGGGACAGTTTCTAGCTTGGTTTTGCAACGGGGACAAAGACCATTCCCATGACCAATCTTCATAGCCTTCTCGAGGGTCCAGGTTGCTTTGTGGATGACCAGCCAGGCCAAAATGGCGTGTTTTCTTTCTTGAGCGAAGGCCCATATTAACTTAAAGCGGAAGGCCCATATTAACTTAAAGCGGAAGGCCCATTGATGTTTGTTCCAGGACAAGGACCATCTATTGTTGAGCTTGAGAACCAGGTTCCCTGCATGAAACACGTTAGGCAGCTTGACAAGATTACTAGAATACCCCCACAGAAGGGCTTTGGAAAAGGTCTTGCAGTCACATATAAACCCTGGAGGAATGGAAACCTTCAGAGCATTACATCTTTGAATTACAAGCTCAACTCCACCCCGTGGCAAGATGAACTTATTACTGATTTGCTCACTGTTTAACATGCCAGATGAGTCACATAGGTCACCCCACACCTTTATACCAGCTTTGAAACAAGAGAGGCTGATCTGAACCTGTTCTCATTGGAAATCGGAATCACAAGATGCCCAAACCAGACTGAATCCGCAGCATAAGCATACCACCCTCTCTTGGTATAAGTTTGAAAGCAGAAGAGCTTCTTATAGTTCATCCATGACTCCCACATTCTACAGTAGAGCTTACTGCCTATTGGAGAGAGATAAGCCTTTGAGAACAGAGCTTCATTGAGAGAGAAACCCTTCCAAGCCCTTTTTCCTTTGAAACAAAATTTTCCAGCATCCCTTTTGAGCAGGTCTGCCCAAACATCATTTGACAAGATAGCTCTTTGAACCCATTTAGCTGCAAGCTTCTCAGCCAGCAGACCAATATTGATTATGCCAAGACCCCCTGCTCTTTATCCAAGCAACATACCCGAAAAGCAACTTTGCTGATCCTCTTTCTGTCAAGTGACCCCCCCCAAAGATAATTACCCATGATAGAGTTAAGGGATTGGAGTTGGGTCTCGGAGAGCCTCCAACAGGCCAGAAAGTAAACAACTGAGGGGATGATGAAGTGGTTGAGGACAAAGGCTCGAGAAGCAACCCCTGTGTTAATGTGGCTCCATTTCTTGACCTGATTCTTAAGTTTATTCAGCACATAGTCCCATCTTTGTTTAGCTGAGATGTTAAAACCCATGGGGATGCCAAGTAGCCTGAACACTACACCTTCAGGGATAGCCTTACAACCTGCGGACAGAATAGTTGGAGGGGGGGACAGAATAGTTGGAGGGGGCACTCCTTCGAACACTCTGAAGCTGGTCTTGGAGTGGTTTATTTGAGAACCACTGGCTAGAGAGAAGGTATCAAGGCAGGCCATGAAGTGGGCTGCAGTTTGCACTTCATTACGAAGAAGAACATTAGTGTCATCAGCAAAGAGTTGAAGACATAAGGGTTCTGTCCTGTTGGGAACCGAAATACCCTTGATGTTATTGTTAGCTAATTCATTGTTAACAAGCCACCCCAGGGCATCCGCAACAATAGCAAAGAGAAGGGGGGAGAGAGGACAACCTTGCCTTATAGATTTCCTAAGAGGAAAGTCATCAGTGAGAGACCCATTAACTGCCACCTTAGATGAAGCATTCCCCAGTAAGGTTTGAACATACTTTATGAATTTCCTGTTTGAGGCCAATATCTTGAAGGGATTGGAAAAGGAAGGACCAGTCAATTCTATCATAGGCTTTATCAAAATCTATTTTAAGAAAGATGTAATTCTGGCCAAAGTTTTGAGCATGTTCAATACCCTCCCATAGGCTAATGATAGCATCTAGAATATACCTTCCCCTAATGAAACCCTTTTGCTCCTTGAGGATCCACTCATCCATATAGGGGTTGATTCTAATAGTCAGGATATGCGCAAAAACTTTGTAGAGAGAAGAGAGACATGTTATGGGTCTCCAGTTCCCAAGATCTTCTTTCTCATCTTTTTTGTGAATCGGTTTAATAACCCCCATATTAGTCCTCTCAGCCAGACCCCCTTTCTTCATAGCTTCTTTCCAAATGTCTAGGATGTGAGGGGTAAGCTCGTCTTTAAATGTAAGAAAGAATTCATTTGGGATCCCATCTTCACCCGGAGATTTCCCCTTTTTGAGGTGAGAGATAGCCTCCTTGACCTCCTTTTCAGAGAAGGGGGAGTCTAGCTTGAAAGCTAAAGAGGGGTTGACAACCTTTTTCCTTAAGAGAGCAATCTTGGCCCTTGCTGCAGTAACTTCTATAGAGGGAGGAAGGGCTGTGGAGAATAAGCCAAAAAAGTGATCCTTGATTACCTGCAGGTTTTCAACATCATCTGCACAGCAGCTAAATGCCCATTGGGTTTCTTGACCATAGGAATGAGATCCCTAACTTTTTTCCTTTTGAGGAGAGAAAACATCTTAGGGTGAGGCGTGTCAATTTTCCCAGCCCAAACCTCTCTGTACCACAGCCTTGTGGCCTTGGCAGCCAACAACTCCTCAAGCCTGAGTTGATTCTTTAGCTCGATCAAAGAGTGGTCTAATACCCCATTTTTACATAGATAGAGGTCTTGGATCTGGTTCCTGATTTGGACTCTACGATTCAAACGGATCGCAGAAACTTTAAGCTTATACTCCCTACAGATAGTATGAACCTTATTGACCAGACACTCCCAACCCTTGGAGGGGGAGGAGAATTGACTGAAGGCTTCAGTGATGAAAACTTTAATCTTTTGTTGGATACACGGGAGACGGAAGAGGGAGGGGTCAAGATGGGGCCATCCAGCCCTTCCTTTGGCCTGACCTAAAGATAGCTTACCAATCAAAGGGAGGTGATCATAGATGGTAAGGGAGGACTCAGCAATACACTTGATTTTTAAGAACATATCAATCAGGCTGCCCGAGGCATACAGTCTGTCCAATCTACCAGCTCTGTGATAGAAACCTTTTTGATTATTACACCATGAGAATCCTGTTTTCATTGAAAGGTCTAAAAGATCCTTACGCACCTTCAGCAAGTCCCATTTAACCTTTTCATGACCACTAATGGTTCTACCCAGAAATCTACTTCTGTCTCCCTGAGCCTCAACCATGTTAAAGTCACCAACAAGCAAGATGGATCCCACAACCTGCATGATAGAATGCCATGTTGCAGCTCTCGTGCTGGCCAAAGAGGGGGCATATACAAAAATCAAGGTGAAGTTGAAAGGGTTGCCCAGCCTAACCGCTGTCCAATAGTGGTTATCATCAGACCAAGCATCTAAGATTGAGTGCTCCCACTTCATGTGAATGCCAATTGTTGCCCCTCCTTTCCTTGAGTGATGATTGGTAAAAAACCAAAGAGCATTCCTAGAGATTTTTTGAAGGTTCATATGCAGCTGAGGACCCCCAATTTTGAGTTCTTGCAGACTGAGAAGGTCAAAATCAAAAGCTAAGTCCCTAATCCACCTATTGATGGCCACTGCCCTTTCAGGGTTCGTGAGCCCCTTACAATTAAAGGAGAGCAGGTTAATAGAATTCATTTTTTACTGGTTTTGGACGGTTTCCCCGCGGACATGGAGGCTCTTAGGGCTTCCTGGCTTTCTTCCTTTTTTCTCTTCATTTTTGAACCCAAAAGAAGGGGAGAGAAGTCACCCTCCTCGTGCTGTTTCATAGGTGAGAGGGACATCCTCTTCATCATAGTAGCATCCTCTTCTTCAAGTTGAGCTTTGAATACATCCTCCATTCATTGAGTTTTGTCAATGAATTCCTCATCTGAGTCCATAGGAGAGTCAAGATCTTGACTGAACAGCACTCAGTCCTTGTGAGGGACCCTTCCAAGGGAGGGTTGTTCGACCCCTATAAGGGCTTTATTAAGAGCCTCCTTGACATGAAACTATATGCCTAGACCATCTTGAACCTCTGCTAAGAGGGGGGCAAATCTGTTGGCAGGGATATGCCAATTAGCTTTAGTGTTTTTGAACTTTGACACATGTTTTTTCTGAGGCAACACAAAGGCCTCCTCTTTGGCTGGGGTTTTATCACTCACAACTGGTTGGTGGAGATCAGGGCAGTCCCTGATCATATGCCCTTGCTTATTACAGTTAAAACAGGCGTTCGGAAGGTTCTTATAGGTTAGCACTTGTTCATAAATAATCTGGCCCTCTCTGTTTTTCAAGGGGACTTTCTCTTTAAGGGGTTTAGCGGTGTCAACTTCAATGAGCATTTGGTGAGCCCATTGAGGATTGACAACTTGAAAGGGCTTTTGCCCTAGCACCTTCCCTACAGAGCCACCAATCCTTTTGGCCCATAAGGAATACTTAGCAGCAGGCATATCAGTAAACTCCACCCAAACAGGTATTTTGGTGGGTTTGGGGCCTTTGGGATCGAAAGAATCATACCACCTGAAGAAAGAAAGGGGGGTGTTTCTAATTATCCACTGGCCGCTGTTGATTACAGAGGTAGCACTTACCGAGTCTTCAAAGTCTCCTCATCCTAATGAACCATATTTAAAAATGACACTCAACATTACATATGGCAAACCACGAGTTTACATTTCAAGGCATAAGTTTATATACTAACCGAGGAATTGGCTTGCAACATCAAGTTGGTTGGCATTGGTTCAAACGATCCCCATTTTGTAATATGCTCAAATGTCACTGGACGTTCACGTACACAAAAATTCTTGCATCTTGCACATGAACAAGGGATTCTTCTTCACAACCACTCTGGACCTCCAATTGGTTGGTGACCCATCACTATCCGAACTAGTAGAAGATATCTATACTAGGCACAAAAAGTGTACAGTTAAAAAATTGAATATGAATACATGTACTAAATTTAGTAGTGTCAATGGTATATGCATAGGCTTGCTCTCTAAAATTTACATAGTGTCACTATAAGCGTCGTTAAGCGTCATTTTTAGGGACGTTGACAAAATTAACTTTTGGAGCTTGCAACATTGCCGACGCCTATTTTTCTCTCCCACAAAAAATTTTCTCCACTCCTTTCCTTGAGTTCCTGCACCGACTCCTCACTTCAATCAAGCTAGCTTTCCTCACAAGCATTTTTACTCTTTATATTCTCCTTCCCTTTAAACCCTCTGGATTTGGCAAAAAGAAGATATTAAATCTTGAACTTTGAAGCCTTCAAGATGAATCTCCTTCCGGTTCTGAGTTCTCTCCCCAAGGCAGATAACGAACACTAGAAACTTAAAAGCTCTTTAGTGGACACCAGAAACTTGAAAGCTCTTCTCACGCAGGCACAATTTTGCTCTAACTTGAAAGCTTTAAAAGAACTATTCCCTCTCTACAACCATCGACAACCGTATACACTTTGAAAGCTCTAAATCCAATCTCCAAGATGTCTTGAATTGTTCAATAATATTAAAGTTTCTCTGATGATATAATATTATTATCTCTTCTACTAGCTCAACTTTCTTGGTCAAAACTCACCACCATTACACCACAATCATATGTTTATCGATTTCTTCCTCCAAACCACCTAAGTTATGCTCCATCAGAGGTTTCGCCGATTGTGATGAGAGGTGTGGAGTGGAAGACCATGTGGCATTCGCCTCCTACAATGCCATTGGAGGAAAGGTGGAGAGATGGAGAGTGGGACAAGAGATGGAGGGTGACTCTCATCACAATCCCACGGGCATGAAAAGGTACTCAATCTTCTATCGTCTACCATATTGGAAAGAGTTAAAAATAAATCATCTTTTGGATCCAATGCACATTTTTTAAGAATGTGGCATCAATGATTTGGGACCATCTAATTGATAAAAAAGACACCCATGCAATAAGAGATGACTTAAAGGATATCAGACACATGGAAAATGGATAGCCAAGGGTAGTCAATGATGAGGTGATTTTACCAAAAGTACCATGGAAGTTGACAAGGCAAGAGGAAGAAAAAGTCAAGAATCAAATTTCATCTTTTCGTACACCAACCGATGTAATGCACTCATTAAAGGGTGCATTTAGAATAACAAAAAATAAGGGTGAGCATTAATTGTATGGTCTCAAATCACATGGTTTGCATGAGATGATGCAAGTACGGACATAGCTATATTTATTTTTGGGCACTCCTCGGTTTATGTTGTGTGGACTCTATATTGATCTTTTATTGTTTTCAAAAATTGATTGCATTGTTCATACTTCCAAATCAATTGGTGGGTGCGGAGAAGAGAAGGCTTGGAATGCCATCTATAAATTAGGTGGATTGGCGAGGCGAGTTCCAATCAAAACTATAGATTTGTGCATTTGGTACAACATATAGCTTTGAAATTATCTATTATTCTTTAATTTATCATTTATTCCTTTGTTGAATAGGTGGATAGTGTCAAAGGAGATTCATCCAGATTCCATTGTGAGAAGGCTCGAGTTGAGTTAATTGAGGAGGTATATATGATTGAAGAAATCTTTCCAAGAAGCATACTCACAACTTAATTGCACCTTCTAGTACATTTGGTGGATGAGGTGGCTATATGTGGTGTTGTTCCGGTGGATGTTTTTTCTTGAACGCTTCATGAAAACCTTGAAGGGATTTGTGAAGCAAAGGGGAAGGGATGCTTGGTGCAAGAATCCCTCGTATACATCTCTTAATATTTGAAACAAATCGATCCATCTATGCCTAGATTCATGCATAATGATGAGGATGAACGAATGGTGTCACATGTGCCACATGAAAAAGGATGCATTCGAAAGATAGATGAGTCCATGCACAAAAAGTTCATTACATTTTGTCTTCTTAACACACATATAGTCGGCATTTGGAAGATGCTGAACAGAAGCAACTTTTATCCCCTTCTGTTCCCAGTTGGACTTAATCCAGAATTTCAGAGTATCCACCGGGGGTCTCGCCCCATGATAGAGCCCTATCAATGAGTGGGATGACAGGTGGTCCAACCATGCAGCCAACTCGTCGTCATCACAGATGACAGCACCATCAACATTTACATCAAAATCACCAGTTCTTTCTTCAAAAGCCGGGTTCTACGAAAGATTACTCAGAGGGTTCTCAACGGACCTGGGGGGGAGAGATGAGTGAACATGACCTGAGAACGCCCAGGCGCCTTTCGGATGACGGACAGCTTCAACGAACGAGATCGGGTGACCAATGGAGGCAGGTCCGAGATGCGCCTGAGGGGGGCCATCAAGAGGAATCCCCTGACCACCTTCCGTTTCACGCAGGCCTCCAGAGTCGTTCTGCTGACGAAGCAGAGGAGCAGCAAGATGACCAGCCTTTGTTGTGGCATTCAGCACACCATGAGGCCTCGGCGCTTGATGCAGAACCAGGGACGACGGACCAGCACCATCACGGCTAGCATGAGGGGCAGGGCTTGAACCATAGAGGACAATGTCTTGTAGAGACATTTCAGAACAAGGCTCCCCCCTCTCGGGAGGAGCCCTGTTCTGAAGCCCCTCCCCCCCTCTCGGGGGGAGGGGCTTGAGCGACAAAGGGGTTTAGCAGGCTCGGCTGGGCGGGTAGGCGAAACGGAGAAGAAGAGTTACTATGCATGCAGAGGGGAAGCTCGCATGAGCGACACCTGGGCTAGCAGAGGTCCAGACATGGCGCTCATGCACGTTTGGGATTCTTTATCTTAATGCAATTTGCTTTTCTCATACATGGAATTTGTACATGTAGTTATTGGTGTGCTCATCGGCCTAACAATAAACGTAATGTTAGCCCAACCTTTCGGACGGACTTTGTACATGCAGTGATTGGTCTGCACATGAGCCTAGCGATAGACATAATGTTAGCCCAACCTTTCTTATGAATCATAAGCGTCATAGAGAGGGTGGAAAACAATTCATTGGTTGCCAATGCTACTTTGTTGTTTCTCAAGTTTATTTGTGGTGGCTAACATAGCACACATAAGGTATGTGTGATACCAACATGTGGATATGCAAGCTGACGTTTGTCATGGTGCACTATATGAGGGCATGTCCTTAAGTGCTACCACCTTGGCACCTTGGATTTGTGACATGTTGTACAAGGGCTTCACTCCTTAGCAAGTTCTTAAAAAGTATATAGATCATGTCCAACAAATGCCAACAAATGCTCAACAAGGTGTGTTTCGAATGGCAAAAGATACCTTTCTTACTATTTGTGGCATCTTGAATGTTGCAAGTAAGTTGGAAACCTTGACTTTGCAAATTGACCTTGATGATGTAATGAGTGTCCATAATTGGATCATGGATAATAACAAGTCCAACTCCTTTTATTATCAACCTTTTGATGATAGAAAGGAACAGCCATTCATTTTGGGGATCCAAACACATTAGCAACTAGAAATGGTGAACAAGTACAACCAAAATAGTGTGCTTGCCATGGATGCCACATTTGAAACTAATAAGTATAAGGTAGACTTCTCTTTTATACTTTTAATGACCATAATCTATCATTGACATCACTTTCTTTTATCAATATAGATATTATCGTAGTTCCATTTATATATCATTTTAGCATTCGATGCTTTTTGGAATGGTATTACTATGGCATGGATCATTATATCTTCAAGCATGACCATCTCGGTGAGACCACATGATGGCTAATAGCACTACGAGACTAGATGCTTGACTACAATTCATTTTGGGAGGCCAATGCTTTCTTGGTTGATGATGTAGTAATTGAGATTCAAGCCTTGAAGTACATTGTGTGTTCTTTTTCAAACAACTTATGTACATTTTGGAGCAACTTGTCATCTATATCTTACCTTTGTGGTGACACTTGTTGCATGCAGGATTGTGTTTAACTTGCTAGTCTACCTATGTCTATGGCACGTTCAACATTGTTGGTTAAGGTGAAGTTCCAGATTGGACAACTTGTGCGAACATGTTTAGGGATCTTGGTGGCATAATAATATGCATGGAAAACCCTCTAATGTACCGAAACAAAGTGAAGACATCGAATGTGTGTAGATTATCGTGCATTAAATAAAGTGACCATTAAAATTTGTTACCCTATCCCCAGAGTTGACAATTTGCTTAACAAGTTAAAAGGTGCTAGTGTTTTTACTAAAAGAGATTATAGAATCATGATATCATCAAGTGCATATGGATTCTCTTGACATTTATAACACTGCTCTTCGCACTCAATTTGGTTATTATGAATTTCTAATAATGCTCTTCGACCTTACAAATGCACCGACTACATTTGTTTGCATGATGAATAGAATCTTCTTAAATCACCGAAATTTTGTAAGTGTTATTTTTTATGACATTTTTGTTTTCATTCACTCTAAAAAAGGGCACAATGATCATTTATGAACTATTTTTAGACTTCAAAAAATGAACCAATTGTATGGAAATCCTAGCAAAAGTTCTTTCTTTCAAACTGAAATTGAATATCTTAGATATATTATTTTCGTTGATGGCATTCATGTTGACCCGAAGAAGATAGAAACTATCAGAGATGGGCTCATTCCTAAAAATGTCCATAATGTGAGATCTTTTTTAAGATTCTCTGACTTTTATAGAAAATTTATTCAAAAATTTTCCCTCATTTCCTTACCTTCGACTTTATTACTAAAAAAGAAAACTATTTTCCATTGGGGAGACAACCAACAAAAGTCTTTTGATTGTGTCAAACATCTTTTGACTCATGTCCTAGTCTTACAGCTACCTGATTTTGCTAGACCCTTTTTTGTAGTTGTCAATGACGCTATTGGATCTAGTATAGGAGCTACTTTAATGCAAGATGACCATCTCCCCTTGGCATTTGAGAGTAGAAAGTTAAAACCCTCTAAGCTTATACCTATGGAAAGAAAATTTTCGCCAGAGTACATGCTTTTCGCATGTGGAAACACTACCTCATGGGTTCATAATTATTGATAAAGAAGGGCATTACAGACACATTTTTAGTTAACCCTAAATGAGCCTCATTCATTAAAAGCTTTCACCCTATGATTTAGTATCAATCGAGTCGTACTTATGTTGTCATTGATGCTTTGAGTTACATGCCATTAATAAGTAACATTTCTATTGTTCACATTCAACCTTTTGCTACTATTATGCATGCCACTTATGCATATGACCTTGCTTTTTCAAATGCTTGAAATGCAGTTATGCATAATAACTACTTACCTTTCAATATTTACTCGTGGTGGTGATGGTTTTCTATTCTTTGAAAAAAGGTTATGCATTACTACACCTTATAGAGAGATTGTTTTACAAGATATGCATGCTAAAGGTTGTTCACATGCCTAGTATTCATGGAGTCTTTTTTTCCTTGAATGTCCATTCATTGAGTAGCTATCATCCTATGCTAAAATCCCTATCTAATATCTCATCTATTGACTTATAGCTATGTGCACTAGTAAGAAGAGTGTGGTTGAAGTCATAAATATATTATCTTCTGAGAGTGAAAACTCTTCATTATTTTCAGTCAACCAATCTTCACAAAAAGTAATCTCTAAGCTTACTCCACCAAGCACCTCTAGAAGATAGAAGCTTCCCATTAGAAGAGGGATTAATAGAGCACCTAGAAGGCTATGGAATCCAATATGAAGAAGCTATTAGAATCGGTTTCAATCCTTTACTTGCATCAAACCTTCATTTGTATGGGATTGGAGAGAAGAAAGAAGACATGGGTTATTAGCTTTCTTTTGGGGATTACTTTACGTAGTCATAATTATTTAGTTTAGCACTCAAGTTTTAATTTTCATAGGCCAAAGTAATTTGAGCCAAACTTGTGAAGCATTAGACACTACCCTTGCTCTTGCAAGAGGTAAGATCTTGCTATGGCTCCTAGTGAGGTATGAGAACCATGTTGATGGTGCTTATTTTGTCAAAGGAAAAACCTCATCTTTGAAAGCCACTCCTTAAACCAAAAAGACCTTTGAGTATGCATTTTGAGTATGCATTTTGTGGCAAACAAGGACATCTCCCAAGAGTTTTATTTTGCAAAGAAGAAGGCCCAAAAGGCCTATCTTGCTGAAGAGAAGAAAGAGGACGACTCTCCATTGAAAGCAAAACTGACAAGGCCAACCTTTTCTTTTAAAGATTATGATTATGCTTTTTGATAACCAAGGACTTGGCCCATTTAACTCCCTCATCTTTTTTATTTGTTTAAGCTTAAATACTCTTTTTCATGGCATTGTAAACCAAGAGTTTTTGTTTGATGTACCATATTTTATATGGGCATCTAGCTTAGTGAGATAGCCACTTTTGTGTATGGCAAACTCACCTTGGTCATCATAACCATTGTATCTCAAGCTTTGTACCTACCTTTGATTATAGGAGGGAATTCAAGTTTAGGTCATCTTAGCCATTTTTACTTTCATCCACGTTTGGTTCATGGGAGGGTGTTAGAAATAATGCCAAAAAATGTACTAATTTTCTCAAGGTTGTTTTTAGCATTTACCCCAGTTATAAGTGTCATTTGGTGAAGCACATTTACTAAGTAGTAAAAAGGGAAAACTCGTGAGTATCTAGATTAATGAGAAATTCAAGGAGCTTGATTCGAGGAGAAGATAGAGAGAGCATTTCAAGTAGCTACAATCGAGGAGTAGATTATGAAGGAGAATATGGAACCTGAAGATCTAATCGATGATGTAATTAAGCTTGAATCTCTTGCCTATATAATGGTGCATCTAATACAAAGAAATATATAGTGTGTTTGTTTACTGTCATTCAGTTTCACTGTTTAATTTGTTGATCTCGTATTAATCGTATCCTTAATCATGCTTACATTATCACTAGAAATATTTAGTTTTTAATCCACCATAGTTTTAGCAATGCACTTTATGTAAAATGATTATGGAAAATCTCCAAGCTTACTTGTGTAATGTTGGAGGAAGATAGTTAAAACCGAGCTTACGACTTGTGTAATGCTGATAATGTATACTTATACTGGAGAATTACCCTAGATTAGCATATTTGGCCCCTGGACATTACTCGAGTAGTTGAGCATTGTACATATGAGTCTTGTATATAAGATAATTTGACTAATGAGAAAAGACAATCCTATTCTTACAATTGGGTTTGAGTTTCTTGCTGGTTGAAGTTTTCTTCTTTGTTGTATGCATGCTTAGGGATTATGTGGGTGTGTGATGATGTTAATGTTATCTTCTCTCTCTCCTCTTCTCTTTCCTTCTCTTTCTTTCTCCCTCATGCTCTCACTCAACCGTGGCATTGAAGTAGAGGTTGAGCTTTCCATGGCTCTCTCTTTCTCTTTTCTCTCCACCAAATTGCGAAGCTCCTTTGTAGTGATAACAAAGGAGACAAGGTTGAGAACCCTAGTTTTCCACAAGAGAGGGTTACTCTACCAAGAGTGGCTAGAGGTGCAAAATCCATAATTGGCACTGTTGCTATTGGCGTAGGGGAAGCACCTTTGTTTAGGACTCCCTTGCTATTCTTTGTATTTGGAGTATTGACATAGCCCAGTTGGAGTGCAAATCCACCGGTTGGCAGTGTTTAACTCTTGGTGGTTGTTTCTTTTTTTGGTTTATTTGGTTACCTTGTTGCAATGAAGCATGGAGCAACCCTTCAAGCTTGAGTTGAATGATTGCAAGTAAGTGTTCTATTCTATTCGCATTGATTCTTACTCTTTTCTTCTTGCAGTTGCAATTTTTTGAGTTTTTATTCATTTTAAGAGATATTATGTATATTGTTAGATAGATAATGGTTTTCTAACCTATCATTAGATAAGTTAGGAAAAGCTAAAGCATCTTATCAAATCAAAAATAAAAAAACATGCATCATTAAGGGGAAGACTAAAACATAAAAATTGCTCAATTGCTTGCATACGTGCTTGATTGAGCTTGAGAATGCACGTTCCTTAAGTACAAACACACATTCCTAAGTCTGACAGGGGAAATCTGTATAATATTCTCATTAAGGAAAGGTCAGATAATATTATTCCTAATAAATGTCTATAATGATAAAAACGGTTGAAAACTGACCATCATGTGGCTAGACTTCCACTACTGAAAGTGGTAGATCTATGTGGTAGATCTATTAAAATCACATACGTATATACCCGAGTGGGAATGCACGTCCTCACTTTTGAACGCATGTTCACAAGTCCAATAGACACTTAGCCACATATGTTCGCACTTGGCCATGCACTTTCCTACCTTCTTTGGCCACGCATGTTTGTAGTTTCCCATGCATGTTCACAAGTCCAATAGACACTTGGCCATGCACGTTCACACCCGGCCATGCACATTCCTACCTTCTCTAGCCACGTACGTTCGTAATTCTGCATACATATTCACAAGTCCAACAAACACTTAGCCATGCACGTTCACACTTGGCCATGCACATTCCTACCTTCTCTGGTCACGTATGTTTGCTATTCCCCATGCATGTTCCAAAACTTGTGCACACACATTGCCAAGTCTAACTAGGACCTAGACATGCATGTTCCCAACTTACTAGCCATGTATGTACCCAAGTGGGAATGCATGTTCTTAACTTGTGAATGCACATTCACAACTCAAACAAACACGACTAAAAACATAAAAAATATAGCTAAATCTAGAATATCCAGGGCCATCACGCGACTTGTGTTGATAAAGGGTGTGCTCTAACCCAATCACCCTTACATGTTCACAAGATCATGAAGGATTTTGGTACTTAATCCCCCACATGCTGAATCAAGAGCACCTTCTCAAGAGGAATCTCTTCATATGTATCGTAGTCCTTGGGACCTCATAGGAGCCAACAACCCTAGTCTCACAAAGTATTTAAGTGATAGGACAAAGATGTTATCTTGAGTGAAGCCTATTACAAGGATCCTATCTCTTCGGATCCTCGTATGGACCTAGAGGCTGGTGTACCTGACTCACTTTGGCATTGTTTATGATTTCTTACTAATTGTATGTTAATCAACATAATGATTTGTCCCAAATCTTAGCTTATGGTTACTTCATTTCAATTGGTATCAGAGCTTTGATCTTGATTTTGGGAGCTCTCTAATGCATTGGGGGCAAGAAATTGCAAGAAAAGTACGTTTACATATGATTTTGGTAATTTTTTTTATTTTTGCATATTATTTTCTCTGCTTTTTCTTGGATTTGTTGATTTGATGGGGAAGATGCTGAAATTTCATGAATTTTGCTTAATCTAGGTCTTTTCCTAAGGACATGGGGGCAAATTTTTTAGCACATTTGGAATATTGGACCAAATTTTTGGACCAAAATTGGAGAAAATTGGGGGAAGAACAAATTTCTCACGCCTGCTTCTTCTTCCCTCTTCTTGCACACATTTTAGATGGCTATGGAGCTTGTTTGGTTGAGATTTGACTCTCCAAAGCATGGAACATTGTTGGAGCACTTCATAAGCTATAGAAAGAGCACCCTCTTGATCATATGAACCATTGTTTTCTTCTCATGAGGCCACAAATCAACGCCAACTTTGTTTCTCTTCAAATGGTGATGATGGTGATCATGTTTCACGTGCCAAGCTTGTCCAAGACTCTCTACAACATGTAAGCTCCACATAGATGTGAACAATGTTCATTTTCATCAAGTTTTTAAATATGAAGTAGGGTTTCTACTCATCATAGGGTCAAAATTGTTACCATTTTTCATCTTCCTCATGCTTCTCTCCACTCATACATGCATTTGATTGGTTGATTAAGCCAAGATTTCATGCGTCTTTCCCTCTTTGCTTCAATGGGGTTTCTCTTCAAAAATTAGGGTTTCCTTCATGCTTTTTGGGATCCAGGGCATTCATTCTCTTCATCAATTCTTCCTCTATCCATCTATACCACTCTTGCATCATAATGAATAGGGGATTAGGGTTTCTTTTAATGGATTAGGGTTTTGGAGCTTTCTTTCTCAAATCATAGGGATTTTTATGGACATTTCACAAAAGTTTGAAGCTTAGTTAAACCCCATAGCCTCCTTCTTGATATGCATAACTATCTTTTCAACTTTAAATACCATTTGGAGGGATTTCTATCAATAATTACATCAACACATGCATTCTAAGAAAAATCAATAAGCCCACGCCCAAGTATAACAAAAGTGAGCGGCCAACAATGATACAAAATCTCACAATAGATATTACGGCCAAAATACTAAAAATGAGAAAAACCTTCTCGGTAATTACTCACACCATATCACCGCCATCACGTCTCAGTCATACCGACGGCTATGAGCACAAAGCCCGTCAATTTCACCAACATACACAAGTTGACCATTCAAATACATTCACATTAACAACCATCCCTAATTTCATATGTCCACAGAATATTTGAAATCACCCAAGTACCATGCTACAAATATAGTGATTAATTATGCATCCCCAATTAACCACAAAGGGATAGACGGACAAACCATAACATCCCTCTTGCCAAGGATAGCAAATGTCCTCAGTTGCGTTATATCTAGCTTGTGTTTGAAAGTAAGATTGGATGAGGTCGAGATAGGCGTGAAAACACCACTCATGCATGCATTTAAGAACTGGCAAATAGAGTCAATTTGTTCTTGAAGGGAACGCTTATCTTATTGTAAAAGTAAAGGGAAATTTAAATGACTACTGAAAATGTGAATCGTTAGTGAAATGAAGTCAATACATATAGTCTGAAGAGATGACAGGAAAAACTATTCATAAGACGAGTAATCGTTATTATCAGAAATTCTTCTTTTGTTTTAGGGATATGGATGCGTATTTCCAACACCATATTAAAGAAGAATAAAATCTATAATTTAGATAAAGCATTTGGGTAAATGTTATGGGTCAAGAATGTGTTGTCGAAATCCACCTCTTTTGTTGCTGGATCCCAAAAAATTCCACGCGTCTATAAAATGAGAGGCCCCCATTCATCAAGGAAAGACTCAGGAGGTGGCTCATCAATGAGCTTTTCCACCAAAAGATAAATGTGCGGTCTCAAAGTGTTTCGAAGAGCCAAAAGAAGTGGCTGGATTAAAGATTATTGATATAGAATCCAAGCCAAAGTATATGAAATAGAAGCTTAATCTCAAAGTCGTGTAATTAGCTTGTAAATAAAAGTGTTTTTGTCAAAAATTAAGACACTACTCTCATAAAAGTTTCTATCACATAAACTAGAAACCTTTTAAAAGATTGAATATGAAACTTTGACTAAATAAGAAACATAAATTTAACTTAAATTCTTTCTTTTGCCAATTAGATTTGACAATTCTAGACATTGATGAGTTAAGGTCAAACTAGAATAGAACTTCCCCTAATATACATTATTGTCTAAAGTTTTAACAAGATTTTTATGCACCCGTTCAATATAAGCTTATAAAGCATATGAAGTTTAAGAAGCTTAAAGACATATGCTTTAATAAGCTTCAAGGTTTCTTTAAAAAAGAAAAAAAGAAAAAAGCATAATCGTTTATGCTTTCTCTTCTTCTTTGTTGTATGCATGCTTAGGGATTGTGTGGGCGAGTGATGATGTTGATGCATGTTCTCTTCTCCCTCTCCCTCTCCCTCTCCCTCTCCCTCTCCCCTTCGCTTCCCTTCTCTCTCGTGCTCTCACTTACCTTGGCATTGAAGTAGAGGTTGAACTTTCCAAAGCTCTCTCTCTCTCTCTCTCTCTCTCTCTCTCTCTCTCTCTCTCTTCGCTCCCCACCCAATTGCAAAGCTCCTTTGTAGTGACAACAAAGGAGGCAAGGTTGAGGAACCTGGCTCTTCCCAAGAGAGGGTTACTCTAGCAAGAGTGGCTACAGGTGCAAAACCGATAAGACCCTTGCATTCTCCTCTCCTTCACCCTATCTTGCAAGGCTCGAGTGTTCTCAAAACAATGAACACTAAAGAGTGTCTTATGTTTGTTAGTCATGTTTATGTTTCGTTTATCTTTGAGCCATCATGTGATTTGTGTCTTTTGTTGGAGTCGAGCGTTTTAAGTCACAGGCATTTTCAAACATTTGTGTGAAGCCAAGGGCTCTCATATGCAAGATTACCTAATTTTTTTACTTATTAGCACCTCATGCCTACCTTGCGTAAAGATTTCTAGCTTAAAGAAGTATAGGATCCATCAGTTGTCAACAATGGATCTTGAGTCCAACAATGGAAAGTCAACAAAATATCCTTGAAGTTTTCCCAATGGGGCATTATTTTAAGTTATAAAAGTATGCTTGAGACAATTGACTTTTGTTGGAGCATGGAGGAGCGTATGGACTTTTATGAAGTCTTGAGTCTAAAATAGCATAACACATTATTTAACCTTCTTGAGAAACTAAAGATTTAGTAAGTTAGTTGAGTAAAGGCAAGTTCATAAGTAGGAAGATACTTTGCAAGAGGAGTTATTTAGACGGAAGATCTTAATGCAAGAACCATGGACCCTATTTTTTGTTGGAGGTCTAGTAAGAGCACCACACTTTGGGAATTGCTTAAATAACCTCACGAGGTGATCATGGAGCCAAACTACCATATTTCAAATTCTACACCCTAGAATTTTCTATCCGTACAGTCCACAAATGTCTGTACTAGTATTATCCATATATTTCATATGGTGTCCAAACATATTCACACAACACTCATACAACCCTAAAATCTCATGTAAATTTGATTTCTAACCCTGAAACCGCTAAAACAACTTGCTTTTAGCTTTTTCTTGCGTGTGTGTCGGAACACTTTGTACTGCTCCGGAATGCCCATAACCAATCCTAGGAGTCGGCCCACTAAGAAGGAAGCTTGTGTACAACCAACCAACCTTCTTACGAGTGCCAAGCTCTTGATGTGCACAAATCAACCTCCAATCCACCTTTTTATAGTAAGTTGATCCCTACTTTTGATGTTGCTTTCCTTGTTTTAAAGGAGCAATAATCTTTAATAATCTAATAGGCATCTAGAAGATGGGATGGGCGCCCACAGGGATGTCCAGGGTGCCCGGAACCCATATCTAGATAACCTTCCATTTTCAAGGCACGTCCAAAAGTCCAGAATTCTCATAATACATGTAAATCTCGTAAGTCCCAAATGTTGACACTAAATCTAGCTTGGCTTGTGAGGCATGCTAAGCCAAATATGGTAGAAAAGCCTTGTATCAATATGAACACCCAATCTGACCTTCCTACACTGTTGCCAAGGCTCTTGATGGGTAAGTGGCTTGTTCTTTGAGAGCTATTCATGTGTATAATTTGTCCACGTGATACATTAAGCTGTAACACAATTCTAGACTCTAGAGATGATGTTGGGGCATAGTTGCAGGTGGTCACATACTGAGATAGACCATATAAATTGGGAGAAAAAGGCCATTTGGTACGATACTTTGTGGCAGGGATATCTAGACATACGTGGTCATTTCAAGGGGTGTTTGGATTGAGAACCAGTTTAGCCAGCAAGCGATCCATTGGATAGACTACAGAAGTTTGGAGCACTTCCTCCTCACAATGAAGGTGGGATCAACCACTTCTCTTCTCTATCTCAAGAGTCAAGGTTGAGGCCTTTGTACAACAGCACAGCCCTGGATGTAATACAAACTTATACTAACTCCCTGCATGTCCTCCCCCTCATTCTCTACTTCCCTCACTCTGTCTCCTTGTCCTCCAAATATACACACAAACAACTGAGTTGGTTGATGTTTGTCAGGCCAAGGCCATGCCCAGCACCACTCAAATCACAGACAAGCAGATGTTCAAGGTCATGATTAAGTTCCTTCCATGAATGATGCCTAATCAGGAACGTAACCATACCATCAATTTAAATATGAGATGTAAGGACTTGAGCTGAGCAATTTAATTCTACAAATACAAACAGAACCAGCAAAAATACATATCAGAATCAGCACCAAGACCAGACTTACAGACAACCAGCAGAACCCAACTACAAATGGATGAGAACAGACTAGACAAAGTGATCATACAAGCAATTGTTCTCAAACTAATTAATAAACACGGTGGGAGCCCACCTAATACAAATGCAGAAACCACATAGATGCAATATAAAAAATGTTGGGAGTAATCAGCCAATTTACTCTTACATGAGAATGGTACCAAGACACCAAACACGAGAAAGATCTGCCGTCAAAATCCATGAGCCTTAAAAGGCCATTGATATAATGTTTCTGTCATGTAGCTCCGAACCAATTGATGGGACCTTTCCGAATGGTCCACTCACAAAATAGGAAGACCTTTGTTTAGCCTTTTACTACTCCTGTATGTACAAGGATCTTCCCTCATGAAATAAGGGCTAGTAAGTTGTTAGGCTTGGATTGCAGTCTTGAACGATCGTGTACCCATACAGCTCCCAAACAGATCTTTGTGTGTTTGAGACTCTGGAGTGACACCCTTGGTTTTCATGATATCCATAACATTAAAAGCATCTTGCAGCCTTTTCACTTTACAGTAGGCACCGACAATTATTGTGTATAGGCTAGGAAGGGGCTTGCATCCTTTGGCCTCAATTTCATCTACAAGAGCCACAGCCTCATCCATTTTGCCTGCAAGACAAAGTCTCTGTACCAAGGGGGTGAAAGGAAGTGCAAAAGGAGTGATTCCCATTTCCACCATCTCATCTAAGAGTTTGCGGGGCACTTCAAAATCTCCAGCTTTCGCAAAGCTTTGAATCATCTTGCTGTAACTAACCACATCTGGAGTTCCAAGATTCCTCTTTATTTCCTTAGTTACTTTCTTGGCCTCGTCCAACTTCCCTGCCATACAAAGCTTTTCAACTACCACATTGTGAGAGATGGCATCCAAAACAAGATCACTATGGTTGAATTCATTCAGAAAGTTGTTGACATTTTCCAGACGCTCTGCTTTGCAAGAGCCTTGAATCCAAGCATTATAGACCTTGAGATCTGGCATGTGTCCCCACTTCATCATCATTCTCAAGACATGTTCAGCTTCTTCCCACTTGGTGGCCCAACAAAGGGCATCAAACAATATCATACTAGTGCTCGCAGCAAGGGTGGTTGTGCAGTTCGTATGCTGAGTCATCCTGAGCATGAGCTCATAAGCATCCTCTGGTTTCACATACACACATAGACTATGGATGACTCGATCAAAAAGCACGAAGTCTGGACCTTCCATTTGCACACCACCTATGGGCGGAGATGAGGGCCCTTCGACCTTCTTGGGAGGTGTCGTATCCAGAAGACCTTCACCTCCTGCTGTCCTGAAATATGTAACAGAGTCAATCGTACTGACCACTGCAGTTAGTAGTTTCTGAGTATCCAAAGTTATGTTTCCTCTGCAATGATCATTCACAAAATTCTTGAGGCAGTCAACATCAGGCAACAGATCTTTTGCCCTCATTTCGTCATAAAGCTCATCCAGCACCTGTACTTGACCCTTCCGGGAGAAGACTTTGAGAACATTAGCGCACGTGACATAGTCAGGCATGAAGCCCATGTCATTCATCTTCATTAGAAACGTGCGGGCTTCCTCCAGGTTTTCTGAACCAACAAGCTCATTCACAATGGTGACATAGCTAACAACTCTACAAGGAAGCTCACCGGGTCTTACCAGCTCGCATGAAAGCATCTGCTCAAAAAGCAAGGCAGCATCCTTTGCTTGATCCACGGCCAACAGGCTAGATATCAGAGACTGGAAGGTGTCGTAAGTGGGTGGCTTACCATCTTTCTTCATCTGGTCGAAGATCTGCATGGCGATGTCCACGCGTTTCTCTTGGATGCATGTGTGCATGGCACAGCTGTAGTGGATGAAATCGGGCTGGAAGCCATACGTTGCCTTGCAGGAGCTGAGGAAGCCCAGCACATCATCGACAAGGCCCGCCCAGCCATAGCCGCGGAGAAGGGAGGTGAGGCGGCGAGGCGTCATGAAGCAGGCGGGGCTGCGGATATCATTGAGGATGGAAAGGAAGACCGAGAAGCGGTCCCTCTCGTGCTTCCAGAAGCGGGATAGGGCATCAAGAAGGGCCTTCTCTGGCACGAAAGAGGGGTTGGCGCGAAGGAAGCAGAGGAAGAGGCGGAGGGCGTCCCTGGCGCTGCGAAGGTGCGAGAGAACAAGAGAGAGGTTTGGGGCGGTGAGCGGGAACTGGGCCTTGTGCAGGGTCACCTCAATGGGCTCCGAGGGGTTTCGTCGCCACAGCATCTGGACGCAGGCCCGCTCCAACTCCGACATGGGCCGCGGGATGGCCTTCCGCAGGCTGCGCCGCCGCAAGGCAGCCGCAGAAAGCCCCGTGCTCTGCTGCAGGGTCTCCTCTCCCTCCCCCTCCCCCTCCAGTTCCCGTTCCGCCCTCTCCACGCCAGCGACACCACCAGAGCTCGCGGACAACGACCACGAATAAACAGGGGCGCACAACGCTCTGACCTGCTGTTGCCGCCTCCGCAGCAGCTCATCGCCGTCAAAACCCCGCCAAGCAGAACAGCGGTGGTTAGACGAGGCCTGCTGGTGTTGGTAGCGGCAACGGATGAGGAGCAGTCGCCCCTCTCCCTCTCCCACTAGCGCAAGAGCTCTGTGCCTCTGAAAAAGAAAACGACCACGTCCCATATGCTTCTCCGTTAGCACCTTCCACAGCATCTTGCCCTAGCGGGATGTGCAGCAATGACAAACTGAGGATGGAGGGGTCCAATTAAAGAATGGAAGTTCTTTGGAGTTCTTCTGAAGAAATGTCGGAGCTCATACCCACCAGCAGCACGAAATAGACGCTCATTCAAATAGTTTCGACCAACTGTACCCTTTTGCTTTGTGATGAACCCTTAGCCCTTTACTTCTCTATCGGATGTTAAAAGCAATCAATCTATCTGTCTCTCTCTCCCTCTTTCTCTCTCCCTCGCTCTCTCTCTTCCTCCAATCATGCGTAGGTGCACGAGGAAGTGCAAGGGATCATAGGACAGTGGTCAAACCACTTATCTTGGATCGTGAAAGTCAAATTAGGAAAGGGTGTCAATCCCTCTTGTTTAAGCCCTTCCTCTACTCTCAATTCTCTAAGTTAATCTTTCCCATGGGAATGGTTAAGCTAGAAATCTTGAACCACTCTCCACTCCACTATACCTCAATCACTCTCTCACTCAAGCTTACAAGCATGCATACCACAAGCAAGCAAGAACGTAAAACCACAAGAGAAGAAGAAAGCCTTGCACAATGAAATGATTGAATTCTCCCCATTCACACCCATGGCCATACATAATCTGAAATGTTAAAAAGGCTAGAGACGGGGATTTCCTAATGTACGAAGTGCGTTTTTTAAGGGAGCTCGGTTGAGGGAGCTTTTACTGGCAACTCTTCTCTCTAAAAAATATGGACATTCTCTCTCCAGTTCCTCCAGCCTAGCCCACCACTATCTTCTACGACCTCCACCACCACCTCCCACCCTCTTCCCTCTCTCTATCCCTCTGCCACCCTCTTCCCCCTCTCACTCTTTCTCCCTTATCCACCATCCCTCTCACTCTCTCTCCTCCCCCCTTCTCTCTCTCTCTCTCTCTCTCTCTCTCTCTCCTTATCACGGGACCCTTTTGTACTTCTTGAAGAAATAATTAAAAACTCACAAATACATTAAAGAGTAAAACAAGACTTGAATCAAATTAATATCAAAGAGCATAGCATAGAATAAGACAAGAGAAATTGAATTACATCACCATCAAGACAAGATTGGGTGCAATCTCCCCCCTCATGCGTGTAGCTCCACTTCCACAACATGAGTATTTAGAGAATTGTATTCATAAAAATAGCCCAAGGAACTAATAATAGTTGTGCGTACAAATTGGGCTTGCTTTTCCCACTTTTGGTTATTGCTTTACATATTATTAACCATCCTAAGGTTTGTACATATAAAAGACTTTGCTTCTGTAAACATATCCTAATTAATTTTCCTTCTCTAAAATTAATCCCAATATGAAACATTGATAGGCACAAACACAACATATATTCACCACTTGTTTCACTATGATGAGAGTATCATTATGTACACATCATCTAGCATGGTATGAGTTACCATTTGTTACACTCCAAGAGCATGGCGCATCAGTTGCATAGACCACTTGTTTCACTTCGACCGTGTGTAGTTGTCTAGCATAGTCCACTTGTTTCACTTTGACCACAATATAGTTGTCAAGCATGGTACTACTTGTTACACCTCAACAACATACACCCGTCAAGCATGGTCTCAAGTTATGCCAATACCACTAGATAATTAGTATTTAATGTGAAGTCACCTAAGATACCAATTCACTAGGATGGTACACTAGTGTCTGGGCATCCCCGTACAACTAAAGGGTGGACATTATGTAACATCCCTCCTGCTTGGATAAGTAACTAACCTCAGATGCGTGTTTGCTTATTGCAAGCAAAGGAGATCAATTGTGTTATAATATATAAATTCGAGTATCTTCTCTAATTATAACAAAAGACATTATATCAAGGACTTCTATGTGTAATAAATTCTAGTGTCCCATACCACCAAAAATTCTCCCACATAGATCTAGAGGTAAGTATGCATCTGAATCCTTCACATAGGATTAATCTCGTGTCCCATACCACAAGACTAATACATAGTGAAAATTTTATAAAGTATGGTTTGAGATGGAAGGGCCAGTTCCTTGAAGAAGTTCTACTTTTGATACTTAAAATCTCTCCTTGAATTTACCAAAAAGTGTTAAATAATTAAATGGAATAAATATGTTACCTCAAGAGTCGTAGTAGTCATCATAGTATTCTTCTTCTTTATTATCATCAATCATATTGAGTCCTAGTGAAATAAACTTTGACTTCCGTGGACAATTTGATGCGATATGTCTGATCTCTTTACACCTGTAACACTTCTTTGAATCATGTTTATTAGCTCTTTGTGAATCATCTATCTTAGTGTTAATACTTGTGTTATGGTCATTAAGAGATTTATCAATTAATTTCAGAGAGGGTTTGGGATTTAAAAATGTTGATGTCGAGGTTTGGTGTTGCATTGGTTTCTTAGAAAAACCATTTTTCTTTCCACAATTTAAGGCTAATGAAATAGCTGAGTTAAGAGCATACGATTGAAACATATCTACCTTTGATCGAATTGTAGGTTTCAAACCTGCTATGAACTGTCTCCTTTGATCCTTGGTGCGAACATTCTCAATTACCTGCATTTGTAATAAATTTTGCCAAAACCCATCCACATAAGTTGATATATTCTCTCCGTTAATAAGCTCTCTGAATGCAGATCATTGTTATCGAGCCTTAGCTTTGTATTGTGAAGGTAGGAAATCTTTCTTGATGAGTTTCTGAAATCTCTTCCAAGATTTTGGTTTGTGCTTGCTAATGATGTTCCACCATAATGCTACATTGTCCACCCCAAGTAGTTGGTTGCACATTTGATTTTGTCCTTCTCAGAGAATTTCTCCCCTGAAAAATAATCATCTAGTTGACTGAGCCAAGTAAGTATAGTGCGAGCATCCTTCTTGCCATCAAAATTGTGGAAAGTAAAAGCTTTGCGGCTAATCTTCTTTTCTTTTGTAGACTCTTGAGCTCCGAGAGTATCTTGTACGGTTCTTTGAATTTGATCACTATCGGAATCTGAATATGTAGCACTGACATGTCTATGCCTCTTTTTGCGGAATAGCCTGTCTTCTAAATCCATCCTCAATTGCTTCTTTTGATCAGAATCTAATTTTGAAGTGATCGAAGTTGTTCTTGAATAGTTGGGGATAGAGGGTAGGTTGCCATTGTAAAAGAATGAAGTAAAATAATATGAAAGTGTGGAAATAAAATAGAGAAAGTAACACGCTTATATGACTCCCGTATATTTGAAAGAAAGCCTCAAAGCACTCAAAGCCAATGGCGTCCAACCAACAATAAGAATAATAATCCAATAATGCTTGATGTTGATGATAAATCCAAATAATAACTCTTTGAAGAAGTCTTCACAAAAGAGTCAAAAAAAAGTCGAAGAAGAACCTTTGTCAAAGTTTGAAGCTTGAATTTTATGTGAAGAAATCGGAGCCAAAATAACACCTCCAAGAATTGCCAATGTTTCTTTGATGTCCTTTGATGCTGAAAATTTTATTGCAAGAAGCTTTCGATTTTTTTATTTTTTGTAGATTTCAGTGCCCTATTAAATTTACCTTTTTCTGAATTTTCCCTTTGAGTAAACTCTTCTTCTTCTTGAGGTCTTTGAAAACCTTTAAGTATAAGTTTTGTAAACTTTTATAAGCTTTATATCATAAAGCTTACTATAAGCTTTTCTTTAGGAAAGCTTATTAAGCTTTTTGAAGAAAAAGAAAATGGCTCTAAATTATGGGGCTTTAATATTAAGCTTTTTTGTTTAAAGCTTACAAAGTGTAAAAGAAAATCATCCCTTCTCTCTTCTTGAATAAAGTCACCGGCTGCCCAAAAGAAAGGAAAAAAACAATTCAAAATTTCCCTCCAGCTACTATGGAGAGAGAGAGAGAGAGAGAGAGAGAGAGAGAGAGATCTGCGCTGCCCCGTGCATAGGGAGAGAGAGAGAGAGGAGGCGGCTTTCTTATATTTATATATATGAACTAAGTTTTTTTTTTAAAAACTAAGCTTTCATCAAAGCTTTAGTAAGATTTGAAATAAAGCTTAATTAGCTTTATAAAAGACCTTACCAAAAACAAACTGCAGACGGCCTTAAAATGGCGCAAGGTGCACAGCAGGAAACAAAAAGAAATCCGTCGCACGTAGCACAAAATTGGTGGATCTGAAGGGCTCTGCCATGCTACCGAATTGGAGGGAGAGGAGAGAAGTGATAAAAATTTGTTGTGTTAAAAGCAAGCCTTCTTTCAACCATACATATCCATAAATGTGCTCTTCTTCAAATTAAACTAAAAAATTAAGAAAATCCCCTTTGCCTTTGTCTCTTTCACCTCTTTGTCCACAAGTTGTTAATCGGCTTCAAGAAGATTGGATCAAACCAAAGCTTCAAGAAGATTGGATCAAACCAAAGCTCGGCTTCAAGAAGATTGGATCAAACCAAAGCTCTGGTACCACTGTCAGGAGACCCTTTTGTACTTCTTGAAGAAATAATTAAAAACTCACAAATACATCAAAGATTAAAACAAGACTTGAATCAAATTAATATCAAAGAGCATGGCATAGTATAAGACAAGAGAAATAGAATTACATCACCATCAAGACAAGATTGGGTGCAATCTTCCCTCTCATGCGTGTAGCTCCACTTCCACGACATGAGTATTTAGAGAATTGTATTCATAAAAATAGCCCAAGGAGTTAATAATAGTTGTGCGTACAAATTGGGCTTTCTTTTCCCACTTTTGGGTATTGCTTTACATATTATTAACCATCCTAAGGTTTGTACATATAAAAGACTTTGCCAAAATATAAATTCTATTGGGCCTTTACACATGAAATAACTTTGTGCACACTCACACATATATAATAACCTTGTCTACACTCGCACAAGCCGATTCTTGCACACATTAAATCAAGCATTTTTTTCTACGATTATTAATTCATCAAAAATATGATAAAATATATACTTGTAATACTCCTTCCTTGCCCTCTCCCACCCTCCCTATGCATAATCTCTCCTTCCCCCCCTCTCTCTCTCTCTCTCTCTCTATGCATAATCTCTCCTCTCCTCTTCCCTCTGTCTCTCCCTCTCCCTATGCATAATCTCTCCTTCTCTCTCTCTCTCTCTCTCTCTCTCTCTCTCTCTCTCTCCTTTCCTCTCTCCCTATGCATAGTCTCTCCTCTTCTCTTCCCTCTATCTCTCCCTCTTCCACGATATTCTCCCTCTCACTCTTTCTCCCTTATCCACCCTCCCTCTTAATCTCTCTCCTTCCCTCTATCTCTCTCTCACCCAACCTCATCCCTTTCTCTCTCCCTCTCACTCTCCTTCTGCCTCTCCCACCCTCTTTCGTCTCTCCTTCTCCCAACCTTGTTATTTCTTTTGGGTACTCACATGTGCACAAAATATTACACACACTCTCTCTCTCCCTTCTCCCAACCTCGACCTTTTTTTCTTCCTCTCCCTCTCTCTCTCTCCCCTTCTTCCACCCTCTTCCCTCTCTCCTTCCTTGCCCTCTCCCTCACTCTTCCTATGCACAATCTCTCATTCCCTCTCCCTCGCCCTTTCTATGCATCATCTCTCCTTCCCTCTCCCCCACTCTTTCTCCCTTTCCCACCCTCCCTTCCTCTCTCCTTCCCTCTATCTCTTTCTCCCCCTCTCTCACCCTCTTCCCTTTCTTTATCCCACCCTCTTCCCTCTCTCTCTCTCTCTCTCCTTCCTCTCTCTCCCCCTCTCCCACCCGCTGTTTTGAAATCAAGAGATTCCCTCCCCCCTCCATCAAGCAAGAGAGAGGCGAAGAGAGTGGGAGAGAGTCATGACATAATTATTTGAGAGGGAGAGGGCGAGAGAGAGTGAGAGGGAGTGAGAGAGTGAAAAACATGACAACATTACATCCTCAAGATTGAGGTTACTGCTTCCAGGTGGAAAAAAAACTAAGTTCATTCACTTGCAACTTCCAAATATAACTCTTCTGTCATAACTGTTATACATCATCATCTTTACTTCTATGGACATCGCTTGTCCTCCGAGGTGAAGGCACAAAGTAAGCGAATGGTGTTAGTTCTCTTCTCCACTTCCTCAAGCAAGAGACGCTCAGATACATCATCAATAAAACTATGGGCTTGCCATATGGCAATTAATCCCACCACTTTGGTCTTCACTTGAGAAATATTATCATTACTACCAGGAAGTGGTAAGGATGTGAGACCTTTCCATGCTTGTGCACCATCTACAGTCTTTTGCTTGACCTCTACATTGGTGGCCTCCCCACCGATACATGCAGCAACAACTTTAATGCTAATATTTGATGAGGCCATCACAAAAAATATGGAGGAGGGTTGTGGGTGGTGTACTCTACTAAGAAGGCTTAGCTAAATGGTGGTTAACAAAGTTGTATGGAGGTTATCTCTATATTTATAGTAGTGGGAGAGGTGTACTCTACTTTTTGTACCAAGAAAAAAAAATCACCTTTCTTCTTTTTTAATGTCAATAATAAAGACATCTTCCCTCAAAATCCTACACCCTAATAATGAAGGCATCTTTTCATACTTTTGGGGAAGAGCGAGTATGTATTGTTTTTTTTTTGTACATCCCATTGCAGATAAGGATTCGTGTGCTCGTAACATGAAAATCGTTCATTGCATTCACTTCAGGAGTATTGCATGTCTCTATGTGCATGCGCATACACATGTCATTAGATAGATGCCTTTGCATGTGACCTCATGTCATTGCTTCATGTCATAAAAAACAATGAACGATATAAAATTGAAAAGGATAACATGGCTGCCAATTGTGGATAAAAGATAATTTTATTCCCCAAAAGAACATCAAGATCACATAATTGTTTCCTAAAAACAACAAAAACTTGAAATTTGACAAGGCAATTAATAAAAATGACAAGGCGAATTATAGTTAAAAGAAGACTTTATTCCAGAAAGGTTGCTACATCATCCTTGCAGGCAAAGACTAAAGACATGACAGCCTCACGTAACTACATAAAGGTTCCTACAACTAAGTACTTGTAAGGGCTACAACCTTAAATATTGTTACAAAAGACAACCTACCAATCTACTCTATTCTCCAACTCCTCTTGACCAGACTCCTCCTTTTCTTTCGCAATGTACCTGTAACTTTGCCAAGTGCTGATGGCTTCCAATCTTCATATTCTAGACATATAGATCCTTGAAATCAATGGGCTCATCTACTAGGATTTTGCTCCAAAGATTACAGGCCTCTGTCGTGATTTTTAGGGGGATGGTCATCGAGGGAGCTTGGTGGAGGGAGATTTTCTTGGTTGCCCTCTTTCTCTACTTGAACAATCTCTCTCTAACTATTGCTACCACCACCGCCCAACCCAGCCCAGCCCACACCACCCTCTCTCTCTCCTTCTCTCGCCCTTTTCCCTCCCCCTCTCTCTTTTCCCTCCCTTTCACTCTCCCCACCCTATCCTTGTCTCTCTTTGCTAACACTCTCTCTGTCTTCTATTACCATCGTCCCTTTCTCTCCCTCCCTTTCACTCTCCCACCCTCCCTCTCCCACCCTCTTCCCTCCCCCTCTCTCACTCTCCTTCATCTCCCTCTCTTTCACTCTCCCCCTCTCACTCTCCTTCATCTCCCTCTCTTTCACTCTCCCCCTCTCACTCTCTCTATCCTTCTCTTTACTCTCTTTATGCTCCCCCTCTCACTCTCTCCTTCATTTCCCTCTTCCTCCCTCCCTTTCACTCTCCCACGCTCCTCTCTCTCTCTCTCTCCTTCTCTTACCTCCTATCCTTCTTCCCTCTGTCACTCTCTATATCATCCTCTCCCTCTCTATCCTCCCTTACCTCTTATCCCTCTCTCTCTCTCTCTCTCTCTCTCTCTCTATCCTCCCCCTCTCTGTCTATCCTTCTCTTGGCTCTCTCTCTCTCTCTCTCTCTCTCTCTCTCCTTCTCTTTGCTAACTCTCTCTATCCTTCTCTCTTTTGTAGCTCTCTCTCTCCCTCTCTATCCCTCTCTTACCTCCTATCCTTCTTCCCTCTCTTGCTCTCTATATCCTCCTCTTTATTTGTATCCTTCTCTTACCTCTTATCCTCCTTCCCTCTCTCGCTCTCTATATCCTCCTTTCTCTCTCTATCCTTCTCTTTACCCCTCTCTCTCTATCCTTCTCTCTCTTCCCTCCCTCTCTCTATCATTCTCTCTCTCTCTCTCTCTCTCTCTCTCTCTCTCTATCCTTCTCTTTGCTAACTCTCTCTCTCTCTCTCTCTCTCTCTCTCTCTCTCTCTCTCTCTCTATATATATATATATATATATATATATATATATATATATACTCTCGTTCTCTTCGTCCCTCCCTCCCTCTCACTATTTCAATCCTTTTCTTTGGTCACTCTCTCTATCTTCCCCCTCTACCCTTCTCTTTGCTCACTCTTGCCTCCCTCTATCTCTCTTCCTCTCTACCCTTCTCTTTGCTCTCTCTCTCTCTCTCTCTCTCTCTCTCTCTCTCTCTCTCTCAATGCCTTTCTTTGCTCACTCTCTCTATCCTCCCTCTCTCTTTTCCATTCTCTTTGCTCTTGCTCCCTCTCTCTCTTTCTCTCTCACTCACTCTTTCTGTCCTTCTCTTTGCTCACTCTCTTTATAGTTCCTTCTCATTTCTCAACACATCATACTTAACTCATGTTTTGCATACATATCCTCGAGTCTACAAATGCTTCACTACCTTATTCATCCACACAATACAAAAAATGTCGATTGTTTATTGGTTTGTACGACATATTGTACATAAACATTGTTGCAGAGGGGAATGATGTCTTATTGCAAAACCCCAACATGTGTTGCGCTCTCTCTCTCTCTCTCTCTCTTTTTAATATGAAAAATAAGATCATGACACAATTATAAACAATTGCTAAACTCAGTCACTTGAATATTCATAAGTAAATATGTTTACTGCACTACAATGATATCTTCATCAAGACACCCTCCACTACATCCTCTTCGGGATCAATACAAACAATGTTCATGCCTAATTTTTGTGCTACCATAGCACAATCTCCACATCCAGCATAAAGATCTACTATCACTTGCCCTTGCTTTACATGATGCTTCAACAAGCTATCCCAAAAGTCATATCCATGCCGAGATCCACCTGCAAAGAAAACATCTCTCTTAATTCCACCAAAAAATGCAAGGCCCTTATTTTGGAGCACAAAAATGTTAACTCCATACCTCACCATATTGTCCCATTTGGGTGTCTGCACCTGATATAATTAGGTGAGAAAGATTGTGTATGGTTTTGTCCAACTATGCTCGTGAAGGTAGTAGCGCGACGAGGGTATGTATTTGCACAAGAGTACGAGATGAATTTTTTGTAGCAAAAAGTGATGCTCAATGGCAACCTCTATGGTTAGTGTTGCTTACCTTTTGTCCAAAGGCCCTTCCAATCTGTGTTGTACATCACACATTCACTAGGGTGTCTAAGGAGAAGCCAGAGCGCTCAGTGTGAGCTATAATGGTCACCACTTGATACACAATACTGATGACAATAAAAGAGCCATTGTCATCTAAGATGGTCTCAGCATGCTCCTCTCCATCTACGTTGCATCAGAATGACATACACAAAAAACATAAGCATGACATACACACAACATATGCACAACAACACATAAGGTCTTAATGAAGGGAAAATCATCTCATCACTCACATGTGCAGAGATTCCATGGTGGGATAATGTCATCGGGGTAGCCATAAACAGAACCTCCTGTGGGAAACCTCACTACAATACAATCACACGTTGTGCTTGTATTGACACCTTTAATAGTAAAGGTCATGTCTCCCACGTTGGCCTTCTATAACATATCAAAGACATGTTCTAGCTCTCCGGTGGACACTCCTAGTTTTTCAGAAGTGCACGACCTATCTTCAAAGGATCCCCAACAAATGCCATCATCTTTGTAGAATGATGTCTTGTCACACCATGTTGAGTAGAGTTATACACAATTGTTATTACAGGATATAAAAGACACACCTTTACAATATTTTCACATCTGGTCACAATTGATTATTACACCTGTTAACGCCAAGACTTCTATAAAATGGTAGAGGAACTAGTGCTTTGATGTTCGCCTTTGGAGCGTCGAGGACTACTGTCGTGGTACAACGACACTCCTACAAAGTATACATTTTGTAAGTGCATGCACCACACAAAATACACAAATCATACCTAGCAAGTTTTTTTGGATTGAAGTCAGGTCACCTAACCTAGGTGGATTAATATGTCGCAATGGTGCATTTGGCACTTCATCTCTTGCCAAGCTTATCTGAATCCATAACTTAATCTATGTTAGTATCCAAACAATGTAACAATAATACCAATGAACCACAAGTAAAAGAGTGCCATGTCTATGTTGGTGCATGACCAACTTCTTTAACTTTTGGGGTTGCCTCGATCTTGCGAGTGCTATTGTCAGAATCTCTTTCGTCATATTCTGATAGAGAGGTATCAGAGTCGTCCTCTTCTTGTTATGGCACTTACAAATCCATCTACACACATTATGATTTCCGTTCAGTTTACAAATATAAGAGTACAACTAAGTAGTAAGTAAGCTTTGTAGAATTGAACACAGCACCTTGGTAGCCTTGATGATAGTAGGGTTTCAAGCTACCACACCTTATTTCTTTAGGGATCCCACTATTTCCTCAAACAACTTCCCAAAATACAGTCTCTTAAGATCAACGAGCTCCTCCAGGAATGTATTTGGGAAAATTACCTTATACATACTTTTTTGATATTTTGCAAGGACAGCTACACCCTACGCTCCAATCTCATGCCATATGACTTCTCTTTGAAGCCAATCCCCGAATAAACTTACATTTTCTACATTGCCATTGAAATTGTTATTCAAACAAAATAGAGTACTTTGTAAATATCAAGAAGATAGGGAAAGTAATTATTACATACTTTTAGGGATTTGTGAATCCTTTAGCATCTACAAACTCCCATCAATCAAAATATCCAAAATCTATGCTTTGCTGTCATTTAAAAATGAGTTAGTTGCAAGCTGTATAGGCTATCTTCTATCAAACAATCTGGTTTCTCGTCCCAATTAACTTGTACTAGTTGTCTACAACACAATACCAAAATTAAACCGCAACATTAAAACTATAAAATATTGTTGCCTACGAAATAGACAGAGGAAAGAGTGTAGGATTTTGTACTTAAAGAAAACTTCCCCTTGTGCAAGGTTTGCAATCACCGCCAGCCACCTTGTAGCATGTATCCACTTTCTTTTATCGTTATAAAATGTCATTCTCCATTTCTCTTCAAACTCGTGCAGGCAAACTACCTACTAGGGGGTCAATATCTCGGGGTGGCTTCGAGGTACTCATCCTATTATTCACAAATTACAACATTAGTGGATAATATGCAAATGTTAACCATATATTGCAAGTGTCTAAAGATTGAAGGTTTACTTGGAATACTATTTGGAAAAGTTCTAAAAGCTCGTAGTGATACCAGGATGGGTGGCCCTTTTTTTTTCTATACCGAGGCATGCTTGTCCATCCATGGCTTGTTCATCTCTCTAGTGTGCTTCATAATTGTTTCTTTTTTTGCTAGCCTAAGCGCCCTAATGAGGCACACTTTGTCCACACGGGAAGAAGAAACATAGCCACTTCATTCATCCTATATGGCAAAAAATTTAAGGTTATGATGAAAAATTAAAACATAGTACGTCGAATATTCCTAACTCAAAGAGACTTAAGACATATATTCTCTTACCTATTTAAGCAAGCTATCACTGTGAAAACCTCCCCCTCGCTATCCTCATCGAATTCAACACAAGGATGTCTTAATGTGACATTCTTGAATGCTATAGTTAGATAGATCGACCATCGCCCTTAGTTGGTGGGGGGGTGTGCCACCCCTCACGGTGTGCCACCCCCCACCCTCACTAAGGGCAACCGTCACCCTTAGTGAGGATGGGGGGTATGGTACACTTTAATACCTCTCTCTCTCTCTCTCTCTCTCTCTCTCTCTCTCTCACACACACACACACACACACACACACACACACACACACGATCAATTAATTTATCAATCACATGTACGACTCTATTGTCCACTCCATGGGGTGATGGAGGAGCATTGTTCTCATGTCACATTGCATATGCATTCTCTTATGCTAGGAAGTTATGCCTTCACAACAAGTTATGGAACTTTGAAAGTGCAGGATGGACAGATCTGAAACTAACCACTCTTTTCAAGCACATGCCTAAACTACCCACTCTTTCCAAGCACATCTGTACTTGGGGTTAAAATCAGTGGCTTGGAAACTATACAAGGATGTACTCTTTACTTGAAATAAAAATGGATGGAATCATAAAAAGGGATGGCTATTTGATGTGCTTTTGCTTTGTAATATTCCTAGATGACGAGACTGGCAGTAAGGTTATAGCCTGAATTGGGATCACATAAGACATATAAAGGTTATGCAATCATTATACGGGAGTTAGTTATGGAATAATCATTATATAAGAGTTAGTTATGGAATAATCATTAAATGAGAGTTAATTATGTAAGCATTTATTATATAGTATACTTATTGAAAATGACTTTTAGATTTTGTGTATTAATGACACTATTTATAATAATTGAAGAATGTTTTTATGTTTGTTAGAATAATGATTATTTATTGTTAATCCAATTCTAGGATTAACAAGAGCTACTGCCATTATCTTACATCAAGGAGTCACGAACGATAGATACACCAAAGGGTCATACATTCAAGATATGAAGCAATAGTGTCCAAAGCTACTTCTTGGACGGGCACCCGTAATGGTGTGACAGAGTATTTATGTGGCGATTCCCGCTTCAAAAGCATGTGGTAGTAAGTTAGGATGAAGTCCTAAGTGATGTACTTCATGGATATATTATGAGAGTAGTTATTGTAATAGCATTAGCCCTCTTATGAGCCTAAAGTGCCTGGCCGGCCATAGTTTAAGTGAGTGTGAACACTTATGGCCATGTATATAAGTGAATTTCTCTCATAATACAAGATACTCTCCCATTGTGCAATTGAGTCTTGCTCTTGCTAATCCTCTTGCTAATCTCTCTCCCTAATGCATGCTAGTGAGTGCGTGTGAGTGAAGTGAGGTGAGAGGAGGGACGAGGACCCGTAGTGCAACACGGCAATGTGACAACGCTCGCGAGAGATGTGATGGAATTGCTTCTCAAGGAGTTGTAGAGCTTGGAGACCTCAAGGGTTACGAGCTCGGCCATTGGAAAGATCCTCTCACGACAGTTGCGGTTTACCAGGTAATCTCTTTTTGGATGTGTTTCAAGGAGGGTTAGGGTGAGCCATAACATTTTTAAAAAATGAGTATAATTTTTAAAAAAATTTCTAATATGTATAGAATTAGTGTTTGGATTTTGAATTCTTTGTCATTAGTTTGTTGTGTGTTTGTGAGCTAGTTTTCTGAGAGCTTTTCTTGCCATGGAGAACACTTCTTTTCACATTTTTGTGGGAGGTTTGGAGAGTGATCCTATTGTTAGAATTGTACAGGGTCATTTTTATATTACTAAAGCTGATGGTTTTGATGGAATATTATGTCCTCACTTTGGATTAAAAGTTTTTGCAATCAAACCACAAGATGATAGTGTAGAGCATCTTATACCTATCCAATCAGTTAGACTCACTACCAGAGAGGAACCATGTTATATCTCTGATAAAGATATAACAACAAAATACCTTGTTATTCCAATAATAGGAGAGTCAAGCAACACTACAACAAGCACCCCAAAAGAAGTGATTATTGATCTTACAATAGGAGATTCTCCCATAGGTACACCACTTTAGAAGAGTATGGTCAAATACTTATTGTTTGAGGAATTTCATATGCTGATGTTCTTCGTAGAATGTTATTAGCAAGCACACATATTGAGAAAGTAGAAGAGATTCCTTAAATCTATAATGGTGATGTGGCTTTTGAGTTGCCGAATGTACGTGATCCTTCAGCCTCTCCAATGCAAAGAATGGAGCAAGTACATGATGGCCATTGTTGGGTGAAACATGCGGAGAGTCATGTGGAGTTTCTTGGAGTTGTACGAAAGAGTTTCATGTGGAGTTTCTTGGAGTTGTACGAAAGAGTTCTCATGGAGGCTTATTTGAGTGCACTTATGCCTTGTGTGGAAGCAGAACTATGAACGGCACACTGAATACAACATGATGGGTTGGTAAGCTTATTGTCTTGGCTTAATTTTAGTAAACTCTGATTTATAAGAGTATTTATTATAACTTTGTAATTTTTCACATAATAGGTAATCTCACACATAAACTTTCCTCTCTGGGGTTAACAACGGATGGATATGGATCACTAGCTTGTTTCTAATGTAAGAACAAAACTGTATGTAGAAGAATGTGTGGTGCTATGGTGTACTATTATATGCTTGCTGACCCACATATGTCAAGATTGATGATACATCAAGGAGAACATTTGCATGAGGTGCAAAGGGACACATCAAGGCAGGCATTGCAAAAGATAAGAGAACTTGTGCAAGAGGCAGTTTCAGAGGTGGCTACAAGTGGTCCAAGGAAGGTACAAATGGATATCACCGAACAACTCGTATTGGATACAGTTGTCAGGAAGCATACAAAGAACGAATAAAATATTAGCAACATGGAGTTTTCACTATTATTGGAACACATGCATCCCCTAATTCAATGGTGAAGGTAATGTTAATTCCATATATGATTTTAATTGCTTTTGGTAATTCTTGTGAATGAACGTTTACATAGTTTGTTAAGTTGTCCAATTCTCTTATAGATTCAGGAGGATGGTGAGTGATTCTAGGATAAATGGTTCAGTGCAAGGAGAAGAGTCAAGTATCCTAGAATTGAAGAGTCAATGCACTTTTGAGTTCTTCCATGGTAGTCATTTTCTCGGGCAAGCTTTGGATGAGTCAGAGTGATGTTATGTGTTTAAAATGTCAACCACACAGGGCATGTATTAGGTTTAGATCAATAAATGAAGGAGAGAGAGAGAGGGGGGGGTAGAGAGAGCTACCAAAGAGAGCTACCAAAGAGAGTGAATAATAGAGAGAGCTAGGAAAGAGAGCGAATAATAGAGAGAGCTAGGAAAGAGAAGGGTAGAGAGAGTGAGATAGGGAGGAAACAAATAGTGAGAAAAGAGAAGGATAGAGAGAGTGATAGGGCGAGGATAGAGAGAGTTAGCAAAGAGAGACAAGGATAGAGAGAGTGAGAGAGGGAGGGTGGGAGAGTGAAAGGGAGGAAAGAGAGAGGGGGAGGGAAGAGGGTGGGAGAAAGAGACAGAGGTGTGGGCTGGGTTGGGTTTTGGGGCTCGGCGGTGGTGGGACAAGGAGAGGGAGAGAGAGAGAGAGAGAGAGAGAGAGAGGGAAGAGGGTGGGGGAGTAGATATAGGGAGGGTGGGACAAGGAGAGAGAGAGAGGGAAGAGGGTGGGGGAGTAGAGAGAGGGAGGGTGGGAGAGTGAAAGGGAGGGAGGGAGAGCATAGAGAGGGAGGGTGAGAGAAGGAGAGAGAGAGGGAGGATGGGAAAGTGGAAGGGAGGGAGGAAGAGGAGGGAGAGGCAGGGTGGGAGAGTGAAAGGGAGGGAGGGAGGGAGAGGGAAATGAAGAGGAGAGAGAGAGAGAGAGAGAGAGAGAGAGAGGGGGGGGGAGGATAGAGAGAGTTAGAAAAGAGAAGGATAAAGAGAGTGAGATAGGGAGGATATAGAGAGTGAGAAAAGAGAAGGATAGAGAGAGTGATAGGGGGAGGATAGAGAGAGTTAGCAAAGAGAGAGAAGGATAAAGAGAGTGAGAGAGGGAGGGTGGGAGAGTGAAAGGGAGGAAAGAGAGAGGGGGGAGGGAAGAGGGTGGGAGAAGGAGAGAGAGAGGGTGGTGTGGGCTGGGCTAGGCGGTGGTGCAATAGTTAGAGAGAGATTGTTCAAGTAGAGAAAGAGGGAAAAGCTCCCTCCACCAAGCTCCCTAAAAAATCGCACTCTATTTTTAGATGTTCTTTTGTATCTCCATTTGACTCCGTGTACAAATCTTTGTAAACAACATCAAGGGTATCCTTTGAAAGTATAGTTGGGGCCATTTAAAGCAGACATAATGAGATCGACAAAGATAGAGGATGATGGTGAGGGTTGGTGAGGTAGAGAATGATGATGAGAGAGAGTGAAGTGAAGAAGGATAAATAGGGAGGGAGAGAAATACGATAAGAGGGAGAGAGAGGCAATGAGATATGGGAGTGAGGGTTAGAGTAAGAGCTAGGGGGTCATATTTATAGATACATCATGCTAAAAGCAAAAAGGGATTTTGCATGGATATTTCCTAAATTTAGAAAAGTAAATGCATGGATAAGTACTTTGTGTAGAAAAAGTAATTACATGAATAAGTACTATATTTAAGAAAGTCGATGTAGATATCAATATTGAGAAGACCTTAAAATAATAAATGAAGATATTCTAACCATCGACATACAACCATATTGATCCTGCTACTAAGATATTTAAAAACCAAAAAGTAAATAGAGAGTTGATAGAACCATGATATGAAGGACATTTTATTATCGCAAAATGAAGGACATTTTCAAAATAACAATACAATGTCATCAATAGTACAAGGTCCTTTTCAGATTATTCTCTTGCTGAACATTCTCATTAGGTTCTCCTTTTTTAGATTGGGTTGATGTATAAACATATTATGGTTTTCATTCAATCCAAAAATATGTGAATACATAAAATAAAGGTGCGTGCATGCACAATACGGTCTACCAGACCCTACCTTGATTTGAAAATCAGGACATGTGCATGATGGATTTCTTTCCCATAATCACCCGATATTTTTTATTGCAGAGTAGTGATTCCTCGGTCTCAATTACAAACACTTCCATCTGCCCGGCCTTAATGACCAAATGCTTAAAGATCGTAGCTATGTTTGAAATTTCCGAATCTATTCTCTTGGCTGCCATATCCAATATGTCACTTCTATTCTTTGTGAACCGATGGGCTGCATCATTTGCTTCTTGGCATAGTCCCTTTTGTAACATAAATCCACGAGCCTCCAATGCTCAGATCTCATCCACAATAAGGTTTGTACCTCATCCAATTGGCCATACAACCGAGGGTATAGCAGGTAATTGATAGATAGTATTTACTCTCTAAGTATGATCCACGTTGCTGTTATTAAACCACATGAATTGATGCCTCTTGCCCTTTGACCACTCTCTCATACCATAGAAAGATGGAGCTGAAACACCTTGCTCGTTGTTCTTGATGCTCTTCTTACACTTACCATCTTGGCCACCTAACCATCCTTGGGAAGTGACCTTGCTGTGTAGTGGTGTTTGATGTATTGCCCACATTGAGTCATGTATGTCATTCTCCATAATTTCCCGCACCTCTGCTTCAGTTCCTAATCCCTCTACATTGTGTTGACTACCTTTTGTAACTGAAGGAATAATGGGTGGAAAGTTTAATCTCCTACCTTTTTTCTTGCGTGGCTGGTTTTCTGTGACATACTTTGGACAATGTGATGAGTTGTCTTCCTCAAGATTTATAACTGTGGGTTTTCGACACCGGCTAACTGTAATGTTATCACCAATACCATTTAGTTGCACATGCATTGGTGTGCCGCTCATTGCTTCCCCCACCAATTTGCTAGTGGTTGATGGACTTGGAGCTTTTGATGTTCCAGCCTTCTCCATCAACTTTGTTATTGTAAGGCCTGCTCCGTGATATTTACCTTGCATGAATGCATGCTTCTTTGTGGATTATAAGAGGGCATTAGCGAGATCTAAAACAATAGCATTATATAAAGAGATGGCTCCCTTGAAACCCTCTCCTGCTACTTTCATGTTTAGTTTCTACTAGATTGGTGGTCATCGCAGTATGTGCGACAAAGTGGCATCGTCCACATCTTATAATAGGAGATTAAGTTAATTGATGAGAATCCAAGTTTTAAGCTCCAACCACATTCCATAACAAAAGATTAACTTAACAATTCAGATTCCAAATGCAAGATATTTGTTTTCAAATCCAAGAAAGTAATACTTACCCCTACAAGGTGCTTCCTCCAATGGGGATACATAGTATGCCACCAACTAAGCAAACAATCCATGGTTGGTAATTTCATATCAGCGACTTTACCATCCATCCACCTTGATCTAATGTGTTCAAAAGTGCCTCTTCTTTGTTCAATGCATAACACCATTGACGACATAGTTGCTTGTGATCTTCTTGAAAATTCTTAACAACATATTTTACTGTAGGGATGTCCAAGCTTGTTCCCAATGAAGACACGAACACTCACGACCTTCCAATATATTATTTAGTCCATTGTTATAGACTGTTCTTATTACCCTCCAGTTGGCTCCAACCACATGAAGCCAAAAAAATCTAGTTTGGGAAAGCCTTTGTTGTGCACCACAACATTATTAATTATCTACCAGAATAGAACTTTTTCCACTGTGTCTTCCTCTTTCATTTTGTAAGACACAATTATCATAAGCTCTTGCAAGCTGCATGCCATCATATAACAGTTGTAAAACAGCTAAAAACAAGTTCAAAAATTTTAAGAATTTTACAAGACCAAACTGTACCTTGGGTCAGAATAGAACTTTTTCCACTGTGTCTTCATTTTGCAAGATGCAATTGTCATAAGCTCTTGCAAGACACAATTGTCATAAGCTCTTGCAAGCTACATGCCATCATAGAAAACAAGTTTAAAAATTTTAAGAATTTTACAAGACCAAACTGTACCTTAGATCATATACATGTGCAACCATTGTTGTCCATCCTTGCACATGCCTGATGTGATCAAAACAAACCCAAGGCCTTCTCAAATCACCATCTCCTATTTGGCACATACGGTTCACTAGATCTAAACCATATGCGAGCTCTGTAGTTGACATTTTAAACACGTAACATCGCTCTGACTCATCTAAAGCTTGCTAAGGAAAATGACTACCATGGAATAACTCAAAAACTGATTGTCTCTTCAATTCTAGGATACTGGACTCTACACCTTGCACTGTATCATTGATTCTAGAAGCACGTACCATCCTCCTAAATCTACAAGAGAATTGGTCAGCTTAACAAACCATGTAAAATTAAGTTGATAAGAATTAAAAAAAATAAAATCAATATGGAATGTAGGTGTCGAAGATGGAAAGCAATCGGTATCTACCAAGGAAGCACTACTTTGTGACAAGAAAATTGCAAAGCTCCAAAGGGAACTGTAGGATGTGACTGCAACTCCGAATGAACAAAACGAGCAAGGCATTGAAGGATCTGGAAAGCTATATAGTTAGTCGAGAGTCAGTTGTAGGAATAATATCACACAATCAAGGAGGCAAACACCAAAATTGCAACTAGGTTGAAATAGGACTAACGAAGACTTTGCTCGATCGGCAACAACAAATTGATGAGGAGGAGGCACTTAAAAACCAGGAAGAGAATCTTCAGCAGCCTCAAAGTAGAGATCAAATTAGCAAACACGAATGAAATGATTGCTTGAATTTGTCACAAGAACAGAGGACCTTTCAGAGAGGCTTGAGCGGAGTTTGGTCAAATGCAAGAGAAAATATCACAAATCAAGGACAAATCAAGGACAAAGTATGATAATCTAATAAAAGCCAAGGTTGAAGAGAGCTACGCGAAGTCCAAAAATGCATTTCTGTGGCCATATTTGAGCTTTCAAGAGCTCTCCATTGCTATCATGAAGGTTCAACTGAGCAAGGGGAGCTAGGTCGTCAAGCTGGTCGCGTAAGCTTTTCATCGCTTAATTAATAAGCTTGCCACCGTCTTCTACAAGCGACGCGTGCATAGAGGAAGAAGGCAACAATATATGCCTCTCCTTCACTCAATACGGGTAAGTTGTTGAGAGAGCTCTATGCTAGAACAATTTATAGCTCCAAGCTATGGAGGTCCAAGAGTCTTCTTCCTCCACCCACCCCTTCTAGCTTGGTACCTATTGCCGTCGAACAAAAGTCGATGCGCTGATGGACATAGCCACCACTGAGCTCCCCAACCTCACCACCCCTCCCCAAAACCCAGCCCAACTCCTCGACCTTAACTATTGTGCCATCTACCTCAAGCTCCTTCAGAGCACAACATCTTCCTCCTCGAGATGAACCCATTTTCCCCTCCAGCTTTTCCTACATCCTCATTAGGGTCATAGCATGTTTTGGTGGTACCAAAAAGAGGTGTCTTGGACATTCCTTTTCACGTAGTAAATTTGGGGGAAACAATGGAAATAAAGAAAAGAAAAAACTATTGTCGCAAATAATTGTGACTCTGGCCCCCGCTTTGATGCTAAAAAGCAAGACACACATTAGCCACCACCTCAGTGGTGCGAGAACAAAGACTTACAAGAGCGGCCAGGGTGAAAAGCCTTTTGATTCTAGGAAAGGCTCTCAACTTATCGTTGTTGCAGGTAGCCTAAACATAGAGATGCAAGCAGGGGTCGCCCAATGTGAGAGTGAAAAAGGAGAAGGAAACACTTTTCTTTTCCTTTTTAGCCCCACCAAAAAAACACACACACACACACTCTAACCTTAGCGTTTGTGTTCACACACACCCAAGTTTCTGGCCACTCCACATTTCCTATTATTTGGCTAGCCCCCTAACTTTCTGTCCACTCCACTTTGTGTGTGTTCATACACCCTAAGTTTCTGGCCACTCCACATTTCCTATTATTTGGCTAGCCCATTTACATTAGGGGCAATTAACACGTAGAGGCATATTTAGGGTGATCTATATTGACCATGCATTTTGTTTACACATAATGGTGTCTTGCGAGGTGTGTCACATGCATTAGCACGTGTTCACATGTCCTTGCATATTGTGGGTCTTATTCACATGATTTAAGTTTTGATGGTTTGTTCACGCACATTGATGCACTATTTGGGTTTATTCACATGCCTTGAGCTTCCTTGGTGATGTTTCACGTGTGCGAGGTATGTCACATGCATTCGTATGGCACACCGAGGTGCAACATTGTGTATGTAAGCCTTGTAGGTGAGCTATGTGCATATTATGATTATCTCATGTTCGTATGGCACCGAGGTGCAACATTGTGTATGTAAGCCTTGTAGGCGAGCTATGTACATATTATGATTATCTGATGTTTAGTTTGGTTGAGCAAAAAGCATTATAATTCATACTATTTTGATGAGCACAGGGCTATGTGCATGTATACATCCTTACATCCTTTTATATGGGATAAGACGAGGAGTTATGGTGTCTACTTGGATTTAATTGACTGATTTGCGACCCTTTGCATATACCAGCACTTATGGAGGAGTGGTAAATGTGCAAGTATGGGTTTGGTCCATATGATTCCGTTGAGGATGATGATGTTGTTCGTGCCTGCAACTATGGATGATTATATGGGTGATGATGATCATGGTGATCATTCATGGGATACATTTGCTTAGTTATGGAATGATAGGTTTGGATCCTTTGAGGACACGTATCGAGCATGCTTACACTTTTGCCACTATTGAAGTGGTGTTCGCATGGGCCTTGATAGATTCTACGACTCACCCATGACATTGACTAGCACTATCATCTCATTGGTTCTCATTTACCTAGACCGTTCAATGATGATGATGCTTATGGTGACCCTATTGATCATGCTTTTGCTTTGGAGGACCACACATATGCAGAGGGTTTCAAAGATAAGGACATGTTGCATATGTTGGATCGTGTCTATACACACATTGATGTAGTGGATCATGCCTCATATAATTTGACCTATGCTATAGTGGGTGACGACGACATTGGTTCACATGAGTTCCTGCACGATGCTGACTTTGAGATGTGTTTCTTTAGTTTTAAAGATTGTCTACAACACGGCCCTAGTTTCTTTGGAGCCAATATATTCATCTTTGGGTGCATCATATGCCACACTTGGGATGTATGGTGGTAGATGATTACATGGCACACCATTTAGATGAACTTTTGACATCTCTTGGTCTTGATCTACATGGACCATTCGATATTCTAGTGAGGAGTTTGCCTTCCATTTGGCGGATACCCTGGATGTCAGTTTGCCTTCCATTTGGCGGATACCCTGGATGTCAGTTCCATGTTATGGTCGTGAGGATGGGCTTATGAGCTATCCCTCAGACTTAATCTTTTCTTTTGACCTAGGAGCTATTGTTACATTGGATTTGAGGATCCTTGATTTATACTACATTTATCCATTTGACCCAGGGGGACTCATACCTGGCCTCGTCATCGACATTGGCTTCTTACAACTTCCATTTGACCCTGGGAGATATTCAGCTACTTTCATCATTGACAGTGGTCTCTTACACTTTCCCTTTGATCTAGGTGGGAGATTGCTAGCTTCATCATCGACAGGAGTCCCTCATCCTTTCCATTTGACCCTAGGGGTCATACTACTCATGTTATGGTATTTGGGTCTTCCATGACAATGACTTATGTTATGATTTTTTAGCTTCCATACATAGCCTTCTGTATATGTTTGATTTTTGCACGACCACCCTTTTGATTTCTAGGATGTAATCATTATAGGAGGGGATGGTTTATAATTAGGCAACAACTTTTAGATTAGGTCTAGGATCATTGCCATGGGCTCAAGTATAAAAGGGGCTCATGGACCACTATTGTATCTTTTGGACATCTTTTGATATTTGGTCACTTTGACTCTTGGAGCCTCTTAGCTTTCATACCTTGGCTTATGGAGGGCTATTTCCAGCCTCTTGGTGGGAGGTTAACTCACTTAGGTATCATGGTCATTTGTATGAGATTATCTTCTTAATCTGATTATCCCATATCTTAACCTTATGATCACTCCATTTCAGCATTGGCTACCTTTTGTTGTCAATTTGGGACACAATCTGGTGGTATTAGTGACAACCAATGGATAGGCCTGCATACCTTTGGAAGTTGTCTGCATGAGAGCAAGGCCTTGTCCATGCACCCATTGTTCTACATGGTCCATTATATCATTGCACAAGGTAGCATGCTCAACAAATTGGCCAGCATTTAGCACTATCTATATCGGCCTCTGCACATGGGTTTTTTAGTAAAGAGCACCAAGCTTGATAGTTGGCAAAACCATTGGATGCACCTTTTGGATATAAGCTGGTTGCTTGAGGCAAATATCTCCTTTGAAAACACACATGTTTACTAGAAGCATGTGGCCCATCAACACTTTGTTGCATAGCTCTATCAAAAAGTGGAGGGTGACGTGCTGGTCCAAGGCATATCCTTGATAGATAAACGTAAGAGATACTGCCTAGAGACCCATATGGAGGTATTGGGATGGACAGTGGTGCTGTAGCACCAAGGTGGGCAAATTGGCAGTCACATCTAAGATAGTTTTCTACATTAGCTCTTGTTGACTCTACAGGGTCTTGGCCTTTTAGCTCGTTCACAAGTTCTTGCTCTGCAGCTCTTTGCTTATGGCATCTTTCTTTTCTTAGTTTTGCTGCATTGAAATAATTGGTGTTGTGGCTCACTACTGCAAGTCGGTTCACCTTAGTTTACTGATCGACCAATGCATTGAGCGCTACCTCTCTTTCTGTAAGGTGCATATGGCCTTGTATTTTTTGGTAGGAGGGACTGAGTTAGAAAAAAATGAGAGGAAAGTTGGTCCATTTTCGAACACATGTTACAAAAACAATTTTGAATGGGCCCTTTCCATGTCATTGATTGTGGCGGAGAAAGCATCTTGAGATCTCAAGACTATGAGTGCATAGTCTTGAGCGTCGAGATGGCAGATGTGTTGTTGGAGAATTCCCACTTTGTTGGGCATTGTAAGCTTGTATCACATCCATTTGTGAGAGTTGTGCAGCAAAGTGATACATTAACTTGCCACACCTTTGTTACATACAAGTGGTAAGTGTATGTTGTGTTTGTGCCTATCAACGTTTTTTATAATTGTAGGGAAGGGCAATTAATTGAAAAAACTAATGTGTTAACGTCTATGAGATAGGTGAAGAGCAGTGCACGTGTTGCATATGGAGGATCTTCTCTATATCATCTCAGAATATTATTATCTCATATTATTTTATTGGCCACGTGCTAAAAGATTGTACATATTATTTATGCATGCTTGTGTGTGGTGCTGATATATTGTTAGCATATATTTTAGAAGAGTTTTGATTATTTACACTTAATGTGTGAACAAGCTCTAGTGTTCGAGCTATTTTTGTAAAAGTGAAAAAGCAAGTCCAATTTTGTACACACAACTATTAATAGCTCCTTGGGCTATTTATTGAATATAAATTATCAAAATACTCATGTCATGGAAGTGGAGCTACAAGTATGAGGGGGGGAGATTGCACCCAATCTTGTCTTAATGGTGATGTTGTTCTATCTCTCTTGTTTATGCTATATCTCTTTCATATCAATTTGATGTAATTCTATGCTTTAATCTTTGATGTATTTGTGAGTTTTTAATTATTTCTTCAAGAAGTATAAAGAGGTCTCAGAGCATGGGTGTATGTTCTTGAAGAAGGACAAGCTCACAAGAAACCAAAGGGTAAAGTGGAAAAAGCTTGGAAGACCTTTGGGCCAAAGATTTGAATGGTTGTGGGACTTTCAAGGGCAAGGAAAAAAAAACTATGAACAAGCCCAAAACCACCCTTGTCATTGAAAAGTGGTTTTTCAATTCTCTTAGCCTCTTCTTAATCCTCTTCTTAATCCCCTCCATGTGGATGGAGTCTGTAATTCAAGGAAGATTGGGCTTAGCTTTTAGATTGGTAAACCACTGTGAGCAGCATGACAGAATTCTATAATGGAGGGCTCTTAAATTTTCTTATCCCCTTCTCCAATAATCTGCGCTACGTTGGTGGTTTCCTCCCTTTGAAGAGCAAAGACAAACGGCCTTTTTTCCCTCTTTTATTTTCTCTCCCTTCCACTTGCCCACAGTGGTAGGCGGGCAGCTTCTTCTTCTTCTTTTTCTTTACGTGCAATCGCTTGACCACTGGCCGTCGGCTGGTGCAGGCCTCTAAGATTTTTTTTTACAAAGCTTTAATAAGCTTTGCATAAGACTTAGTAAGCTTTGATTAAAGCTTATGCTTAAAAGCTTTAATCTTTATTAAAGCTTAATAATAATAATAAAAGGGGGCTGGATATATTGTGCCTAGTTAGTAGCCGTGGAGAAGGTTATAAAAAAAAAAAGCTTAGCTTTTGTAAGCTTTATAAGCTCAATATTACAAAAAAAAGAGGGAACAAAGCTTATTACTATAAGCTTATAAAAGTTTACATAAAAGCCTACCTTCAAAAGCTTTCAAGGAATTCAAAGAAGAAAAGGGGCACAACTCAAACAAAAAATTACACAAAGTTCTTCATATTCTTTTTGGAACCCTCTTGCAATAAAAATTTTGGGCGTCAACAAAATTTCTGAAGATTTCTTTCGAAGCACTTTTGAATAGGCTTCTTTCTGAATTGTCGACACTAGATCAATTCCTAAGGTCATCACTAGATCAATTCCTGTGGCTCTAGGGAGGGTGTTCTTTTTGAACTGGTGTCTAATCTTGAGGCCATCATCACTAGATCAATTCCTCTGAGCACTAGCTTGTGCTTTTGACCTTTGGCTCCAGGCAAGCTTTTTTTTGGTGGTCTGAATGGTCTCTTCCACCCTTGGGTTCTTTGTGGGTGGGGGAGTTGGCCTTGGGGAGTTAGCATCCTTCTTGTTTAGCTTTTTGGGAGTTTGAGTGGATTGTTGGTCCCCCATCGGCTTAGGCTCTAGTAACTATTAGAGGGCTTTGAAGCTTAAGTAGATGATTCTTGTGAGCAAAAGCCCTACACTGAGGTATTGGCCTCTCACTTCTATAAGCCTAGTAAAGCTTTAAGAGCACCCAGAGTTAACTTTAGTGAACCTTTTGGGTTTGTAGAAAGAAAAGTAAGTACATATGGCATCACCAGGGTTGATGAGGTCTTGTAGTCTTACGTTAATCTAGTGGGGCTTTGTGATTTTGGTATGGCTAAACATAGACATTCTCTCTGCTTCATATGCATTATATTTAACCCATGCATGGATGACTTTGGCAATGTGAGGGCATTCTGTATGACTTCTATGGTCAGTGTAGTGTGAGGATGACTCTTATCCTCCCTAGCCCTAGATGGGGATCCACTTGGAAGGCCTTGTTTGTCATGTCATAAGAATTCATCACTTGGAAGCATCTTAAGTAGTCCATGCCCCACAATGGAAATCTAAAAACGTTTAGGAGGCCCACCTTCTATATCAGAGCTAGTAGGAGGCCAACCTTCTATAGTAGCCAGTTGATGTCTACATCTACTAAGATTATGTTGTAGCACTCTGCTGACGAAACCATTGCACAATAGGCTTTATCTACATAGCCATCCTTTACGTGAAATTGTAGCATGCATTCCCCCACTTTCTCTAATTCTTCTCTACATGGAAGTAGCCCACCCTATCAGTGGTTGCTGCTCATGAAACTTGTAGCTTTTCAACAAGCATCATCTTCACCAAGGAGTATAACCTGTCTAGAGTGTGAAAGCACATTGATCATGTGAATGGAAACCTCAAGGGATGTTAAATCCTCAAACTCTACCAATCCAATGTTTAGACCTTCGTAACCTAATCACACATGAGGAGAAGCTTGCAAGCTTCCTCTCTCTTCTCTCTCTCTCTCTCTCTCTCTCTCTCTCTCTCAATCACCTTCCACTTCTAGCTAATCAAAGCAAGCTTACCTCAAGCATACACACACTCAAGCACTCACACATGCAAGCAAGCAACTCAACAAGACTCCATAGCTAATGATTAACATAAGCATGAAAGTATACAAGAATTAAGAAAAGATTAAGACAAACAAGAATGAAGGAGCTCCCAAGCTTAAGCTCAAATGTAGATGGTATTACCAAGAGTGTCTTTATATACTCCCATAAGTCTCTTCTATAAAAGTGGACTTTGCCCAGCCGCCCGCACTTACAGGGTGCCTAAAACATGTTCCCGATACAACTCAAGCCTTAAATGAGCTGGCTTTTGTTACAATGATAGGCTTTGGCCATGTATAATGTGAAATGCCTAAGTTAGGGCAAGGATTAAAGAGGTACAGAAAAGGAGTAGCAATGATAGGGCATGAATTAAAGAGGTACAATGATAGGCCTTTGGCCATGTCTAATGTGAAATGCCTAAGTTAGGGTGGGGATTAAAGAGGTACATAAAAGGAGTAACTACCCCCTACCTAAGCTAGCTTCTATCCTCTTGGAGGCGGCTAGTGGAAAACTATTGAGCTGGTGACAACATTATAGAGAGCTTCGAATCATTGGAGGAGTGGGTTGATAGAAAATGGTTGGAAAATTCTTGACATCACTGCTTGGAAAATTTTTGTTAAGAAAGACTCCTCAAAGGTTTGCATATGGTCAGCTGGAAGGTATTGGTGGACCCACTCGTAGTATCTGTATATTTGTCGGTGGGTTGGGTTGATGATGGCAAAGTTAAATGCCAGCTATTGGCAAGGGTGCTCATAATAAATATGCTAGCCTTTGTTTATCTTTACATCCTTAAAATTTTATAGGTAAATTAGAAGAGTGGGGTAAAGATTTTGCAAGTCATTTACACATGAAAATCATTCGAATTGTGATGTTCATCCAAAAAGAATTGCATCACTTGCCACATCCAACCCTTATCCATTTGTTCTCTCTTTGTGGGTGATGATGAGAGCTTCAAAAAGTTGACCAGATATTCATTGTATTGGAGCTTATCTGAGTACTCACTGTAGCTACTATAGATTTTTGGTATGGACGTATATTGTGGATTAATCCTTTGGGCAGTAGAGGCATGTCACTCTAGTATAGATTTTGGGTATGGGCATATATTGTGGATCAATCCTTTGGCAGTAGGGGCATGTATTGTGAATTAATCCTTTGGCAGTAGGGGCATGTATTGTGAATTAATCCTTTGGGTAGTAGAGACATGTCTATAAGTGTCTTTGTAAACTTGGCCCTTGAGGAACCATGGAAGTTTCCATTTTGGCTGATGTTGTATTATGCCCTAAGTAAAAAAGAAATTTCCCTTTATGGGTCACGTGAATCCTGCCCTCATGTGCTCTGGATTGCTTCTGGTCATTCTTTCCATTGGGATTCCATAGAAGCCTTCAATAGCGACATGTCCATTTGGTATATTTATGAGATGCCCTTTGCTGGCTTGTGGTAGACTATGATTGCGTAGATCATCTTATTATACCTTATGATGTTTTCATGTTGTAGTAAATTGATGCCTTCTGGTGGCATATCATAAATTTCCTTCTTCTTCGAGGGTTGCTCATCTCTTTAGTCTGATCCCATTCTGTGGGGGAAGGTTGTTCCAATGTGTCATTTTTGGGCATGGGTACTCCTTAGATTTGGTAGTTTGAATTTTGGGTCCCTTTTCCTGTGGGTTTTAGCTGCGGGTGGAGAGGTACTTGTTGGCAGTTTCAAAAGAATGTTCGATTCTTTATCCATCTTTCCTTTGCCTTTATCCGTGTGCGAGACACCTTTGTGCTCCTCTTTGCTTTGTTGGCTAGAATCTTTTTTGCCCTCAATTTCCTTGGCTTCATCTTTATCCGTGTGCGTCTCGACACCTTTGTGCTCCTCTTTGCTTTGTTGGCTAGAATCTTTTTTGCCCTCAATTTCCTTGGCTTCATCTTTGTGCTTTGGTTCCAACCCATTGCCATGTCTTTCTTAAAGTCATCTTTATCATCTTCTTTGCTTGGCTTCTTGGTGGGGCTCTTCTTATCGTCCCCTTTTGAACTTTTGTCCTTTCTCAGTGGCCCATTCTCGATCTCAATTAGCAAGTCATCAAGGCCATTGTGCTCCTCTAGCTCTAGGAGGTCGGGGTATGCAACATGTTTTGTGTTATTAAGTAGGCTTGGCTTCTATTTGCTTATCCATTTGTTTGCAAATTCTTATATACAACATTAAAAATAGATCTGAAGGGTATGCTGGGCACTTAAGCATACTAAGCTTTTGATACCCTATAAATAGCAACCCTCTTACCCTCTGCCTGCTAGAATTCTATGTCTTTAGTGAAATAGTGCTTTGTGCATATAAATTTTGTTACAATATGGGGCGTTGGTCTAGCAGTGTAGATGTCCATGGGCTCATGTAAGGATAAGGACACTTGAAAGATTAGCATAGTAAGGTATGTGTCCACCATCAACACATGTACTTGTTTGTTTATGTTCTCTAAGCTGAGCAGAGGCACTTCCAGTGATATTTTTTGATATAAGGCCATAAGGCCGAGTGCAACCAATTTCAAGTACCTTACTAGGTGGTGGCTTTGATCCACAAGCTCTGGGATCTCAATGGCTATGTGGGTAAGGATAGCTTCTTTGTCTACGTCTGGCTTTCTTCGAGAATGGAGAAAAGAGAGTCGAGGGGCTTCCAACTTCCCTTTTCTTTAGTGCCACCACCTCTAACCTTTTGATTCTCTCTTTGGCTTCCAAATGTGCCTTCATGCAGACATTTGTACTATTTAGAGATTTTTGCATGGTTTCTAATTGAATTCTTAGCTTGCCTTAGCTCCCCACTGAGCCTTGGTCAGCTCTATGTTAAGCTTTTTGTTAGTGTCATACTTTTTTTTAGATAGGCATTGGCCTTGTTAAGGTGGTTTTGTAAAGTGTCAACCTTTTGTGTTTTTGTAGAAAGCAAGGCTTGCTGTTGGGTATAAGAATGCATAAACTCCTTGTTCTTGGCCTCTAGCAATGCTTTTGAGCCCTAAATGTGCTAATTTTCTTTTTCTAGATTGTCTATGGTTGTTTGGGCTTCTTGAAGCTGTGCTTTATATTGTTCCGTTTTAGAATTGTGAGCTTGTGAGTAATTTAAGAGTGTTATAGATAATTGACTCAGCATAGGCTTGCCACCTTTGAAGTGGAGGGGGCTAATTCCTTTGTTAAGACTAGTTTAGTCTCTTTGGAAAGCATCTTGGATTGGCTAGACCATTTGGTTGGGATCCTAACTCTATCCCTTCTTGAATTGGCTGACCATTGGGTTGGGATCCTAACTCTATCCCCTTCTTCAATGTCTTCTTGGTTTTGCTCCTTGTCCCCTTGTATAATACCTTTGGGTTGCAATGGAGTTGCCTCTTCTTTGGTGTCCTCCCCCTTCTTCAGTGTCTTCTTGGTTTTGCTCCTCGTCCCCTTGTATAATCCTTGTGGGTTGCAATGGAGTTGCCTCTTCTTTGGTGTCCTCCCCCTTCTTATCCTTCTTTGCCTCTTATGTGTCATTATATCTATCTCTGAGCTTGATTGTTCCATCGTTTGGCCCTGCTCATTGATGATGACAAACAACTTTATTCGTATTTTCTTTGGCCTTTATGAATCTTGTGTATCTTCATGTTCTCTTTTTTGACTAGGCTCCTATTCACCTATGGGGGTTTGCTGGGGCTTCGGGTCCTTTGTTGGAGTTGCTCTAGTTGGCCTTTGCAATGGTGGGGGCAACCTACTTGTGGCATGCATGCCTTGATAGATTTGGGTGAGTAAAGGTGCAATCCGTAGATACAGCTTCTTGGGGTTATTTAGCTTGCATGTCTTGACTACCTACCTCATAATGGACAAGCCCCGCAAAGTTCTCCTTTACTTGCTGGGGTTTCTAGCACTTCAAGGCTTGTTGAATCTAGTCAGGATGCTCACATCTGCTTGTGTGGTCCTATAGGGTTCGTAAAATGATAGGTATGCATAAAAGAGTCTACATGGCATGGTGAACTATGGCAAGGTGATTTCATTCCATTAGGGTTTTTGCTGAATGGTCTTGAAGCACCCATTCTTCTCGGCTGGGGTGTTGATTTTCTTGTCCCATTTCTTGGTCACTATGGGCGGATTCAATGCCTACTAGATTAAATATGGGGTGATTTTAACGATGTGTTTTTTTTCCTCCTTTCCAAAAGAGCTTACAGCCATGTATTATGTGTTTTGACTATAATAAGGAGCAATAACCTCACAACATCTTTTGAGGTCTATGCCTCAGGGTGGCAACTCCAAGATGGGCAACATCCCTATCTTGCCTAATCCTGTAGAGAATCAGTTTTTGCTATGCATCCAACAATGTATGCAAGACAATGTTGACACTAAAATACTTAAACAGCATCCTATAATTTACTACTTTCTATCACAAGGCAAATACACTTGCCTAATCCTGCAGATAATCAGTTTTCGCCAGGCATCCAATAATGTATGCAAGGCAATGTTGACACTAAAGCACTTAAACAACAACTTGTAAGACTGCTTCTACAATGGGGGCCCTGCACGTTGTGCACGAACAACTGTAGGGCCAATTGAAATGATGAACTGGACCACACTGTCCGACACCAAAGGGGGCAAGCAATCTCTCTAGGTATTCACTGCTGCTACTTGCAAGTGACATGCTAAGTCTGTACCTACAAATAGTACTGTCTGCACCTGCCTGCGGTTACACCTGTAAATACTGCGGTCTGCACCTATCAATGATTGCGGTCGCATCTTCATGCTCGATACTAGCCACGATCTCCATCACTGGTTTAAGTTGATTCGATACATATAGAATAGGAAAATACCTGGCGTGTGGCATTCATTTTATAGAGGTGAAGGTGGAGAAGTATGGAGGGAAGCGCTTCACTGCATGATCTGATTGCAAAAACAATGGGGATTTATGTCTTTATACTTGAATGTGTGATGGTGCAATTGGATGATTGGAAGACAAATGATTGGACTCTGGAGTCGAGCAATCGAATCTCTCGATTATATACTAGCGATCGAACGCTGGCAATTGGATGATTGCAAATTCGATCGTCTTAATAAGGTGATTGGAGTTGGTACGATTGGGCAATTGAAGTTTTTAGACGATTGAAGTGGTGGTCATCTATGGTCTAAGCGATTGGATTGTGCTGACGAGGTCATAGGAGATCCAGTTCGATGATTAAAGGTCGTAGGAGATCCATTTCGGCAATTAGTGATTGGAGGTATCGAATTGGCAATTTAAGAGGTCAATTAGAGAGTTGAATGACCTTTCGATTGCTGATTTTTATTTTTATTTTTAAAGGAGGTGATTCTTCCTGGTGGTGCATGGGTCCCAATAGTTAATTATTGCCTGGATGCATATGCCTGGACACCCCTAGGTATGCTTTGAATGCATGCACAAGTACACTTAGGCGGGGTCCATGGGCTTTTGATGGCTTGGTTCATGTGTGCTTTGTCTATTTTTAAAGGCATAGCTCTGTTACTCCTTTTGACTTATTTGGACTTGACCTTTATGCTTATTGCATCCCATATAGGTGACTCAATTGAACCTTTATGCTTGTCTCTCTAGCACAAGCGCTTCAACATGTGAAAAATGGAATTGTGCCAATGATGTGACTCCCTAAGGAATTACGCTTGGGCTCGTTTTAACCTTTCACAACCTGACTCTTGTAAGATGAACAAGTTCTTACAACATCCATAGGATGGGAAGACCATAGAGGAGTATCATCAAGCCTTTGCCATTCTCCTTCATTTTGCCCTAGCAATGGATGAAATAACCCTTCCCAATTAATTCTTTTGCAATATCTACCCACCTCTTAATAGGTGGTCAAGAATGTAAAGCCTTCATCAACATCCGAAGCTGTGAAAATGACTGAGGATTTTGCTCAAGCCTTTCCAAGTGAATCCTTCTGCGCCACAAGCCTCTATCCCCTCTTGCCTTTCCAAGTGAATCCTTTGTTCTAGATAATGTTTCCAATCGCCCTACACCGAATTGGAATCATGGGGGAAGAATCAGAGTCGAGGATGAGGGTGATAAACTTGAAGAAAGTTTTCTCTCAGTGCTAGCTTCAGATATACCATTTTTGATATATGAGAAGCGAAAGAGGAAGACAAGTGCTATAGATGTCACCAACAAGGCCATTAGATTAAGGATTGTACCAAAATCAACCTAGACCTATTTTCTCTCTATATAGAGCAACCATGGACCCCAATATCAAAAACCTATTATCTATGACTAGAGCTACCAAGACCCCCACCTCAAAGCTAGGAAAATATAAGAGAACGATTTTTGTTATGAGAATTTATTTTAAGCCTTTTAAAAGCATTATATTTAGATTTTGTATTATTTACAAAAGCATTATATTTGATAGACTTTATAAAGAGATTGACTAAATATCTAAACGAATCCATTTTCTTTTTCTTTTTCTTTTTCTCAGGGAAAAGATCCTTCAATTAGTTAAAGAAAAAATAGCCACAAAGGGCTAAGTACAACCACGAAGGGCTAAATACAAACTCGCCTCATATAAGGGCGAGAAAAAAAGTGATCATAAGGGGAGAGATGCTTCTGCTCCGGCTGGTTGCTCTATCAGGAGAAGGCTATCTCATACATGGGGAGGGGGAAAAGCAACCACACAGGTGGTCTGTAATGCTAAATGGGGTCACCGGGCCTCCACAGTCTCAAGGAGGCTTCCCGCCGCTTCCGCATGCGGTCAAAACCTCCCTGCAGGTTCCCCGACTAACCATAGAGGGTGTGAATGATGTCGAGCCATATGCTCCTGATGGTCTCAACCGACGGAGTGTGGGTCCCTCGATGGCCTCGCTACATCTAGCATGCCAGATGTGCCAGGCTGCTATGCTATTGCAAATCTCCTATCGCTGGCATAAGCCTGGTCGCCAAACACCTGCAAGTGCGGCTGTGATTGGTACTACCGCTATACGATGGTGGGAGACCTAAAGGGTAAATCCTCCCCCATCCTCCTCGTAAGTCCTGACCACTCAAGCCTCGGTGGCCCAAGTGACAGTTCCCTAAGTGATGATCCGTGTTGATGCCCTGTCTATAGTGAAGATGCGAAGAATCCGCTGCCAAACCCGCTGAGCCCTCAGGCGATCCCAAAGGCAATGTCTGAGACTCCTGAGGGTGGCCGCACCTCGGGCAAGCTACTGATCAACCTCCGACTCCCAGCTAAGTACCCACCGCTAGACTCCTGTGAGCTGTCAACCAAAGGAAGAGGGTGATCTTCCTCGGTCGAAAGCTATGCCAAAGCCTCTTCCAAAAATCTAAAAGAAAGTGCTGTGAGATAGGCCGTGAGACTGCCAGTGTGTTGTTGCTGTCTCTCTGACATCTAGATCCTGCAGCGACCGAGCCACGCTATATATGCAAAGAAAGGGGCATCTAGAGTCTCCACCCTATCTATGGGATCATGCCAAGTCCACTCTCCAGGGTCCCACTGCAACCACAACCACCAAAAACTCTCCCTAGCCACCTTGGCCGGTGCTGGATCTATTTGCCATGCACGTGCTCGAAAACCAATCACCCTCACCCTCCAAGGGGTGCTCTGATCTCTCTAATTTGCCATGTAATCCAATAGAAAAAGTGAGCAGACCATTGTCCTCATCTGGTCCATGGACTACCACGAGGATATCGTGTCTGGTGAACATGCGTAGCCACACTGGGGGGGATTGGGTCTAGAATAGGAGTCAGCCACTCCGGAGGAATAGCTGAGTCAATGTCGATGCTGAGCCTGTTTCTACCTCGGATCCTTGTCAGGCCTCTCTCTTGCTCCTCTTGAGGTAACTGCCTATGTGGAACCCAATCTCCAAGAGACCTAGCTGGTCCTATGCTCAAGGTGCCCTAGGATATGTGCGGCCACTAGGTAAGCGGATCAGGGGGTTCCAGATCAAAGGCTGCCGAAGTTGCTCCTCTGAGGCCACTAGAACAAGTTGTGTGAGGGCTCGATTGAGATGATCCCAAGCACGAAGTAGATTGGCTGCGAATCTGTCCTCAAAGGCAGGACTAAAACCACAGGCTCGCATCTCTGTGAAGATCCATCTAGTACTCTACGGCCACGAGCCTCCAAGACTCACAGTGTGGGGGGTTGAAATCCGGGCCAAGAGGAAATCCTTCCAAGGCTCACCACTAGGTAGGAGTCCTTTGACAATCAACTTGCCCAAGAGGGCATGACTCTGTATAGCTGGATCAATGAGGGCGAGCCCCCCTCTGCTATGTGGCTGTGTGAATGATCACTCTCCATGCCACCTTGGCCCTGGCTAGAGCCTCCCATCACTACCGGCCCACAAGAAGTTCCGGATCAAACATTGTACCTGGCCAATACAAGCCTGAGAAAAGGCCCAACACGAGGTGATGTACCACACGGTGGCAAAGCAGTACCTGGTTTGCCGCCACCAATCTGCTTGCTAGGGATAGTCTCGCCGAGTTCGAATATAGAAGCTTCTTCCGAATACTCAAAAGAAGTGGAGTGAGCTGCTGCTCGGGAGAGATAATAATGCCAACCTGGCAACTGAGGTATCGGACTGGAGTGTCCCTTAGGATCCACTAGAAAGTGTTAACTGGTTGCTAAGTCGGGGTGGGTGCTGAGCCTACCCAAAAACCACACGACTTATGCCAGTTGATCTGTGCTCCTAATGTGCAGCAGAAAATCTCTATCGCCTCCGCGAATCTCTAGAGATTCCCATCTCCAACAAGGTAGGCTGTTGTATCGTTTGCAAACTCTGAGTCCAGCAACTCCTCCTGTGTGCGGAGGGGAAGGCGCAATCCTTGAAGCCCGGTCTCCTAGGCAGAGAGAAAACTACTCATGGCCTCAACGATAAATAGAAAGAGGTACGGTGCTAGAGGACAACCCTATTGAACCGAGCGAGAAAGGGGAAATCTGTCGCCCTCGGGCTCCTTGAATGAGAACCTGGTTGTGAGATGCTAAATAAAGTCCCAAGACTCCACAAATCCACTCCATGGGGAATCCCATCCAGCTCATAGTGCCCTCCAAAAAGCTCCAATCCACCCTATCATAAGCTTTCTCAAAGTCTAGGAGTAGCACAATGAGGTCCTGCTGATGTATCCTAGCCGAAGCTGTCGCCTCCCAAAAGATAAAGATGTCTAGAATACTCCGATCCTGAACAAAACCAGTCTGAGTGTTGTGGATCAAGTCTGGGAGGGAAGGCTGAAGACGGCTGCTGACGGCCTTGGCCAAAATCTTGTAGGCCGTCCCTAGAAGGGTGATGGGTCTCCACTGCCAGATCTCCAATCTATCACCACCCTCCTTGGGAATCAAGTGTATTAAGCCCTCTGTGAGCCTCTTTGGCATGGCATATGTGAGCATAATCTCATTAAAGGCAGCGTAAAGGCCACCTTCCATAAGGTCCTAATGGCGAAGAAAGAAAGAGATAGGAAGCTCATCCGCCCCGGGCATTTGCCCTTGGGTAATGCCTTCACCGCCTCCGCAAACTCCTCTACAGTGAAAGGGGTCAATAAGAAAGACTGAAGACAAGGGAAACCACCTTTCTCATGTGTCTCCAGACTCTCGCGTGCGTATCCATCACCTGGGGGGATAATGGGACACCAGTGAGAAGAGACTTGAAGAAATCCATGGCGATGGCTTTCACTTGTGGGGGATTAGAAACAATAGCTCCATCTTGGCCACGTAGCCTACGGATATCGTCTCTCCTCCTGTGTGGGTTGACTATGTCAAAGAAGTCTTCAGTAATTCTGTCATCACCAGCCTGAGTCTAGAATGAAGCCTTGGAATGGTATCTATACTCCACCCTCCTTTCCTCAATGGACCGAATCTTCGTGCGGGTGGCAGTGATCTGACTCTCAATCCATGGGCTATCTATGGAACTCTCCTAAAGACACTGTAAAGAGGCTAGGCCTCTTCTCAGACTCCTTTCTTGCTCCCGAAATCCCTCCAATCTACTTTGGGCTACCTCCTGTAAGAAAGTACTTACCTCCCCAAGGCCATCATCCAAAGTGCATGCTGCAGATTTTGAGGAAAAGTCCAGTCCTGCCCATATCTGCTCAATCTAGCTACAAATCTCGGGGTCTTGAATGAGGCTGGAGCTCACATGTTTGTCATGCCTCCATGGGTCCTCTAGGGACAGAATAACTGGGGCATGATCTAAAAATGTATTGCTTGCCAGAATACCAACCATACCTCCATGACTGCAAGCCCACTCGTCAACATAACGCCCAAACTCTGGAAGATGCCAAGGGTCCTGTTTCCCTAACAATCAATATCATCTCCTCCCATGCAGAGTACTTTGCTCCTGAGACTGTGGTTGTGCCACCTCTAAGTCTGTTCTCTATTGCCTCTATCATGTTGAAGTCACTGCCCATGCACCAAAAATCAGCCTAGGACAGGGCCTGTCGAACAGTGCTCTAAAAGATAGCTCTACCTACAGCCGCATTCGGGACGTAGATGTTGAGGAAGCCAATGCTATCCTCTCCAATCAGAATGGTAACCCACTGAGCACGTCCTGGAACTATGACTCTTGATCCTATCATAGACGACAGAGGCTGCTCACATTGACAGAGGCTGCTCACACTCCTGGCCGAAGGATGGAGACCAAAAAGTATAACTCCTGCATGGTAGAATCTTCCCGCAATGCGGCAAGTACACCCCCCTCAGTAAGATGGTGCTCCTAGAGGAAAAGAATGTCGATAGGTCCCCCCCACCATAGCTCGATGCAGCTCTCCTCTAAGGACACCTCGTCTCTGAAAGCACTGAGGCCCCCCTAAGCCCTGAATGTTCCCTGAGACAATCCTCATATCAATCTTTGTGTGAGGCGGAAGTACCGAAACTGCCCTCCACTCGAAGAGTCTTGGGCGCACAGGCGGAATAGTCACAATCTGTCTTGGTGTAGTCACGCCAAGTGGGCGTGGATCCTACCCTCCATGTACTGTCACTCTACCTGCGCACGAGAGTATGCATACTTTGTGCTCCATCGATCACAATGGAGATATCTGTAGGAAGGGGGGAGAGGTACGGCGAGAGAGGTATGCATGAACAAAAAAATAAGCACATCCAGGCTGGAGGTCACCATCTCCCCTCCCTGGTCTTTGTGGGCTTATCCACCAAGCTCCATCCTGGCCAAAGGCCATAGATGAGTACGACGTTGGTGATTCGGAGATCCTGCAGATGATGCGATAGCTCAACTGCCTGATCCTGAATGGTAGCAGCCATCTCGGGGGTTGCGCTCAAGGGGAAAGAGAAGATCACCGTGCCATTCTCTGGCATAGAGGGTCTAGAGCGGTGGAAGACCACACATACCCAAATAGGGGCTACGGTCTCCTCGAACCTATCTATCCCTTCCGTTTGGAAGACACCAGAAGAAACTATATTCCATAGGCTACCCCAAGAACTTGGGGGGCCCACCTGGAGACTCAGGTGGGAGAGCCCTCACTGGTGAGGCCGCAATGTTCATCTCTACTGGCTCGGAGAAGTGATGAGTCAGGCGGCAAACGGTACTTGCCGGCTGTCTCCTCTCCGGATCAGGGGGGCTGCACGAGGCCGACTAGAATGCTCTAGAGAGGCAAGGGGGATGGTAGGCACAAGGGAAGAGGAAGGGGCAAATGGAGTGATTGCGGGTAGAGTCAGAGGTGAGGGTGGGGGGAGTGGGAAGGCAAGAGAGGCTTTAGAGGGATGCTCCTAAGAGGTATCCATTGGAGAGGAAGGCTGCTGGGGAAGGCTCCATGAAGCGAAGGTGGGGTCAACCTGCCCCACTGGGCACTGAGGGCCAAAGGAGAAGTCACGACGACAAGGAATCGATCGCCACATTAGGGGAGCGGGATCCTCTTCGTGATTGGAGGGGGCCCGCCGTCTGTGGACAGGTGTTGTGATAAGTGCTCAAAACGGCTCTTTGACAAAACCGAATTCTCCTACATGCTACCAGCTTGGCACACACGGCCGGTGACGCTAAATCTGGTGCTCAGCTAGGTGACCGGGGCGGGGGCCAACCGTTCGCCACTCTCCAGCTGATGGGTCATCCATGGTTGGAACCTAGTACTCCGCGGCCTGGGAACTCCTTGCTCGGTCCCTTGATGAGGATCTGAGTGGGAAGTAGGAGGGGGGAACCACCGGGGACGGTCACCTAGACTAATGCCGAGAGCAAACTCTAGCCAGATGACCCATCTGTCTACAAATAAAGCATTGGCCTGGAAGGCCGTAATACTCCACTCACTGCATAATGGGGTCGCCTCGAAGACTGGGAATAGATATCATGTGAGGCACAGAATCTGGCGAGGCAATACAGATGCAGAGAGATCGAATCTCGGGTGCTCATGCGAGGGCCGAGGCAGCAGTGGGAGGGGATTCCATCAATCTCCCGATGGCAGCAGTGGGAGGGCCGAGGCAGCAGTGGGAGGGGATTCCATCAATCTCCCGATGGCACCACCAATCACTGAGAGAAGAGAAAGGTATTGCCTCCGGAAAGCAGACTGTCATCATAGGAAAGCCTAAAACTCTAGCTAATGGGTTAGATGTCGGTCGAAGCTGTGCTGCCACCATGCAAAGAAGGCTTGGGTTGTATAATGGGGTCGCCCCGAAGACTGGGAATAGATATCATGTGAGGCACATAATCTGGCGAGGCAACACAAATGTAGAGAGATGGAATCCTGACATCTCGTGAGAGGGCCGAGGCAACAATGGGGGGAGATTCCATCAATCTCTCAATGGCACCACCAATCATCGGGAGAAGAGGAAGGTATTCCTTCCGGAGGCTTGGAAAGCAACCTGTCATGGGAAAGCTTGAAACTCTAGCTAATGGGTCGGATGCCGGATCAAAGCCGTGTTGCCACCATGAAAAGAAGGCTTGGGCCGTACACAGTGCATTGGGGCTCATTTGCATGAGAAGATCAGATGTCGCTGGTGAGTTGAACTCAACATGGTAGTAGCTGCGTCCCAAAGGATGAATACCTGCGATCTTCGCTAGCGCACATAGGAGGCTAGCCTGAAGAAGATCTCTGAGTTGGCCACGCGTGGGGCGGCTACCGACAATCTTGCATACCAAAGTGGAGGCCTCTAGGGATGCAACAGTTGTAGCGAGAAGTTGCAGGTCCGCTTTGAAAAACAAAAGGTAGGTAACGATGACCTCGGTCGCGGGAGACGGAGCGGAGCGGCTGCCCATGGAGTCCACTTGGGGGCGAAGACCAAAAGAAGACGAAACTTACCAAGAAAATGAAAAAATGCACACAACCTGAGGGCGCTATTGGAGGAACAAGGAAGGGCTAGAGATGGCGAAGAAAGGAAAGGGGAAAAGAAGAAGAAGAAGAAAGAAAGAAAGAAAAAAGAAGAAAGAAAGAGAAAAGAACGAAAAAGAAAAAAGAAGAAAAAAACGGCGAAGGCTGGGTGTAGAAAGAAAGCTAAGGAACGGGGGGCGGCACAGAAGGAAGAGGCGGAAAAGAGGGGGGCTGCAGTCGGGTAGGGTAGGGGCGGCACAGAACAGGGGGAGAAGAGCAATGGGCTATGGGGTAAGGCGGAGGAGCTAAGACAGTGGGGCATCGGCAGCGACGCGGATCAGGAGGGGGGGAGCGCAGCTGTTCGAACGACCAATTGTCACTTTTTTACAAGCATGAAATCCATTTTATTTAAGAACAATGCCATAGAAAAAATCAGGGAGAAAGTTACATAGGTAGATTAGTTAGAGGCTCATCAAATCCCAAAGGATGAGTTACGTAGGCTTAGGCATTAAGAACTATCTCAATTTTTCATGGGCCGCAAAGATGATGAAACATTAGAGGGTGCACACACCAGCCACGTTAAAAGCTTATAAAAGAAAGCTTTTAAAGTGGGTGCACACCACCCACTTTAAAAGCTTATAAAAGGAAATCAATAATGATCTTGTAATGTACATAGCCTAGAAGTGTAAATAATTTTAGAGTAAGACACCTTGAACACCCATTGGCCAAGTGTAAACAAAGAGGTCATCTATATAAGTCACTTTTGAATAAAGAGAAGAGAGCAACCCCATGATACAATCTTAAGTCTCAAATTCTAAAAGAAGCTAGATATGCTTCTCTCGTGGGCTAATGACCTTAACACCTTACTAATCAATAGTTGGTCCCATGTGGATGATACCCCCTTAGAAGGGCATGACCAAAATAACTTGGATATGCTTCTGTCATGCACCACAACTGACCTCGACACCTTACCAATAGTCAGTCCTTGTGTATACACTTACCCTCATCAACTGCACCCTGGTCTTTTACTTGCTTTAATTCAATATATTTTTATCCCCAACTCTACTCAACCCCCCACCTTCCACACCATCCTAGCCCGTGTAGAAACCCACCCTTGCCACCCTCTTCTTCTATAACCAAGCCATCTCCTTCTAGGATACTACACTTTTATACTCCATTGAATCACATTCAATTATGTCCCACCTTGCCATATGGTACCACTTTTTCGTTAATTCTACACTCTTTACTGAGGAATATCATTTTCTCAAACTCATAGCACTACTCAACCTCAACTACTCCTTCAACAAAGACTTGCTTTACCCGTGAGGACTCTTTTTCTTCTCCGAGGATTGAAGTCAACCTATCGGCAGCTTTGTCACATGATCAATAACCAATATAACGCACATCACATCCTCTGACTATATTAAATATTCTACACTTATTACCTCAAGCAAGCCCTTGCCCACTAGAGATGCCACCATTGACACCATCCATGTGGTAGGCACATCTCCATTGATGAGGCCTATGCCTTTTTCCAAAGCCACAAGCATGTAGAGGAAGAGCATGACCTGAGATTCCTTAGAAGAGGCAAACAAGCCAGGGACAGTGACCCAACCTTCTAGAGAAGAATATTTTCAAGTTGATGAGGCATAGATTTTTGGAAGTTTAGGCGACCAAGCATATCTCCATTTGACAAAAACCCAACCCCGACAATGAGTGATCCTAAAACCATCACCCACCTTGTCTAAACCTACACCGAGACCCATATAACCCTCCCGTCAAACAATCCTTTTGCATCATCTTCCATGGGATTACCTACTTCATCCATAGTTCAATCCCCTAGACTCAAGCTTCTCCCTCAACTTAACCACCTCATCAACTATATCCATGAGCCCCCATCATCAAATCGTAAATCATTCCATGAGGGGTGAGACCTCAATGAGGTGCCACCGTCAACAACCACTTCAGAAGAAGATGATATGGGAAGGACCCAGTGGAAGGACCTAGGAGCATCAAGTCACATACCCACCCAATGTGTGGGACCTCACGTTCCAAGGTAACTTTCATGACAGCCTTGATACACCCTTGAAGATGGCTAAAATCTACATGTTGTGACGAGTGGAAGATTGATCACTCGAGATGATGTGGGCTCTCATGATTCTTTGCCTAGTTTTTGAAGAAAATTTATAGTTAGCTTCCTCTCTAGTATGTCCATGTTCTCCTAAAATTTTGTTTCATTTAGACAAAAGGTCAGTGAGATATTAGCAATTTCTCACAGCCTTCTTCTTTGTTTTTTTTGAGAAAAATTTTATAGGTTAACTTCCATATTCTGGCAAAAAAAATCATTTCATTTAGATAAAAGCTCAATGAGATGATACTAATTTCTCATGCCGCCTTGTAGTTACCCTTTCTCTTGTTTTTTTGAGTGTAAATAGAGTACTATAGCACTCTCTTTATAGTTTTAGGAAGCTTGAGAATGATAAAAACATTTTGCTCATTGTATTATGAAGCTTTCAAATTTTTAATGTTTGTTTGTTTAAATAGTGTTGCACTAATGTTACATTTTTCTCTTTTCTACAAGTTTTATGTAGGTTATAACAGTTTGTGTTTTGTTGGTTTTGAAAGTTTGAAGATTTTTACTTCACAATTATCTAGAAGTAAGCACTTTTCATTATCTTGTCCTTTTAAATCTTTGGTTCTTTTTAGATTTTAATTTCTTATATTTTGCTATTTTTTGAATCTTTAGTGTTTCTTTATTGTTGCAGATTTTAAAGCTTTATGTTTTGTTAGTTTTAAGACTAGTTTGGAAAAGTAAAAGATAATAAGCAATTTTTATTCTGATGTTATTCAAAGTTTATAAATCTTTCACTATTAATTTTTATTTTTTCATTTTGTTGTTAATCTTGTGGTTTAGATTAATTTTTAATATGGCTAATACTAAGTATTTATATCTTTGCTATTTTATGCAAATTTTGAATCTTAAGGTTTTTAGGTTTCAAGACTATCTTAGGTTTTCTTTCGCTCATTCTCTCGCCTTACTCTCTCTCCCCCTTGCCTCTCTTACCTCTTTCACATCCTATCCTCACCTCTCCACTGCAGATCTGCCATATCAAGCAAGTAAGGGTCAAGGATTTTGTTAAGATTTGTAAGTTTTTAGGATTATTTTGAGTTTAAAGTTTTTTTTTTTTTTTTTTTTTGTAGGCTTCTCTTCCCCCTCTTCTCCCTCAATCTTTCCCTTATTCTCTCCCTTGCAAGAAGGTAAGAGTGGCCTATGTGTTATGGTTAGTTTTTTTTTAGTTTTATAGTTTTTTTTAAGATTTTAAAAGTTTTGCATAAGCTAATGTTTTCTTGTTTATTTTGGTTTGTTCTTTGTTTCTAGGTTATCTATGTTGAAGCCTAGAATCAAGCAATCTCTCTACAAGCAAGCAATATCTCTATGGGTAAGCCTTAAACACACCATATTTTCATATGATGCACCCCCAGGTGCTTTGGGAGCATTTACTTTACTTTATTTTTTTCACTATTGATGCATGCTCTCTTTATGTATGCATAAAGTGCTTTATGCATGCTCTCTTTGAGTATGCATAGAGTAAAGAGCATGTATATTCTATGCATGCATAGAGCATCAAACTAGCTTGCATACTCTATGTATTCATAGAGCATGCATACTCTTTATGGATGCATACAACTCTTCTTAACCACCCGAGGTATGCTCTTTCACTATTTATGCTTTTCTTGTTTTCATGCTTAGAGAGAGCATGATTTATGCATAGTCTAAGCTTATGAATATTATTTTTGAATTGTATTTCACTTGTGTTAGTTTTGTTATGTTTTAGGATCATGCTACTACAAATCGTGCCCATGTGCAACTGCCACAAAGAAATGGAAACGTGGGAGTAGAGGCTGAAGCTGCAAGAGGATTTAGTAAAGATGATGATGAGGACCTCGATGCAACGCTAACTCCCTAGACTTTTATTTATCCTTTCATTTTGCCTATGATAAGGATTTTCTCTTTTTTTTTGCATATGATAAGGGATTTTGTTTTTTCCATAATCTGAGATGTACTTCTTCAGCGATAATGAAAACTATACTTGGCTTCAATCTTGTGCAAGATTTGTTGTCTTTCATATCCCAATGTTTAGAAGAGCTATGCATGAGAGCTCTATGTTTTTATACTATGTTTTATTTTTCATGCATGTGTTAGTTTTTTAAAAAAATTAATGGGGGGGGGGGGAGGTGGGATAGAATGGGAGAGAGAGAAGTAGAACCATTTCTCTCCCATTCTATTCTCCATCATTTTTTCAAAGTTCTCTCCTGCATCTATGCACGAGAGAAATCTGTGAGGCTATGTGCGAGGCTATGTGAAGCTATACGTGGCTAATTTGTCTATATTTAAAGTACTTGGATAATTTCCATACTAAGATTGGTGCATTGTTTTATAATAATAAGAACACAAGTTGCTAAGCTGCCCAATAAATCTTCTTTTATGATTTATTATATGTTTTGTCTACGGGAAAACTAATTATGGTACCTTGCAATATATTCCACTCTTATCTTTGTCTAGTCTAGAATGGCCACTACCCACCTTTGAGCTCATTGTAGTTTGCAAGCTTAAGCTTACCAACTGATGTACAAGCTAGGCTCCAAAGATGATCATTTGAGTTGGTTTTTTCCATTTGGTTATTTTGTATATTTCTTTGTGACATATAAATGGAGAGAAGAAAACCAAATTCACTTATGCCAGCAAAAGTCCAAATTAGAATTACTTACTTATTTCTTGGGTGAACAACGGAATACAAAGAGAACTAATCACGATGATACAATTGAGTGCTGAGTATAAGTACTAATGTGTTCATTCATTGTCACATTACAGTCACTTGCTCTCCACTATTTAGCCTTCCTTGCACTCTATCCTGTTCCGTTACTCTTGTGTTTTGTCTTGCGCTAGTGTATCATCGTGGTGGCTGCTTGTGTGGCTTTTGATGAGTGGATTAACTCAGTATGCTCACGTTGTAGACTAGATCTACCCTAGGTTTTATAAGACCATAGAGCTTGAGTCGTTGTTATCTCACCTAGAGCCTAACAACTTAGTATTGGCTATGTTTTTATTAGGATGTGATGACGTAACCTTCTCCATCCCCGACTTTGCATCCACATGGGTCCCTATTGACTTTCTTTTCTCCACAAAGAGTGGAGATAGCCACAAAAAAGTCATTAAAAGAGAGCTCTAGCCCATGTCTCCCCAAACCTCCTCTCACAACCTTCATCCCTACCTCCTACAAATAGCATATTCTAATCGATTTCATTGAATGTGATATTGATTTTACAATTTACATTTTATCATCAGACATTCAAGCAAATCGTGACCATGATGATCCTATTCACTAACATCTCGTGATTGACATACCTGGATTGGAGCTAGTAGAGACAACTCTAGACCCTCAGCTGAGCATAGTCTTTAACTAGCACTTATAGATATTCAACAACCCTCAGAGTATCACCCTCATGGCCCACCACTTGTATCCTTGACTCCTGTCATCATAGAGGATAAGGAGTACCTGCTCTTACAAGACGTCTTGGTGGAGATCTTGGTCATGAGTGAGGATGAGTTGTATTGCCTTCTTGCAAGAGAAGCTATTTTTTGCTCCAGCTCCAAAATCATCCTTGGAAGAGAATCTGCCCTTGAATTGATGTGGAATGTCCTCGCCTTGCACTGATTGTAGTAGAATTGGGCAATTTGAGGCAAATAATGCACAAAAATGAGGTAGCGCCTCTTCTGGGAGAGAGTAGGAGGCTATGGCGGAAGAAAAACCAGAGAATTATGGCTGCAAATTAGTGATTAAACAGAGGGTTATGCGGCCTATTGCTTAATCAAAGCAATTGTAGGCTTCCTATTGACCATTCCCACAAGCTATAGCACTCAAATGAGGTAGCGTCTTCATGAGAGGGAGGTATGAGGAAAAGTGCAATTTCCAGCCAGCTTAAACAGTAAAAAATCAGCACCTAATGATGCTTAGGATGAGCTCTGGGCAGTGGAGAGCATGCCTGCTCTGATACCAGTTGTTGGAGCTGGTGTGTGCCTACTCTATGTGCAAGTTAGAGGAGCTTGTGAGCTTTCCATTAAAGCTTGCAAAAGAGGGAGGAAGAAGCACAGAATACTCATAGAAAAGTAACGCCTTCATTGAGGCATGCAAATCGTTATTTTCAGCTTAGGTGGCCTTTTACAACATGTGGCTTTGCTTACAACCTTAGAAGTACAAGGGTGCTCCTATGCTAGCTCTTAACACTAGAGCTTGAGCTTACAAACCTTACAAACACACTAGCACCACAGCCGAGGTACTTTTTTCCTCTTTAGAAGGGTTTTTCCCTTGTGTTAGTATACACCCATCTTGGGGTATACTTACCATCTTAGTACAACACACATTCATTATCTAACTATCATCTCATTTGTTGTGTGCTCCCTTGAGCTTCTCCACCACTTTGTGTGTGTGTGTGTGTGTGTGTTCCTACAACCCTATTTCCAACATTTGGTAGTCAAAGTATACGCTTCTCGCCCTTGTGCTGCTACCTACCCTTTAACCCGAGTTGCTTGTCTTCTTGAATCGGATGATTAAGGAGATCTTCTAGGAGAAGAAACAGGACCGTGAAGCGTGGAGTATGTTGTACTAAAGTTTTTTGGTTGGATTTTTGTTCTGGGTGCGTTTTAGGGGCCGTTTGCGTGGTTTTCAATTTTTTGCATACATCTTTGGGGACTAGATTTACATTTTTCTTCATCGGATTCTAGAGAAGTATTGTTAGATCTACTACAGACGCGACTAGATTTACATTTTTCTTCATCGGATTTTGGAGAAGTATTGTTAGATCTACTACAGACGCGACTAGATTTACATTTTTCTTCATCGGATTTTGGAGAAGTACTGGAGATCTATGAGCTATACTTCAGTGATATCAATGTCTACATCTTATGACGACGAGTAAAATTTATACTCACTTTACTCTGCATTTCTTTCATATACCTTGTAGGTCTCCATTATGAGCAGCCTTATTAGTAGAGCCACCTTGGTTGCATCAAAGTATCAATTTGCGCTTGCAGGTTGTGTGATTACTTACTTGGGTATTATAAAAATGGTAGATAGTTATGTATTTCAGATGTTATCCACCAGCCGTTGAGGAAAAGCTTAACGGGACCAACTATCCGTTATGGTCCTATATGATGCGGCATGTATTGGTAGCTAAAGAGCTATATAATGTTGTTGGTTGGTATTAAGAAATGTCCTGTGATTACTCTAATGAACATGATGTAGAAGGCATATCTGCAAAATAGACACAGACTCAGTTAAACATGGTGCATTACCACAGCATAGTGTATCTCCTACGTTAGGAACAGACAAAGTGGGATGGAAGAGATGCACAAGCACATGCATTTCTTGCTTTGTCAGTTAAGAGGAGTATCATTCCTCACATTTGGTCATGCAGGATTGCTAAACATGCTTGGGATGCACTTATGTCATTGTCCCAAAGGTACATAATGAAGCACATGTTCCTTATCTACGTAAGTAATTAGAGTCAGAGTATATGGATGAGGGAGACTCCATGGACAATTTCCTTACAAAAATCAAGGATTTTAAGGAGAAGTTGGCTAGTGTTGATGAAGCATATCCTCATGACAATTCATTGCACGCCAGACTCGCATCAAGGTTTTGCTTCTACCATCAGACTCATGATGAAAGGATTGCAATCCAAATGCCTTGAAGTTTGAGGAGTTGGTTTATGTGCTCTTATCAGAAGAGAAATCCTAGTAAAACATGTCTGTCATGCATACAGGAGATCAAGATTTTGTTAAGAGAAATCCCAGTAAAACATGTCTGTCATGCATACAGGAGATCAAGATTTGGTTGTTACCAGCCAAAAAAAAGGCAAAGGTAAATCCTTTGCCTTTTTCTTGCCAACCCAAAAAAAAGGTAAATCCTTCCTAAGGGTAGTTTTAGAGTCATCAGGCAAGCTTGCAGATAAGGAAGCGACAAGATAAAGAAAAAAGGCAAATGAAACTACTAGTAGGAAACTTGGTTATTAGATTAATGAGTGCAAGAAGAAACGACTGGAGAAGGAGAAAAAGAAAGTCCTAGGTATGGTTGTAGAGCTGATGCGTCAATATCTAATGAAGAAAGCAAAGAATCTATAAACTATGCATATGATGATTGGGCTTTCATTATGCAATGCAGTTATGACCCTTTCGCATAAGGATGTATGCATGTTATAGATATACATGTATGGTATTTTGACAGTGGTGCTAGTAAGCACATTACTTCTCATCATAGTTTGTTCTCATCACTTGAATGTGCTTCATTGAAAAACATTGTAATATGTGCAAAAAAATCCTCATATCATGTAAAAGGAGTTAGTAAAAATTTTCTCATTGCTACAAATGGTGGAACAATCATGCTTTTAGATGTATTATATGTACAGGGATCAAGAAGAACTTGTTATCTGTCTTTGCCATTACTAAGGCTAGCTTGATGGTTTAGTTTGTGGATGGCAGATGTATTATTCATGATTGTAGTGACGGCAAGGCAATTGTTGCTTCTAGTACTTTGTCTCATGGCCTTTACAGGGGCTAGATGCATATGAAAGACAAAACGCATGTTTTAGGTATAAATTTTGCCACAAAGGCAATGGGTGATTCTAAGCTTTGCATGCATACCATGATCACTTGAACTTTGGCAGTTTGTAGCATTTGCATATACATGACATGGTGTCTGAGGTGCCACATTTTGAAGACCCTATCAAACATGTATGTAAGGGCTGTATTCTTAAAAAAATGTAGCAGGCATCATTTTTAGTTAGAGTTGTCCAGAAATTATAGCTTATACACAGTAATGTATGTAGTCCTAGGAGGATGCCATCTATTGAGGGCTACCTCTATTTTATCACATTCATTGATGATTATTCCAGACATACTAAGGTATATCTATTTGAAATAGAAATCAAAGGTTTTTATGTACTTTAAGAACCTTGTTGCTATGGTTGAAAATGTTTTTACATGTAAGATTGGTACCTTCGTACTGATCAAGGGGGAGTGTATATGTCTAAGGAGTTTCATGTATACATATAGGTTGATCATGGGATAAAACACCAATGTAATTTGCCCTATACACCTCAAAAAAATGGTGTAGTTGAATGTAAAAATAGATCTCTCATGGAGGTGGCATGTTGTATGGTCAAAAGTTAGGAGTTACCTCCTAGATTCTAGCTAGAAGTAGTCATGTGTGTAACATATGTTTTGAATAGGTGTCCTATAAAGACTTTAAGAAATTTGTTGCTATGGTTGAAACTATTTTTACATGTAAGAATGGTACCCTTCGTACTGATCGAGGGGGGGTGTATATGTCTAAGGAGTTTCACGTATACATATGAGGCTAATCATGGGATAAAACACCAATGTAATTTTGCCCTATACACCTCAAAAAAATGTAGTTGAATGCAAAAATAGATCTCTCATGGAGGTGGCACGTTGTATGGTCAAAAGTTAGGAGTTACCTCTTGGATTCTGGCTAGAAGTAGTCATGTGTGTAACATATGTTTTGAATAGGTGTCCTATAAAGGCTTTGCAGACAATTATGCCTTTTAAAGCTTGGAATGGCAAAAATCCCTCCATGGCTCACTTACGAATTTTTGGTGGTTTTGTGTATATACTTGTGCCTGAACAAATTTGCAGCAAGCTTGATGAGATAAGGTTGTTAAATGTATTTTTGTGGGATACAACTCAAAAAGTAGGTTCCCGGAAGCCTCTATCATCATGCTACCAACATCATGCTACCAAGCGGATTCTTATGAGTAGAGATGTTGTATTTGTGGAAGATGCAATTCTGCCCTTGCTTTCATGTAAAAAACAATAAAATGTTTATTCGTGACATATTTGACACTCTCCTTCCATTGTTCAATGTAGGACACATTGATGTAGAGAATTTAGGTACTCAAAGGAATGCTAAAAATCAGCCCATACAAGTTACAAATCAGTATGTTTTTTAGCCCACAGATCAGCCTATTGATGAGGCAAATGTGGATGATGAGAAAAGAAAGAAAATTGAGCAGTTAAAAAGTATGAGAAATGGCTGGTGCAAACACTACATGATAGCAAATTATCCACTCCTTTTCTTAGCAAAACACGCGCAAGTTCTCATCACACATCTCATGTTGATGCAGGTCATACTCTTATTTTTAGTTTATGTAATGAAGAGGAACCTGTCTCTCCTTTGATGAAGTGAAGGAATCTAAAAATTGAATGAGTGCTATGCAATATTAGTATGATTTGATACGCAATATGATTTGATACGCAAAAATGATACATGGGATTTGGTAGACTTGCCTCATGGCAAGAAGGCCATTGCATGGGATTTGGTAGACTTGCCTCATGGCAAGAAGGCCATTGGCATGAAATGGGTTTACAAGCTTAAACGTAAAGCTGATGGTAGTGTCAAGCGATATAAAAAGCAAGGCTTGGTTCAAAGGGTTATGCACAAAAAAAGGCATTGACTATCGTGAAACCTTTTCACCCACATGTATGACTACCATGCGAACTATCATTACATTAGCAGCACATAAAGGTTGGAATGTACGTCAATTGGATATCAAAATTGATTTCTTAAATGGAGATTTTCATGAGGAGGTCTTTGTATCTCAACCTTGTGGTTTTGTTCAAAAAAGTCAGGAAATCAAAAGTATTAAAGAAAGCTTTACATGGTCTTAAGCAGGCTCCTAGATCACGGTACGAAAAGATATATGCATATTTGGTTGCACAAGGTTTTTGTAACAGCCTAACTAACAGTACTCTCTATATTAAGAGGACTAAGGATGTTTTATAATTCATAGTGTTATATGTTGATGACATGATGCTCACATACCCTAATGATGATCATATTTCCACTTTTATATAGCTGATTTTCAGAGGTCTTTTAAGATGTCGGATCTTGGACCATTGCACTATTATTTGGGCATTGAGTTTTGGTAGCATAATGAAGGCATTATTATGCTGCAGAGAGGAAATATATAGATGCATTATTGAAGAGATTCACTCTTGAAGATTGTAAACTTGTGGCTACGCCTATGGAGCCAGGTTTATGACTAAGTCTTGAAGATGCAGGTGACCCTTTTGATGCTGGCTTGTATTAAGCAATTGTTAGATACCTTATTTTTTTATGTAACACTAGGCTTGGCATTCAATATGTGGTCTCAATATCGGGTAGATTTACGCACAGCCCAGGCACAAAGCATTGGTAGTCTGTCAAACAGGTGTTTCGTTACCTAAAGGGCACCAAGCACTTTGGGTTATTTTATCCCAAGGGCAAGAAATCATAGCTGCATGCATTTACAAACTCTGATTGGGCTAGATGTTATGACACATGGGTGTCCTTACTTTTGCCTTGGTGATTCATATATATCATGGCTTAACAAGAAGCAACCCACTGTGGCCACTTCTAGTTGTGAAGTTGAGTATAGGGTAGCGTTTATAACTGCAGTTGAGTGTGTTTGGCTTAAGCACCTTATTTGCTGATTTGGGTACTGGGGTGAGCCCTTAGCCTAGAAATCATCCATCAATCATACAAGATTAAATAGACCACAAGCAAGCAAGACTACATTAGGAAAACTTTGGACTCAAAAAGGGACCATGTAAGGGCCTTCCCTCTTTTCCATGAATCAAGGAAAAGTGCAAAAGGAATTATAAAAAATTTCACTCTCTCTTCTGGTACGATCTAAAAGTTTACGTTTTGGTTATAATATAATAGATTCACCCATTTTTTAATTCTGACATTGTCTTTCTCCAAGGCTAAGACCAAATCTCCTCAAAATTAGGAAATCTCAAAAATTATTTTTCTATTTGAACTAAAAACATATAGCTTGATTGATATGATACTTTTAATTAACCACTTGACTTTTCCTTTTCAAATTCCATCAAATTTAATGGATTTGAGCTCTTCTTATATTTCAATTAGAAATTTCTAGTATCTGCATGTAGGCTTTGTTGTTTGAAATTTCTTTTTATCCACACCTAGATTAGAGCCTAAAGAACATTACTATGCATTTTTCCTAATTTTTATGCTATAATTTAGAGTTTATAGATTTTGTTTTATTTCAAGGCTCATTTTTAATGTTCTTGTTGAATGTAAGATTTTTAAGCTATCCACGTCTTTAGGGTACTCTTTTATAGTATATGAATGTTTTCTCTAATTTTTTTAAATTTCCCTCCTTCCCTCCTTTGTATATGGAAAATTTTAATCTCTCTGTGTGGTCTTGAATTTGTGTAGCTAGCCTCTCTTTTTTTGCTCATCTCTTCCTTCCCCTCCATTTTCACATTAATGGCACTTAATCTTCTTAATCATGGCACTCGTTGAAGAGGTAATGCATAAACCAAGATTGAGGATAATGGGCGTGTTAATTTTTTGAGGCCATTTAGTTGGAACCAAAAATTTACATTTCCCTTCATTTATCTTTTTGTCCAAAGAGATCCATCATGCTATAGTTCTGTCTATTGTGTTTTGGGTTTTTGTTAAGGTTTAATGTGATGGCTTTATATTTATATTTAATTTTTTATTCTAGTTTATTGAGATGATTTAATGTTATGCCTAATGTTATGTTATATTATTGAGACAATTTATTGTTATGGTTTACTTTTTATGCTTAATGTCATGGTTTAAAATGTCATTTTAATAACTACTGTGGTTTAAGATTTAATGTTTAGTTTTATGTTATAATATACTATGTTGTTATGATTTAGTACTAGAGAATAATGTTATGTTTTGCTATTATGGTTTAATTCTTAAATGATTTATTGAACATGAAGTAATTTAAATTATTTAATTTGTTATTATATGTTAATTTAAGTTTATAATTTATTAATCGATAAATTTTATACATAGGATGCAGGAAGAAATTAAAAAAAGAGACATACACTTTCGATTAGATATTAAATATACACATTTAGCAATCAGTCATGCAGCAACATAAAGATGCAGGTAAAAAAATGTTGATCTTTGGGTGGAGAGATTGATCCTCTTATTCAACAGCCTCCTCAATTTTCAGGGTTGACATCTTTCATTAAGTATATATGTGAGGGTCATGCTGGTTTGTTACGACGTACAAAAAGACCTGCCAACCAAGCACACAATGTTTTACAAATCTGCTCAACATTGTTGATGAACAAGGAAGCAAGAGTTATGCAGCTCTCAAATACATTAATTGAGAAAGAAAAAGAGTGTGATTATTTACAAGATGCAGTGCATTCTATGCAGATAAAAAATGCTAAGTTGTCGCATAATGTGTAACTCTATTGGAGAGGATTAATAGGAAGATTTAAACCATGTTAGAAGAGGACTACACTGGGGCCACATGAGTACGTGAAGGAGGTAAACTAATTGATAGGCTAGTCATTGGAGGTTGAAAATGGAAGCGTCAATCAGAGCATGCATGAATATATTAAAGAAATGTTCACGAGTACAAATGACAAATTGGACAACACAATTGCAAGAGTTCTCACAAAAGACATGGTAAAGTTTGAACTCTAATCTTCAAAATTCAAATCAGTCTTTGACAATATAGCAAGAGATTATTTACAAAAGGTAATTAAGGCTTTCACACCCAGTGATACTCAAGGTATATGTGATAAAGTAGAGATAAAGCTACCAGATGTCATGAAACATCAAAGTAGCAGAGAGGTTTTAATGATTTATGAATTTGGTAAGTACTCAATAGAATGGCATCTTGTAGGTGATTTTAAAACTTTGAATGCATGTTTGGTTTATCTAATGTAACTAATTCCAAATTCCCTGACTTGCATTGTAGGCAATTGAGAAATAAAGGCAAGGATGGAAAGAAACATTAGATTACAGATGATAGTGACACAACCCCAGACCAACTTGTTCATTGTGGAGGATAAATGGTGCCAATGGGTCCAAAGTGGGATCCTTTTCTTCACATATGCTTGACTAGAGTCCATTTTTACACTTTGCAAGCCATGATGAGAACTACAGAGAAATTGGTGTATGACTATGTGTGTTTTGATTACAAGATGCAACCTGCTTTTGATGCTCAAGCCACATGTAAGAAAATGGAACAAGTTTTATCAGAGATTGGATTACATCGAGGACACGTGAAAATCAAGAAGGACGATAAAAAGTTAGGCACAAGTGGGAATCTACCATGTAAACCATAATTTAGAGGGGCAAAGGCAAGGAAATTTATTTCTACACACCAAAGAATGCAAGCAACGAATTATTAGTGTGTGACAACCAGAGAAGTATGATACATGGAATAAGTTTTATATGGATATTTCTGATTGGAGTAATGGAGGAAGGACTTGGATAGGAAAGGAAAATGTGTGGATTGCACTCGACAAATTGGCACCACTTCTTCAATAGATGTTAGTTATGTTGAATGATGAAAGAGAATTTAATTTGGCTACCTCCACATTTTATAATTCAATGTGTGATAGAAGCTTGCACTTTAAGTAGCATCACACATCACATGGTAAGAATCATTCTAATGTTTGTATTGTACACATATATATTCATGCATTGATGTGAATGACGATCACACATGTGTTAAAGACCATGTGAATGACGATCACACATGTGTTAAAGACCATGTTGATGAAGTGACACTCTATTCATGCATTGATGTGAATGACGATCACACATGTGTTAAAGACCATGTTGATGAAGTGACACTCTATTCATGCATTGTGTGAATGACGATGACACATGTGTTAAAGACCATGTTGATGAAGTGACACTCTATGACAATGCCTTGTACTTGGATGAGAAGTGGATGATCCATGACAATGCATTATATGAGCCCATTAGGATGGAGGTTACACATCAGGAGGACCATGTTTATGATGAGAAAATTTCATTTGATATGGAAGTCCCATCATGTGCCACTAGGAGTTCATTTCAGTCCGGGGCTTCTATAAGAGGCAACTCTTCTTGTGGATGGAAGAGATGACTAGTTTGCAAGGAGTTGTCTTTGTACACAATGGAGGCTATAAATGCATTTGTGGATAGATTTGGGCATGTGTGTAATGATGAGATACAAGAAGAGAAAATGCAAGGTTCTCTTGTTGAGGAGAGCGGCATCAATAGTGAGGCATATGAAGAGGGCTATTTCAATGAAGAGAGCAGCCACATCAAGATCTTGGAAGTGATGAAAGTCAAGATGCATATGAGGTTAGTGAGATTGAAGATACAAATATTAAAGGCTATCAAGATCAAGATGTGGATGCTATTGAGGGTTCATATGCTTATGATCCTTATGTTGATTGCATATACATTGATGATGCCTATTCTTATGATCCTTATGTTGATGGTATATACATTGATGATGCCTATGCTCATGATCCATATGTTGATAGTATATTCATTGATGATGCCTATGTGAGTATGGTCCATATGTTGGTATCTATGGGGGGATGATGCATATGCTATAGTGAGGATATCACTTTGGAAGACCATGGTAATATTTTATTGGATGGAGATCTTTATGGAGTTCCTTTTAATCTAGGTGGTTATTTGGATTGTTACCTTGTTGGATCATTACACGGGCTTCCTTCAATACATGTGGCTATGCATGTATGTATATGGATCGATGGCTCTTGGGAGGACATCCATTTGACCTAGGTGGATACGTGATTAGCCTCACCATCAACGATGGGTCTCGACATTGGCCCTTTGATCTAGAGCCATTATTTTGGGATGTACATAGCTTGGATTTCCATTTGACCTAGGTGGTTGTATGATTATCTTCATCTTCAATGGTACACCTTTATCCTTTCCATTTGACCCTAGAGCTTGCACGATTCATGTGGGATAGGTGGATCTATGTGGTCATATGACTCATGGATCAATTTTTGGCTTTTGTACATAGCATCTTGTATATGATGTGTGCAAGATTTCGAGGACAAAATCATTGTAGGAGGGGATGGTTTGTAATGTAGGAAATCATGTGCGTGGCTGTATTGCACTTATACATGTGGTATGAGGGCCTAGGCACATAATTTGGGACATAGGACTTGGGTCTATAGGAAGCCCATGTGTGAATAATCCTAGTAGTTAGTGATTATGCAAGTCACTTATGGGATAGCTTTTATACCTTTTTGATATTATGAATCAAGACTTGCTTAGCAAGCTTCCATGGAGGACTCTCCCATGTCATAGACATCCATGTAAACGAGGTCTACATGTCCCTAGACTCCACGTTAATGAGTCTCTCTCTTTCTTCCTTCCTTCTAAAAATGAAGCAAATTTAGTGTGGAGGCCAAAGAAACAACAAAGCAGACCACAAGAACCCTCTCTTAAAAAATAAAGAAGCCATAAGAATATACTTTTCCAACCAGAAAAATGAAGAAATAGGTAATAGGTTACCTTGCCTATTGCCTCACCCACTTGAAGAGCTCTAACTCCAAGCTTCAACATCCTCTCTTCTTGCATCCATAATGGAGTTATTTAAGCATATCACATATAGTAACCTGGTTTTTGATCCAACACAATAGGTTATAGAAGCTTAGCAAGGTAGACGCAAGAACTTGCTCTCTGAAAAACGAGGGTGGACATAAGAAGTTGGTGCACATAAGTAAGTAAAATAATAACACATGGTGAGTCACAAGAATTATCGACCTAAAAAGGTAGGATGCTGCAAGAACCTAAATAGAGGCATAACTAATTTTCAACAAAAATCTCTTAAACCATTTAAACAACAATCAATCAAATAATGGGTAAGCTATTTGTCTTTCCATTCTTCTTTTTTAATTAGCCAGCCACTGTAGTAAAGATAAGTAGCCATAATTACCTACTCACACACCATTGACAAAGAACTATAAAGTTTGTATACACCATAGTCTCACCATTAATATCCTTCCAAGTACATTTCTAGACATGGGGAGGGGTATGCTGTGGGGTGGGTGATAGTCTACTCATCCATGGGACCCATCGCTTGGATTCGCTTCAAATATATAAGTAAAATAGGTTATCACCAGAATCAACAACCTTTCACAAACAACCCAAACCTTTAGTACTCTACTCAATTGAGCATGACTCCTGATTGTGATGCGGGCTAGAGTTGAGAGGTTGTAGCTATTAAACTTGTTTGCCTAGTGGTGGGTGGTGAGGAGAAAGGAAAGGGCATGAGCAGGCATTACAAGCTCTTGGCAAGTGATGTTATACCACTCGACTCCAACCTTGGTGGTGGGCCCATGGAAGCATCGTGCATGTGGCCCATGACATTGTTGTATCTTACATAAGGTTGTTCAACTTGTGGGAGGTGGAGTGCATCCACCATGACCAAATCGAGGCTGAGATAAATGGTGTGGGGAGTACTATCCCCAGGACCTTCCCTGTTGCTTGGTTGATGTTGTAGGTGTCTTGAAATAGAGGCAATTTAGCAAGTCTGGCCCCCAGGGCTACAGTGTGGGCAATCCGTCGAGCCATATTTGCTCCAAGCGGGTGACTACAGTAGGGTCTACAATGGCCCGATAACAAGGCTCTATGTAATAAAGTAGCTTGTGCGCATTCTTCATGAGGTTATGGATGGCATGGCCATCAACCTACTTCATGAGTGCCTCACCCAAATGGGAAAGCTCGGTGGGGTGCTTTATGTACCCCTCAAAGTGGTGGGTGGCATGCCTCCTCTTCTTTTGTAGGGTATGATCAATGACCTCATAGGAGGTCATAATTCTCTGGTTCGGCCATGAGAACTATGAATGAGCAAGTAGGTAGGAAGCAGTGACAAATTGGGGGCAAGAAGAAAAGTGAGGGAAATGAATGGGGGTGGGCCCTTATATAGATTTTCAAGGAAGGTACATCCGTGGCGTCATAGAGTAACGAGCATTCCTTTGTGGAGGAGTGACCATGGCTTCATCAAGGAATGGCTATGGCTATGGCTTGGCGGAGGAACGATCGTGGCTTCATGAATAAACGATCCTGGATTGATGAGTGAATGGTTGTGGCTTGACCAATGAACGATTGGCTTGGTGAGAGTTGGAATGAATGGCTATGACTTAAGCAGTGAATGGTCGGGGCTTTCTTACAACCATTTGCTTTGACTTAGATTTATTTTATATATATATATATATATATATATATATATATATATGTATGTATATGTATATATGTATATATATGTGTGTGTGTGTGTGTGTGTATATATATATATATATATATATATATATATATATATATATATGTATGTATGTATGTATGTATGTATGTATGTATGTATGTATGTATGTATGTATGTATGTATGTATGTATATATATATATATATATATATATATATATATATATATATATGTAGGGCACCCTGTAAATAGGTTTTGTTTCCTAAGGCTAAATGGTCAGCTCATCATGAAGCCTTGGTGATTTCATAGGAGGGAGTTGCTGTGTGATGAGCGGTTGGAGAGGTAAGAGGTTTAGTAGGGGTGCAACGAAGGAGTTGGATGATAAGGGCAAGTGGGTTAGCTGAGGTTGATGGGATATCACTGGTGGAGATAGTGTGGGCGGGGGTTGCATGGCCTTGAATTCCTCCTGGATCTTTGCTTTCCCCTTATCTTGCAGAGTGCTAGTAGTGGGCAAATAGATGGGGCTAGCTTTGGCCTCCATTGGAATTGTTTTGCGGTGCTAGGGCAGCTTGGAAGTAGGGAGGGTGTACGTCGACAATCACAGTAACCAAATTTGTTGATTGCCTTTATAGAAGTTTTGGGTGGTGAAAAGAGGTTTAGGTACCCAGCTATATAAGTAGTTGTGGTGTGAGGACGAGGTCGGTTGTGAGTGACAACTATTGTGTGGTAGAGAGGGTTTTCATGGGACGTTCTCCCTAACCTTGTGGGCTTGTGGCTACCTTATTGGAGGTCGACATGAGATTTGGCCAATATGAATAGGTATAGGAGCTTTTGAGTTTGCCAAAGCTTTGGATTTTTCCAAGGATTGAGGGGAAAGGTTGGATTTTTGAGGAATCCATTGGGTGTTAATACCATCGAGGAATTAATTGGGTGTTAATACCATCATAATAACCCTGGGCAATGAGGATCTTCTTGGCAACCAACATGGGTTGGCTGGAATGGGGGCGAGTTCATAGAGTTGTTTGTCAATTAGTGGTGTTAGTAGAGTTAGCCGTGTTAGTGGGCTCGGTTGGTGAGGTTTGAGTCGCTCTGTGGAGCTTGGTGCGGATGAGGCTCGTTGAGTGAATGGGGTATCTTGGTGAGGGAGAGGCCTCTTTTTGGGTGGCATAGTTCTATGTTGGTCAACAAGCAGGGTGACTGTGGCTAGTGAAGGGGAGTGGTCACCTTGTGGAGGTGAGATTGGTTGCTCCCAGCTCTTTGTCCATCTCATAAATAAGGACGCTAACTTGCCCTGAGGCCAATTGTAGTGTTGCTGTCCTTGCATCCCAATCGATCTAGCATCAGGTGTATCCCATCCATCCATGTCCTAGAAGGATCTCTTTCTATATTGTTCCTTTGCTGCCGGCATGACATAGAACTTGCCTTCCAAGGGGTTATTCCCAATGTAAAATAGAATTGTAACAACACCTAAACATTTGACAGAATGCGAAACAACAGTATAGTGACAGTGGGCTGGCGTGAGTAATAAGGTTGGCATCCCCGCGAGAGTGCCATGTGTCATAGGCCATTAAGTTGTGTTTAGCACCGTTATCAACAAGTGCTAGTTTTTGTGTGAAACTTGTCGGGGTGGTCATTCCTAACCACATGAGTGCAAGTTTCACTTCCTAGTCCCCTTCCTCAAGGTCAACTACTTGGGCCGTGTTTACAATGATTTGTTGGCCTCTTTGTTGTTCCTTGGCTTTGTCGCATTATGTTGTTTTTTTCATCTCATCGTGTTTTTGTCTCTCCTCTTTTTTGAGGTGAATGGCCCCTTAAGGTGTTTTGCGTGAGTGAGCCATAGTAGCATTTTAGTTTGCTACCATTGAAATAACCGGCCATCTCGACACTAGCAAGGGTTTCAATGCGCACTGCGCCTTGTGGTGGGGTTGTTTTAGTCACTAGGAAAGCTCCTAGTCCTCTATATTTCAGGCTTTTTTTGTGATTTTTTGTGCTATAGAGGAGGACTATATTCTCCTCCTTGATCTCCTTCTCCTTGAGGTGGTCATCAAACCATATGTTTCATTGAGCATCTCAAGATCAAAAAGCTAGTCGCTCAGGACATTACAGGTGAGCCTTTCCCATACAGCAACCCTTAAGCTTGGCACCAAGAATTCCATAGGCATCATTGCTTTAGTTCCGTAGGTTAAGCTGAAGGGTGTCATGTTAATGGCCACTTTGTATGCGGTGCAATAAGCCCAGAGCGCAACCGACAACTTTAATTCCTAGTCATTGGCGACTTGCCTCTATGGTCTTAGTTAGGATAGCGCATAGGGTCTTGTTTGTGCTTTCGGCTTAGCCATTGGCTTGGGGGTAGTAGGGTGAAGATTTTTGATGCACGCCCAAGATTTCTTGTAACAAGAATTGTATTACTTCATTAATGAAGTGGGTGCCATTGTCACTCACAAGCTCAAGAGGGCACCCAAAGCGAGTGATCACACACTCGTAAAGGAATTTTGCCATGGACCTTGCATCGGATTTTCTTGTGGCCCTAGCTTCGACCCATTTTGTGCAATAGTATGTCCGCTATGATGTATCAACTTGGGTGTGTTGGGAAACTAGACTAATGGGTACCACAAAATCGATGCTCCATTTCTCAAATGGTTGTAAGGACATGACAGGGTATAGGGGCATTCTATCCTTATTGTTTGGAATTGCTATTCATGGGAAAATATTCATCACATCATTTGACATATTTAGTGGTGTCTCCAAACAAGGTTAGCCACCCACCATAGGCTTTCTAGTAGGATCTTTCGAGCAGTGGTATCTTCTGCGAAGTGTTCACTTATGATTCCAGAGTGGTCTTGCTCCAAAATAGAGACGTATTCATCCTCACAGACAATAGTGTTGCATGATTGTGTTCTTTCCTTGCTTATAGAGAGTTACCCTACAATCAACTGACACGGGGTAGCTTTTTTGATGAGGCATCTTACCCGATCCTTGTTGATAAAAAACATCCTAATTAAGCATAAATATAAACTTTTCGTGAAGATTAATCATTAGAATTCTTATAGAAAGCTTAATTTGTATTGAAAAATAGTACATTTGAAACTTCTCAAGCTTGAGAGGGGTTGAAAAGTGAAATCATTGAGAATATTAAAGAAAACCATGAAATTACATCTTACCTCTTGATTTTGCTTGCTTTTTTATCATAGAAGGAAGCCCCCAACCAATCAATTGGTTTAGTATGTTGAGAAGAAGGCTCTAAGGATTGTTGAAGAGAGAGAGAAGCTCCACTCTCTCCAAAAGTAGAGGATTTTTAAGGGATAATAGAAAATATGAGTATTTTAATGTAATACTGGCATGGTATAGCTCAAAGATGAGAATACAAAAGAATGAGGGTCTGGAATAGGGGGGCATCTGGCATGTCATCATCAACACCCACTGATGGCTCTTTGTTTAGGGATGCCGTGTGTAATATAAGGTTGGCCAATACATGCTGGGAGCTTGTACGTACTGTTGATGGTAAAGTTAAATTTTAGTAGAATTAGGAGCCATCTCTGGTGATGTTTCCCATGGTACAAGGTTTGTTTACCAGATAAAGAAGAGCTTAATGGTCTACAAAGAAAATAAAGTTGGTCGCCAAAAGATAATGGTGAAACTTCTTGATATTATAGACCATGGGGCTAACCCTTCTCTTTTCGTGGTGGTATAGTTTAATTCTACTCGTTTAATTGACTGACTAGGAAAGCTGATAGCAAAATCCATGTTATGTTCTTCGGGTTGAGCCAACACAACTGTGCGCTTTTGCCACACAGGTCGTAGCTGGGGACTTGCCGGACACCGTATGCGAGCCACGAATGGCTGCAAGCATACAACCAGGGAAGGAAGCTCAAAACAGAATGCAAAAGGTGTGTCACTCACCGCTTAACTGCCGCCTTGAAGGATTCCCGCGTCGCAGCTGTGAAGGAGGAGCCGCCGTCGCCGCTCTACCGCTTCGTCGCCGCCGCCGTGCTGCTACACAGTGCGCTCGATCGCTCTCTCACTCTCTCTCTCTCTCTCTCTCTCACACACACATGCAGGAGAAGGAAACCAAGGAGATAAGGCAAGAGCACTCTTGTATTCACAACACATGAGAATAAGGATTTTAGGGTTACATTTGACTCTTATAGGTGACTTGGCCGTTCACACTTGGGCGCCCACACATGGTCGGCCGACCCTAACCCTTATCCTACTAATATTCAAGGTGCGCCTGTCATCGACGATCACCCAATCCCTTCATCCTTAACATATGGTGCCGACAAGCCCGGCCCATGACTCAGAATATTTAAATTAATGACGTAAAACATAGTACGTCTCAATGTCCGTCATGGGTTAACATGCCCCCCTTCCTGATGTAGATTCCGTCCTCGGAAGCTATGGTATGGTAAGCTCGATAGGGTTGTTGTGGTGGACCGTCTGCAAAACAGGGGAGAAGAGTGAAAGTATGCTAGAATTCAAAAGATATAAAGTGTATAAATTCAAGCATGTTAGACCACACTGGATGCTGTTATGAGAACTTAGTTTAAGGGTCACATGAATGAGCTAGTGTAGCAAATTAACAGGAGTTTAAAATTATTGAAAGTAAATCAAGAGTAAGCAAGGTGTCAAGGGTTAATCAAGGTTTATAACTGGCCTAAGTCAAGGAAAATAACCAAGCTTAATAAATAAACAGATGACCACACTGTGTCTACTCTAAGAACAAGTTAATACCACAAGCCTAGGGACACAAGAAACATCGGAGTTACAGGAGCTTTTTGTCTCTTTTTTTTTTATAAATTAATGCACGTGACAGTTTTTACACACAATGGCGACCTTCCTAAGGCAAAACTAACATCGATCCTGGTACCATGTTTAACACAAGGCATTATCTAGGAATCTATTAGCTTACTTTAGGCAAGGCTACCCCCTACCAACCAAGGCATCGGTCTGGAGTAGAATACTCCTCGCCTACCAAGTATCAATAAGGCGATAGGCCAACATTAAAGCACATCATAGACTTGTATTGCCATTTATTGTAGGCTTTTTTTTTTAAATCTATTTCTTTTTTATCTTTGCTCCTGAACTATAATTTGTCTTGCATCCTTTCGACAAGGGGTAATAGCTATGTCCTAGAGGTCAACACACACATGGCCAGGTGTCAAACATTAAGATGGTTTGACCCTAGACCTAAGACAATCGTATTCCAAGGTTAACTAAAGACGTCATGCTGCCTAGGAATATTTCCAATAAAGTTAAGCTCATTAATGATTTACACTAGCATGCAAGCAACTTCAAAAACTAAGTAGTACATTGACAATTTCCATGTGGTCATGCATTATAGTTTATGCAATTGATTGAATAGTAAAAACGAAAGAGAGTGGGTATGGAAGAATTACACCTGTAATTGGAGATCTCCTTGATTTGACGAGACAGCTTGCAATTTGATGTAGATATATTTTGATGAACGTTGCAGCAGTCTCAGGACTTGAAAGCAAACCCACCTCAAACTTTTTTAACCTGTACAATCAACTAACAAGCACTATACCTCGAGAGGCACATCAGTGTGAAAATTTCAAGACTTGTTTAAGGAATCTAAACTAGAAAAAACTTAAAAACACTAACCTACCTACCAGTCACCACACTACTACTGAGGATACGGTAAGAGGATGTTGTAGAGTCCTGGCTCTAGCCCTAAGGCTAAGCCTCTATCCGCATCATCCAAACAAATAAAGTCAACCTCAGTAGTGCCATGAGTTTCATCCGTCCATTCATCATTGTCAGATATTTCCTTTTCATTTTCCCATCCACATAAACTCATCAAAAATGTAACCATGCGAGGATAGTCATCTTGTGGAAAAGGAAAGCATTGGGCTATCGGGGATATGTCCTCTACGGAGTAGGGGTCAGTCATGGTCAATAGGCGAATTAGCCATTCTAATTCCTCAATATTTTCCTCTCTGGCTAGTACATCTATATGATCCCATTCAGTTTCAATTACAGGATAGCACATGTGGAATATCTGAGAAAGGTACAGATGATACCTCTCACCAAAGGTAGGAGTGGATGAAGTGTATGATGATCGGGCATCTGCCATATCTGCAAACACAGATATAGCATCAGTAGGTTTATGACAGGACAATCTAGTTCTTGATTGTATACGGATATTTCTCTTGTTTTTGTGCTCTTGCTCTTTTTACTATTTTGTGTTTTTCTTTTCTTTGTTTTTCTGTGTATGAAGCTATATATATACATCCCCTTGAATTTGGCAATTACATGGTCAGGGGAGAAGGCTAAGGAGGAAGCATTAGAATGTCGAGCGTGAGTACATGCTCCCCCTTTCCTTGGGTAGATCATATTATTTGCAATGATGTTGCAGCCTCTTGGAACCAATTTGTCCAGCGGGTCATAGGTTGTGATGTGGGCAGATAGCTTTTTATGACCCTTGTGGCCACATCCAATTGTAGAGATGGTAGTGTACGCTCCCATTGACAAATGGAGGAAATGGTTTCCGACGATACTATTACAAGGGGAGACGTAGACTCATCGGTTTTTTGTTGGGTGTTGGCAAGAGTAGGTGTAGAGCATGTAGAAACTTCTATATCAGCGTGTGCCTGGCATGAGGAGCTAGAAGCTTCATGTGGCTCCCCCCTTCCTGAGCTAGGTGGTAATGATCGATATCGTTTGGGAATCCAAACTAACTCTGGAAGAAGTGGTGTGGAGCACTCTGTTACCTTTCCCTTACCACGATCTTGAATTATCGTTGGGGTGGCAACAATTGGTTTGCAAGGTTTTACAGGTGATGTAGAGGGATTCAGCTTATGTTTAGGGACCCAAATCTGGTCATTTCCCTCGTAGTACCCTTGGGCTACTAATAATTTTTCAGGGATCCATCGCGATGTTACATTGCCCTTTCTCGGGTGGGTAGCTGCTTTCCTTTTATGAGGCTTCTTGGTGGTTGAACGAGATTGAGCAGGGGAAGTAGCTGTTAACGAAGCTTTGGGAACCCATTTGTATGTACTCTTTGGCATAGTAAGCGAAGCTTTAGAGACCACCTTGCCTGTTTCCACTCTTGGCGTTGAAGCGTTAGAGGGGTGGCCAACAATCGAAGATGGTTTTGCCACTGGACTTTGTGATTTTTCATTATCTAATATTTGAGTGGATGACTTAGGTGCGGGATTTTGAGCAGTCAGACCTAGTGTTGGTTCTTGCGTTGTGACTTGTCTGGTTGCCCAATCGATATTGCACTTGGTGGCCATCATCCATTTGCGCCCTAAGATTACAATCCCTTCCATGGTACCAGCAGGCATAACCAAAAAGCTTTGAATTATGGTTCCCTTGTCATAAGCAACCGGAGTGTGCAGAATTCCTGAGACAGGGGCTTTCTTCTTGTTGATTCCTTGAACTTGGATAGAACTCTTGGTTAAAGGTGGTTTTCCCAGTTGACACCACACGCCATATGATAGCAAATTGTGTTGAGCTCCTGTATCCAATAATGCATTATACAGCACCTCCCCGTAAGGACTCTGTAACTCAATTGGGTATCTTAGAGGTGGGTCAGATTCCAGTGCATCCTCCTCTGCTTCCTTGAAAAATACTTGCGTAATTCCCAAGTTGGCTTCTCGTTGTCTCCTAGCATGCTGTTGACGTTCTTTGGCTTCGACTCTTGCTTGTATCTTTTTAAGCTCAGCCTGTTCTTTAGCTGCCTTCTTTTGATGGATTGCGTGTAACTCCTCCTGGCTCAGGGGATCATAGTATCTTTTGAATTTACTCCCATTAAGGAATCCAATGGTTTCAACTCCGTCGAGAGTCTCCACTCTGATGGTACCTTGCGGTGTAATTTCACATACTCTATACGGTCCCTTACCAGCATATTTGAGCTTCTTCTTTTCGTTTCGCACTCCATACATCAAGACTTTATCCCCAACCTTGATGTCCTTGTCCTTTAGATGGCGATCAAACCATTTTTTCCTTCTATCCTTCTCCACAAGGGCATTGTATACAGCCAATTGTCTTTCTTCGTTTAGCCGCTCAAGGATATATAGACGCTCTACTAAGGGATTACCATCCCAACCCTCTTGAGTAGCAACACGAAGACTAGGAATGACAAATTCCCACGGCATGATTGCTTCTTGGCCATATACCATTTTGAATGGTGTGCAATTTAATAGCCACTTTGTACGCAGTACGATAGGCCCATAAAGCTGTCGTAAGCTTTAGATCCCAATCCGTGCGATGGGCTTCAACTGTCTTTGTCAAAACAGAGATTAAAGTCTTGTTGGTACTCTCAGCTTGGCCATTCGCTTGCGGATAGTAAGTAGATTTATGATGGGATATCATGAAATTTGTTGTGAGCTCCTTAATCACTTCATTTATAAAATTCGTACCATTGTCGCTCACAAGTTCAAAAGGACAACCGAATCGTGTGATTATATTTTCAAAGAGGAACTTGGCTTTTGTCCTCGCATCTGCCTTACGTGTCGCTTTCGCTTCAGCCCATTTGGTCATATAGTCAGTGGCCATAATAATATAGCGAGATTGTGTGTTTCGGGCCGCTGGACTAATTGGACCTACAAAGTCTAAACCCCACTTTTCAAATGGTTGGTTTACTTTGATCGGATGTCGGGGCATCTGATCTTTCCTCTGGGGTTTCTTATATCGTTGGCATTCATCGCAACCCTTCACAAAGAGTGATGTATCTTGGAACATAGTGGGCCACCAATACCCTGATTGTAAGATCTTTCGCGCAGTTAAGTTTCCTGAGAAGTGACCACCGGCTACGCCCATATGTGCCTCTTGTAAAATGTATAGATACTCATCCTCTCGGGCACAACGCCTAAGAACGTCATCCTTTTCTCTTTTATAAAGAGTCCCTGCTATCAGGCAATAGGGTTCGCATTCCTTGATTAGCTTTCGAGCTAGATCTTTATGAAGCTCCTTGGGTGGAAAGCCATTAACCAAAAAGTTAACAATCTTCTCACTCCATTCAGGCATTGTCTCCACCATGAACAGGGAAGTGTCCGGTAAGTCATCATCAACCCCCGTAGGAGCCTCACCATTAGGTATGCGAGACAAATGATCAGCCATAACATGTTTTTTGCCAGGTCTCACAACAACAGTGAAATCAAACTCAAGAAGAATCAATAGCCATCGTGTGATTCTTCCTGTGGAGCATGGTTTGTTTACCAGATACAACAATGCTTGATGATCCACATAGAAAACAAACTTGGTGGCAAGGAGGTAATAACGAAATTTCCTTACTGCATATATCATTGCCAACCCTTCTCGCTCTGTAGTGGTGTAGTTCATCTCAGCATCGTTCAACTGGCGACTGGCAAAGCTAATGGGGTAGTCTAGCTTGTGTTCTCCAGGTTGAGTCAACACACACCCAATAGCAAAGTTTGATGCATCAATATGCACATGGAAGAGTAAATCCCAGTTAGGCATTCTCAAGATTGGAGCACTCGCCAAGGCCTTTTTTAATAGCTCATAGGCACGATCACATTCTTCGGTCCAAATAAACTCAATGAGAAGCTTATACAATGGTCGAGCTATCTCGGCGAAGAATAGAATAAATCTTCGATAATAACCACGTGGACCATAAAGTGTTGGACTCCCTTGTAGTTGGTGGGTGGGGGCGATTCCAGAATGACCTTGATTTTACTCTCGTCAGTGGAAATCCCATTTTTGGACACTATATGCCCTAAGATAACTCCGTGTTTAACCCAGAATTGGCATTTGAAAGGATTCAATGAGATGCGATATAATCTACACCTTTCAAATATTTTTCGTAAACACATCAAGTGCTCGTCCCAAGAGGAATGAACACAAAGATCATCTAAGAAAGCTTCACAGAAGTCCCTTAGATATTCCTTAAAGGCCGTGTTTATCAATCGTTGGAATGTTGCAGGTGCATTGGTCAAGCCAAAAGCCATGACGCGAAAGGCAAACACTCCAAACTCCGTGATAAATGCTGTTTTAGCTTGGTCCTCGACTGCAATTGTGATCTGATTGTAACCCGAGTACCCATCTAAAAAGCTATATGCCTCCTTGCCTGCCACTCTTTCAAGCACATGTTCAGAATATGGCAAGGGGTAATGATCCCTTCTGGTGGCTACATTAACCTTTTTGAGGTCAACGCAGACTCTGAGTTTCCCATTCTTTTTTGGTACGATGACTATCGGAGAAACCCATTCTGAGTGCTCAATAGGATATATGAATCCACATTTTACCAGCTTTTCAATTTCCTCTTGTATAATCTTTGCATACTTAGGATTCATTGGGTAGGGACGTTGCTGGACTGGTTTAGCAGTGCTAATCATTGGAATCGTGTGTTGCACCACCGAGGGTGGAACACCCTTCATATCATGATATGTCCAAGCAAATATATCCTTGAATTCTTTAAGAAGCTTCGTAAGTGCAGCTTCTTCCGCCTTGGTGAGGTCTTGAGCAATAAAAACTCGTTTAGACTCCTCACTCGGATCTGCTAAGTCTATCTCCTTAACTACCGCAGGGCCATCGTAGACACCGCTACTCCCATTGGTAGGCATTCGTTGGGCTTTTGTGTAGACTACTTTACGTTCCCCTGTGGTGAATGATTTGAAATGCTCGGGTGCGGGGTGTAAGTCTACTGGTTCTTGTTGTGCCAGGCTTTTTTCTTTCAATTCCGCTTCCTTTTGTTGTTGAGCCAACTCTTGGTTTTGCCGCCTTCTTGCAGTACAACTTAGTTTCGGCTTCTCTTCGATTTCTAATTGGGCGACGTTATGAGGTTGCGGAATACACCACATGACACTTTGGAGGTATTGTCCCCAATTATCCGCTATCTTCCGTCAATGGCTCCTACATAACTAAGCCATTCTGCAGTGGATCTCTCCTTATTTATTGCAGTTCGTACATTAGCTCGATAGCGTTGGCGCTTATGTCTCGTTTTCTTCTTACCAAGTTTTTGATTTTTGTTTCTATCCGATTCGAACTCACTTGGTCGATCTTCACTTTCGGATGAACTGCAGGAGGCCACTGTCCTAGGCCTTGAGCACATTGCTTCCACATTTGGGTGAATATTTGAGTTATACCCCCATTAGGCTCAGGGTCAGTTTCTTCTTGAGATTCATACTCAGAGTTGCATTGGTCAGAGTCTTCGCTACTTTCAGTGTCGGTGGAGTTTGCCACATTCTCGCCATCAGGAGTCAAGTGCATAACACCTATCATGTTTATTGGCACTAACGGTGGCATATCTTGCCCCTCAGGTGTTACCCAACTTGTGCCTCTATTTCCCCATGTGTCTATGGTTGCCGCTAGGTGTACCCAATCCACGTTATCCGACTCAGTCATACCCGGTAGGACATCCATATAAGGAGAATCTTTCCCATCATTAGTCTCTTTTTTGCATGTATAGCAATACCTTAATGGGGCGGAATGAACAGTGGTATCTGATCGATTATCGATGATAACTTTGCTTCCTAAAGAATGTGCACGACCATTCTCAAGATCAACTCGAATGACAGAGTCCTGGAATTGTAGGTAGACATGGTTTTTCGACCAGTCATGTACCATTTGTGCTTCCCTCATGAAAGGACGTCCTAAGATCATTTGATATGACATAGGATGCTTGGAGAAATCCATTACAATGAAGGTATGTTTTACCTTGTATCCCAGGACCTTGATCTTAAGGTCCCTTAACATTCCAATAGGTTTAGCTATGGTTCCGTTTGCCATCTTAACCACTATGTTTGTGACTTCGAGGTGAGGCCTTCCCATAGATTCCCAACAGTTTTTAGTCACAATGCTCACTCCAGCACCACCATCAAGGATTCCCTTTAGAGTTAATCCCTTGGTAGTAATGGGGAGGGTGGCATTAGATTCGTCACCTTCAAAGTACTGTCCCAACTTGTTCACAGGTATTTCCACGACCGAATCTTCATCAAAGTTGGGTTGTAGATCCCAATGCTCCCCTTCATCTTGAAGCGTGTTGGGTCTATCCATATTTGCAAATTGTGGTAACCCCGCCTTTAGTTCTCCATTGAGAAATGCCCGAAGAGCTAAGAATAGCTCAGGATCTCCGTATAATTTGGATATGATCGTGGTTCTGATCTCGGAGGACATGAAATCCATTAGCTTGGACACATTCAACGGTACTTTTCGAGACATCGCCCCTTGACTAGGGACTGGTGAAGATGGAATCACTTCCTCTTCAATGGGGTCAGGCATTCCCTCACTAAACATTCTTTCAAGCAAAAAGGGTGTTTGCCCACTTCTTGATGTCCTATCCTCACTTTCCTCCCGAATGATACTAGGTATAGCTAACAGTCTATGGTTCCGGTGAGGCTGAACTTGCGTAGGAAACACTGTGTCTGGAATTTTGATTTTTCTCGGGTTTGGCTCCAGTTCTCTTTGTGTTTCTTCCACCAAACCCCTTAAGTGTTGCACTTGTTCAATCTCCTCAACTGGGTTTGGGTAAGTTCCAATCTTTTTCTTGAGGGTTTTTGGCCCACGTGGCTTGTCTTGGGGAGTCTCAGTCAGTTTGGGTGGTCGAGAGGGCATTAACTGACTTGGTTGTGGGGCCGAGGAAGTTTCCTTCTGTTTTCCCTTATTTATGTACTCGCTTGATTCTCCTTCATTGAGCTCCCGAGTGGGTTCCTCCTTTAAGGTAGTGGCTTTGGTCCCCATGGTTTCTATTGAATCAGAATCATCTTCAGGATCATTCATATACACGGGGTCGTCTCCTGTCCCTATGTTAGTCTTTGAACTGGGCTTGGAGCTCGTGGCATTAAGCGATCTCTTTCGTCGTGTTTTCTTTTTCTTTGCCTGAGCGATTGATGCAGTATCCCTCTCTTCAAGAATGTAGTTTTGATTTTGAAGCATTGACCGTGTAACTACATTCGCGGGTACAACGGGTGTGGTTCTTCGTGCTTGGTTGGTGACCTCAACCAAATTCAATGGCGTAATCTTGGGTGCATTAGGATTATGTGGACATTGAGCGATCATATGATCTATGCCACAACGATTACATGTAAGTACCGGTATTCCCGATGTTCTCCCTTGATTTGGTTGCATCTGAGTAGCGATCTTTTGTAACCTATTAGGGCACTCCGCTACACGATGCGGTCCACCACACTCGTAACATTGAAGAGGTGGTCTCCTCGCCATGGTATTAAGGTTTTGCCCTCTTGTGGCAAGAGCAGCCGCTTGATATACAGGCTTGACTTGCCCGAAATGATCCTCCATGTAGTACTGGGGAATCATTTCAAACGTATCAATCCCGTATGGAGCAGTAGGGTCTATCTCCTCTTCATAATCCCCACATGCACTATGTGACTCACAACCCATCTGGTTTATTGGGGTTATCCTTGGATGTGGAGGTTGTGGTCCTAGCAGCACTGGCGGTGGTAATGGCACAGACTGGACTACATTCGGATTCCTTGGAACTATGTGCTGTGACGGTTGCTCGACAGGTTGTGCAGGCATTAGCACGGGTACTTGAGGTGTGTTTGACCAAGCTAGTGGTGCCTGATTTGCCAACATTCGCTTAAGTACTAGGCAATCTTTAGATTGATGACCATACTTACCACATGCATTGCAATTCCCATTGAATTTGACTCTGAATGTGGGACATTCACTCGTGCTATGTGGTCCTAAGCACACCGAACACCATTGTTGCTCTCTCCTTGGGTACATATGGCTATTCTGAGGAGCTCGATTACCCCTAAAGTATTCATGGAGAGCCTTAGTAAGGTCGGTCATAGACATTTCAGATGTCTTGGGCTCCTTGGCAATTGGTTTTACCGTCATTGGCTCGTGCCCAGATACTTGCGAACTAACGGATTTTGTTTCTGATGAAGACACCTTTTTACCTGCAATCATCAAGTTGTCTTCTAACTGGATTGCATTGGCAGTGACTGCTTCCCACGTTGTAAGACCTCTAATGACTAGGCCATTGTAAATGTCCTCGTGGCGCAATCCTCGGATGAATCTATCGAGGAGTTGGTTGTTATTGAAGCGTTCATCGGGAGTGCAGCGAGAATTTAGATGCTTCAATCGACTTATAAAGTCTCTCACTGACTCCCCTTCCTCGCGTTCAGCTTTTTGGAGTTGAGATGCTACCCCCCCAAAGCACACCCTCGCGTATGTATTCTTTCAAGAACAATCTCTTGAGAGTGGGGTAGTGAGTGCGCTCTTCAACCCTTAAGGTTCGATACCAATCTCCAGCCTTCCCACTCAAGGTTAAGCCTAAGGCTTTACACTTGTGCAGTTCATTGTGCTCTTCCAAGGAATCACACACGTGTTCAAAGACTTCAATGTGCTTCCTAACATCCTCGTTACCACTGAAGTTTTGAGTGAGCTTAGCCACTTGTACTGCCTTGCTTCTAGGTTCTCTCTCAGGCATACCCCGCATGTTTTCTGCAATGGATCGTCCGATCGTCTGAGCAAATGCTGCGAGATCACCTAAGTGAGCAGGCATAGTTGGTGGAGGCACTTCTGGGATAGCCTGGCTGATAGGAGTTGGCGTTGGTCTGAGTATGTTGGCAAACGACGTAGGATATGATATGTGACTAGGCCTAGCTCCCCTTGGATAATGGTTATGATAAGGCGGTCGTGGAGCATACGCCATTGGCATACTAAGAGGCGTAGGAGCTACCTGAGCATGAGTAGCGATAGGTACATAGGGTCGATAGGTACTGGCACGCACTGTTGTAGGTACTGTTCCACTAGGTAGCGGTGTCGTACTAACTACAGCGGTAACAGGTGCACTTTCAGCTATGCTCATCATTGGGGTAGGCATTGCGGATTCCCTAATGGAAAGTTGAGCCAAGGTTGGAAAGCTAAAGTTACTACTCGTGGGCTCAACCTGCATTGAGACTCCAGGCGAAACAACATATGAAGGGTCTATGGGACTCACCGACGAGGGAGTCTCCAATTGTGATAGGGTTGGTTGTTTGGCCTTGCCCGTATCCAAAAACCTCATAGGGCCAGTGGAAACTAGGTCCACTCCCCTATTTTGCCTCTCAATTTGGATAATTCTATGAATAACATCACATATCATTTGCTGTTGCTCTTCTAGATTAGTGGCACTAGATGTAGATCGTAGGACTTCTAAAACCAACCTACATGGTATGTGTAACCCGTGTATAGGTCCGTTAGAGTCTCTGTGTGTAGATCATATTTCCAATTTTCATTGAGAAATATCCCATCTAGGCTTGGTGTGCCAAATGGTTCTCTTGAAGTGGACGCAATGTCACTTCTTATGGATTGGCTTCTAGGGACCTCTACTTTAGGAAGAGTATCAGAAGGTGGTAGCTCAGTAGGGCCCTCATTAAATGAAGTGGGTAGAATATCCACATGGACACTCTTTGGGAGGGTAGGGTCTACATAAGATGTGAATGGCGAATCTACTACCCCTCCCTCCTCATTTACTTCGCTTGTCGCATGTTCAGAGCATGTAGCTCTACTAAAGGTCTCTATTAGACGACTAAACATGCTAGATCTGGGTTGTGGGGCCCACACTGGCATGTTTTGGCTTGTCTCCTTAGGGTTCTTGGTAGGGTGTCCTTCCATGGCTTCTGAGTTAGAGGACGAGTCACTATCCACTATTCGTGGATCTTGGGTTGCACTCCCTTGGGTTCCAGCCGAAGGCCAAGATGCTAACGTGGAGGGATGGTGTGAGCCTGCGTAAACTGAAACGCTTTCTAGTGGCTCAGGCTCTAGCACCCGACCAGAACGTAGATGCATGTGACGTGGGTACCCTACGTGCGTTGGCAACTACCCTTGAAACTCACACAAGTGGTTTCTTAGGTGTTTCGCACCCTGTTTTTACTTGTTTTTAGATTGTTTTTAACTCGTTTTTGACCCCCTTACTTACGGTCGAACTTGGACTAGGGCGTGTGATAGCTCGAAACGAGCGTATTGTTTAAAGGGTCCTGGTGTGCTTTACAGCACCGTGTTCGCCTATCTAGAGCTCATGTAGTCCTCAAAACAGTCCGTTTCCCTTGGGGGGAAAGGGCAAAAGCCTATTTGCTTGTGGAGGAAAGGGTGAGGGCTTTATCCCACATACTCACTTTACTCCTTGGGGAGTGGGCTACATATAGGGCACAACTTCCCATAAGCTCTCACTTGAAAGAAAGCTATGGAGGCTCACTCTCCTATATATATATATCCAAAGACCGAGACCGAGGCCGGGGTCGATTGGGGTTCTTTCTTTTCAAAATTTTTTTCTCCAATTAGAAAATCTTTCCTCTCCACACGTTCGGTTCTTTCTTTAAAAATAAAATTTAATTTTTTATTTTTTATTTTTTATTATTTTTCAAAATTTTTATTTTCTATTTTTTTTAAGATAAGTTTTCTAGGGTTTCTTTAGGATTCAGCCTTGGCCGCGGCGCAGTTTGCACACAGCACAGATCTGGGGATTCAGAAATCCCCCTCACACGCAGAAACCAGATAACAGAACGCACGCCCACACGCGGAGCGAAGATATAACAAAAGAAATAGAAATGCAGTAGACAAATTGCAGAAACAGATTGCAAAACACAGAAACACCTTAACAACAAACACACAATCGCTTTCCTACAGTGTAGATTAAACTTCTCGCAGCAGCCGAGCTGCAAACTGGAGCTTGGTGCAGGGCAACTCCCCGGCAGCGGCGCCAAAAATGTGCGCTTTTGCCGCACAGGTCGTAGCTGGGGACTTACCGGACACCGTATGCGAGCCACGAATGGCTGCAAGCATACAACCAGGGAAGGAAGCTCAAAACAGAATGCAAAAGGTGTGTCACTCATCGCTTAACTGCCGCCTTGAAGGATTCCCGCGTCGCAGCTGTGAAGGAGGAGCCGCCGTCGCCGCTCTACCGCTTCGCCGCCGCCGTTGTGCCGCTACACAGTGCGCTCGATCGCTCTCTCTCTCTCTCTCTCTCTCTCTCTCTCTCACACACACGTAGGAGAAGGAAACCAAGGAGATAAGGCAAGAGCACTCTTGTATTCACAACACATGAGAATGAGAATTTTAGGGTTACATTTGACTCTTATAGGTGACTTGGCCGTTCACACTTGGGCACCCACACATGGCCGGCCGACCCTAACCCTTATCCTACTAATATTCAAGGTGCGCCTCTCATCGACGATCACCCAATCCCTTCATCCTTAACATATGGTGCCGACAAGCCCGGCCCATGACTCAGAATATTTAAATTAATGACGTAAAACATAGTACGTCTCAATGTCCGTCATGGGTTAACAACAACCAATTGCGGAGGCAGAGGCATCTATGTGGACGTTGCCTTTTTTAGGGTATCATATGCTTGTTGGCACTCTCTATCCATTCAAAAATCACTAGGAATCTGTAAAGGGGACAAGCAACGTTGGCATACATAAAGATGAAATGCCAGTAATAGCCAACATGTCCCATGGATTGCTGGACTAGTCATGTTATGTTCTTTGAGTTGAGCCAACACAACCAATTGCGGAGGCAGAGGCATCTATGTGGACGTTGCCTTTTTTAGGGTATCATATGCTTGTTGGCACTCTCTATCCATTCAAAAATCACTAGGAATCTATAAAGGGGACAAGCAATGTTGGCATACATAAAGATGAAATGCCAGTAATAACCAACATGTCCCATGAATTGCTGGACTCCTTTGAAGCTGGTAAGAGGTGGTAGCTCAAGAATGAGTTGCACTTTGCTGTCAACTATGGAGATACCATGCTCTAAGACAATGTGTCCCATGATTACTCCATGCCAGACCTCAAATTGGCATTTCAGAGGGCTAACAGAGATCCTATAAAGCCGGCATCTCTAGCACTTTCCTCAGACACCATAAATGTGCTTTCCATGTAGACACAAAGGTCATCCATGAAGACTCCAAGGAATTTTCATAGATATTCCTTATAGGCTGTGCACATTAGGCAAAGGTGCCTGGGGCATTGGTCAGTCCAAATGGCATGACTTGATGATATGTATATGTGCCCCACTTGGTGGTAAAAGCCGTTTTATGCTGATCATCACTTGGCTATAACCAGAAAATCCATCAAGGAAGCTGTAGGTTTCCTTTCCTGTGACCCGCTCGAGCACACGCTCCATGAAGGGCAATGGATAGTGTTCTTGTATTGTGGCGGCATTGACCTTTTTGAGGTCTATGCACACTCTCATGTTCCCATTCTTTTTGGGCATTATCACTATGGGTGAGATCCATTCAATGTGCTCTACCTCATAGATGAATCCGGAATCTATGAGAAAATCAATTTCTTCTCAGACCATGTGGGAGTATTTGGGGTATGCTCTTTGCTTTACTGCCCTTTCAACCATGGGGATGGTGTGTTTGCCCACTTCAGGAGGTACCCCTTCATATTTGTATACTTCCAAGTGAAGCAATCTTGAAATTCGGTGAGGAGAGCGATAAGGTCTTTCTCTTCCTCTACAGAGAGGTCTTCCCCTATGTAGATGGGTTTCAGATCTTCCCCTGGGCCTACCAGGTTAATTTTCTTGACCTTAGCTGGACCATCATAGGATGTTCTTGGCTTCCCATCATGGGTTCTTAGGACCTTCTCGTATTGTACAAAATGATCTCCTACCTTGTAGGTCTTGAAGTGTTTGGGGACTTGTTGGGTCTCCTCAGCTTTGGTGCTTTCTTCCTCTAATAGCATTTTGGCTTCTTTCTTAGCTAGTGCTAATTTTTTGTTTTGTGATGCTTTACTTTGAAACATGCTTTAAACTATTGTGCAGTGCTTGTGATTGGCTGAAGCGAAGTCTTCTGAATTACTTTGGATTGCTTAAAAGCAGTATCTACTTTACTTTGAACGAGTCTTCAACAAACTATTGTGCTATTAAATAATTTTAAACATTATTTTACAAACAAGAAAGATTGTATGTGATTACTATTAATGAATCTAGAAAGAATTGGTGGTAAACTCTAAAAAATAGCAGAACCTGGTTTAAAATATCCAAAGCGCTACACAGTAGTTTGTCAAAGCATGCTTCAAATTAAAGCACAGATTTCTTTATAAGGCAGTCTAATGCAGTTTAGGATTGACTTCAAGCAGTCTCACAAGCACTTCATACTAGTTTGTTAAAGCATGATTCACTATTAAGTAAAGACTACTTTCAAGCAGCCCAAATTAGTTCAAAGCAAGGATAATAGATTGCTTGAAAGTTTTCTCTCATGTGCATAGAAGAGACAAGGGATGCCATAGTATTTAGAAAAGACTCATTATATGACTAGTTTGGTTGCAAAGTGGCTTAAAGATCAAAAGGTATGTTGTTGTAGATTGCCTCATGTGTTTCAGCTGAAAGCATAAAGAGGTTAGCTACACCCTCTACTGATTGCATAGGAAACTTAATTGATCTCATTAAATGTGAGTATAAGATAACAATTACCTCCAATCCTATCAGTGTGTCTCTCAACCATGTTAAAATCACCTGCAATCATGTAGTGATGTGCAATTGCGTCCCTTTCCTCTCATGCCCTCCACTCCACCTCCTCTCGCACCCTACTTAAGCATCCCCTCCACCTTGAACCTCTATCAAGCGCTCCCTCTTCGAGTGCCCCTTCCTCAAGCGCCTCTTCAGCTCCTTCTAAGAGCCCACTTCTGTGTTTATTTACGCATCATGACCATGCCATCGTTAGAAGAGCTTACCATGAAGTGTATCATCTTGCAAGGATGCATGGCGCTTATTGACGAGATGTACAAGAATGACTCAATCAATCCTGATTTGTACCAAGCTACAGAGATTTCGAGGAGTTTATTACTGGAATTGAAGTAAATAATCCAAGGAAAGGAGAACGACTTGGCAACAATAGATATGTTTAAGCTCAAAATATCAAGTGCAGTTGCTTATTGAAGGACATATAGAGTCATTAACGATGAGAACGAGTAATTAATTAGAAATATAGCGGCCCAATCAATGGTTGCCCGTTGTAGAAACTTAAGAATGTCTTTCCTACTAAGTTTTGAGGTTTGTAATAATTTTGACATTACTTCATAATGCAACTTCTTGGATGAAGAAACTTCATAATGCAACTTCATAGTGCTAGCTTCGTTAATGTATTTGTCGAGTTTTTGTTCATCTTGTAAATCACGATGAAGGAGAGTATGGAGAGGAATAGGAGAGAGATGACTGGATGCTAATTTGGAAAAAAATAAAAAAAATAATATATATTTATTTTTTAGATTTTTTTTAAAATTACTTTTTTTAAATAATAAAAAATATAATTAAATTATAACGGTCTGATTAAAAATGGTCAACTTGCTTAAGGGTCTTAATCACCATTCAATACTTGTGTACTCCCTACCTATTATACCATTCTTTTTTGTTCTTGTGTACATTTTTGCTCCTCTTTACAATGAGTTGCACAATCACATTCCCATCTTCTAAGAAAGAACCGAGTTTCATCAATGGATGGGTTGTGGTGAGTGCAAAGTTTTTACATGAGCAAGCAGCTCCCCACTCATTTTGTGGATTGCAAGCCTTAGTAAGTATTGGGACCCAAGAATTGCACATCCCTCTCGAGGCAACCTCTAATCATGAGAGGGAGAGGAGTTCTACATACTTGAGGACTCTCCATCAGCCATTCTCTATCAGCCAACTACTCGGCAATAGTTGATTCTTCATTGAAGTCAAACCCATAACCAATAGCCATCGTATATAGCCCATTGAGGACTCTCTATCAGCCAACTACTCGGCAATAGTTGATTCTTCATTGAAGTCAAACCCATAACCAATAGCCATCTTATATAGCCCACCCAGAGGTTTTCCAACTCTGAAGAATGTGATACATTTATGTAATCCCTTTCAAGATAACAAGGATACCGATGCATTAGGCTCATCCAGTGTTGCAAGAAGGACATGGTAAGAGCATTTCAGAATACCTTTTCAGCATGAAGAAGGGAAACACATTAACAAAGATTTTGCTAAATGTTAAAGATGTTATCAAGGCCGTGGAGATTCCTAGAGACAATACAATGGTGATATTGCATTTGAGTTCCCACCGACCATGGGAACACGCCCAGGAATGGAGTCCATGGAGCATAATTATGATCCCCACCACAGGTGGTCAAAACCGCAAACCTCTAACATTGCCTTCCATGGAGTATGTCGGCGAAGCCATTATCTAGTAGTTTGAAGTGTGTTAATGAACTTTGCCCACGTAAAAAACCATAGGGTGTCAAATACATCACATTTTATTGGAAGCATGCTAAAGATACCAACAACTGGAGAGGAGTAAAGCAATGCGTCTAAGAAGCTCCTTTGCAATTACTGCTCAGTTCCAGTGATGTGCATTGCTACATGCAATTGCTACATCTATTATGTGATGCCCTCCAACGAGACAATGTGAGTAGATTAATGATACAAATCGACAACCATCAACATAATGTACATGCAGGCACATCAAAGGCACTAACAGATAGGACCGACAAATGGTGTCCAGGGTGCTGGGGGTGGATCGCAATGCTAGGAAAAGGAAGGTTCAAATGTGTGTGGCAAAAGAAAACGTCATGGCAGCACTAGTGCAAGAAGGTGGTTCCTCTCATCTCATTGGGGAACAAGAGTTGATCAACATTGCAGAGGAGATGGGACCACTAGTGGAAGACAACTGGTAGGCTAATCTGGTTGATAAATTTGGTAGGTGTTAAATAGTTAATAAAATCTTGATAAGATGCATTGTAATATTTGAACAATTTATTTTTTAGGTTTTGGAAGTCTGTCGTAGCCCAGAAAGGCCCTGCAAAGGAGAGTTTTGGCTTGGATGCACTTACGACTTCTTCCATGGAAGCATGTTCCCAGGTCAAGCGTCCTTAGATGAGAAGTGCTATGTTTTCAAGATGTCGACCGTTGGACCCACTTTAGGGTTGCATTTGGTGAATAGAATGCGACGGACCGGCTCTGGCGACTTGCGACATGCATGTATTCAGTTCGACCACACCCAATGAACATCAGATTGGGTGACCATGGCTTGTCATGTATATGATCCAAGGTAGAAAATTAATTACCAATGTAGATTATTTAGGTGGTTAGAGCAAGCTAATTGTACAACCTCTTAAATGACTATCGTTTTCACGCATTGGCATGAAATAAATGATAATTAGAATATAAATATTCACTTTAATAGAAAAATGCTAAAAGTGCCCTATACATCCACATCTACATCCACATACATACATACATCCACATCCACATTCCACATTCACATCTATACAGCCACATCTACACCCACATTCACATCTATACATCCACATCTACATCCACATTCACATACATCCACATCCACCTTCCCATTCACATCTATACATCCACATCTACATCCACATACATACATACATCCACATCCACATTCCACATTCACATCTATACAGCCACATCTACATCCACATTCACATCTATGCATAAACATCTTCATGCATACATCCCTTTCCACATTCATACATCCACACTCCCATCTCCACATCCACACATCCACACTCCCATCTCCACATCCACACATCCACATACATACATCCATTTCCACATTCCCATTCATATAACCCCATATGCCTTCACATCTAATCTTTTACATCACATCCATTCTCGCCCTATCACAACCCATATACATCTTATCCTATCACATACACATCTTATCAAATCTTAATTCATCTTATCACCTCATAACTTATTTCATAAGCATCTTATCACCTCTTGTCACATCTTATACACCTCTTATCACATCCTATCACATCTCATATCTATTTATAGAATACAAGAGAATTCTTATATTTGATATAAGATTTCTTTACACATTTATTTATGCATAAATTCTATTTAAGGAGATTAATACTTTCGAAGTAAAAATCAATATTTTATGCATCTTCTTATGCATAAATTCAATTTGGTAGGAATTACACTTTTAGAATAAAAGAATTTCTCTTATGCATCTAAGTTATGCATAAAATCCATTTATGATGAAAATCACACTTTTAGTATAAAAGAATATCTTTTATGCATACCTCTATGCATGAAATCCAAATATAATAAAAGTCACACTTTTAAAATAAAATAATCAACTTTTATGCATACCTTTATGCATGAAATTCAAATATAATAAAAGTCACACTTTTATAATAAAATAATCAACTTTTATGCATACCTCTATGCATGAAATCCAATTATGATAAAAGTAACACTTTTACAATAAAATAATCATCTTTTATGCATACTTTTATGCATGAAATCCAAATATGATAAAAGTAACACTTTTATAATAAAATAATCAACTCTTATGCACACTTCTATGCATGAAATTCAATTGTGATAAAAGTAACACTTTTATAATAAAATAATCAACTCTTATGCATACTTCTATGCATGAAATTCAATTGTGCTAAAAGTAACACTTTTACATTAAAATAATAATCTTTTATGCATACCTCTATGCATGAAATCTAATTATGATAAAAGTAACACTTTTATGTTAAAATAATAATCTATTATGCATTTCTCTATGCATGAAAATCAATTATGCATAATATAAAAATCAATTTCTCTATGAATATCTTCAATTAATCTAGGATGATAATTCCTAGAATATGGTAGGAAGTCCTCTTTTCATGCTTTGAATGAAATTATTTTATGCGTAATTTTTATAAAAATTTTGCCATAGCTCCGCTGCTGCTATGATTGATAAATCTCAATTTTTTCTAAGGGATAAAGCTTATCATTAAGAATTAATTAGAATGATCCCTAATTGGATCAATAATCCATAATGGATTGAATCATTAATATTCATGAAATACATAAACTAAAAGCATAGAAAAAAGCCATTAATTTGACCTCAAGTATAGATTAATCTTGGATTAAGGAAAAGCTTTATGAAAAGCTTCATTTGGATTGAGAATGGGTCATGAGTATGACCATTTCTTGAGTGAGAGAGAGAAATTTCATAAAAACCATTTGAATTAAGCATAAATAGAAATTTATGTAATTCTTAACTATCATTAATTAATTAACTTCAATAGCATTCATCCAATTATGTAACTCTTCACTACCATTCATCAATTAACTTCAATAACATTCAAAAACCATTCTAATTAAGCTTCTCAAGCTTGAGAGGGGTTGAGAAGAGAGAAACATTGAGAAATTATAGAAAATGATCAAAATTCACTAATTACCTTACAAATTGCTTGATTCTTTGTTTACGGTAGAGGCCCCCAACCAATCAATTGGTTAAGTATGTTGATGGAGCCACCAATGGGGATTGAAGAAAGAGGGAAGCTCCAAAAACTAGTGAATTATTAATGAATTCACAGTGCTTGGCTTAGGTGGAGTAGAGTAACGATGCATAAACACTATATATTTTTCAACAAGGGGTAGGCTTCTATTTATAGGAAAAATTGAGCTCCTAACCAAACAAACTGATTCTAGAATTTTCCAAATCAGTTTGGTCAATTTTTGACCATTTTTAGGTCAGTTAAGCTAACTTTTTGGAACTAGACTTGAATGAGGAGAGAGGAGAGATGCAATATCTCAATTTTTATGAGTTTAAAACTCATTCAAGCATGTGAAATATGCACCTCCTTTAAAGAACTCCCCTTCCTTACATATGTGTCAAAATGAAATCATTATACCCAAATATCTCATATTTTTAATATTGCTCATAGTTTTTTACTAATAAACCTTGTACATTTTCAACTCTTCATCTTATGTGAAATATGCACCTCCTTTAAAGAACTCCTCTTCCTTACATATGTGTCATAGTTTTTTTACTAATAAACCTTATACATTTTCAACTCTTCATCTTATGTGAGCATTTACTCATTTTTGGATACCCAAAATATCTCATATTTTTAATATTGCTCATATTTTTTTACTAATAAACCTTGTACATTTTTAACTCTTCATCTTATGTGAGCATTTACTCATTTTTGGGTATCTTCTTTTACAAATTGGATTTATCTCCTCTCTACACATGGATTGATGCTATTGGCCCATAGGAACCTTAATTGGACCATAATCCAAAAATTTCTGAAAATCTAGACCCTTAGGCTAAGGTCCTTTATACACATTTCCAATTAATTCCAATTGCACATTGGAAAATTCTTTTTGAATTTCTGTTTCAGGGAAATTCATCTTAATTATAAGAGATATTTTTCTATCCAAAAATATTCAAAATCTGAATATTCTCTCTCTAGAATATTTTCTCTCTCTAGGTTAAAATAGTTAGAAACAAGGTCTTTATATTTCTGAAGAGGGATTGATTATAGGGAAAGATACTAGACAACAAAAAGAGAGTGGGGGAGGAATCTTACATGTATTAAGCAAAAGTGCATTTATCAAATGAAGAGGATGGAGTGCTATGGTTAAGGATCTTATCTTTAACTTTAGGGAATCAACGACCTGGGTCTCTGGGTGAAAGCATGATAAGGTGGTACACTTTATACCAGTTGCATTGGTTGCTACCACACTTGAAGACATCCAATATTAGTGGATTTAATATCATCATAAGATATATTTAGAAATTTATCTAGTGCCTTTTAGATATAATAAATGTGAAATAAGATTAAACAACCATGTTTTAATTCTTTAACTCTATATAAAAGTGTTTCACAACCAGTTGTAAACCATTGTCCAAGACACAGGTTTTTAGTCCACCTTATCATGCTTTCACCTCTCTCCAAACAAGAAAGATGTTTGCCACTAGTGGGTTGGAAAAAGATGTGTCATGAAGCATCCAGTTCATCTCCTTGATGAGACTCATGTTAGTTATTGCTTTGAACTGCTTTAAAGCTTTTGCTTTTATGTGCCTTCAATGCTTTACAATGGATGTTACTGCTTTAAAGTAATTGACTCCTTCCACGTGTTTCAGAATGGTTGTTGTGCCACTACTGCTTTAAAGTAATTGACTCCTTCCACGTGTTTCAGAATGGTTGTTGTGCCACTACTCTAAAGCAATTGATTACATCTTTATAGTGATTTTTACTACTTTATATAGACTTTTACTCCTTTCATATGCATTTTGTTGGTTTACACGGTTCATTACTGTATTAAAGCAGTTGGCCTTTCCTATGCTTTTTAGTGATTTTAACCGCTTTACATTGCTTGTCATTGATTTAAAGCAACTTTATACTTGAACATGTGTTTTGTAGTGTTTTTTCACTGCTTTTCATGTGCTTTAATTTGCTTTGAAGTGCTTTAAACCTACCTCTATTGCAATTGGCTTCTTTCATGTGCTTTGTTTTGAAATTCTTGTCAATTCAAAGAAATTGCCTACTTTCATGTGCTTTCCATGTGATTTTAATTGCTTTGAAATGCTTTAAACTATTTTACAATAGTTGGCTACTTTCATGTGCTTTTAACTACTTTGCAATGCTTATCACTCCTTCAAAGTAGTTGGCTGCTTTCAAGTGCATTTCATGTGCTTTTGATTGCTTTAAAGCGGTTGCCTATTTTCATGTGCTTTGAACTGCTTTACAATGCTTACCATTTCTTAAAAGCAGTTGGCTACTTTCAAGTGTCTTAAATTGCCTTATAGTGCTTTAAACTGTTGTAAAGCAGTTGCCTACTATCATGTGCTTTTAACTGCTTTGCAATGCTTGCCACTGCTTTAAAGCAGCTTTCTCCACATGATAGAGGATGGAAATTATCGTGAAGATTATGACTTGCATGGACCTAACTTGCTTGTTTGGAAAATATTTGTGGAGATTTGTGAAGCATAACTTCATCTATAGGTGGCAGGCTCACTAGTTCAAGAATTATGTCTCTAGTTTCCCAAGTGATACAGTGGTCTTAGTTGTCGACTTTGCTGAGAACTACTCTTTTAAAGAGCAACATGAGATTTAGTTAATATACTGGCATTCAAGCCAGGTGACCATACTGGTTCACATCTCATATTACTAAGTGGGGTTGGGTGATGTGAAGAAGACTGCATTTCTTTATGTCAGTTGACAAACAACATGATACCTTATTTGTACAGCACTACTTTCCACTCAATGATAGGTGGTTGAGGGAGCAAGGCTTTGTATTTAAGTGGCATTGGGTATGGTCCAACAGAGCTGCATCTCAATTGAAGGCAAAGAGGCCTTTTAACTTTTTTACAAGGTTCTACAATCTCACTAGACGAGAGATGCAATAGAGTTTTTTTTTTTGTTTAGGGCATGGGAAAGGGGAGCACGATGTGTTGGAGATGCAATCCACACTTCTAGAGAGAACTAGCTCACGTGGTGAGACTAGGTTTGAATCTTGGCAAGTTGAGGTTTCTACAAATTGGATAACTGGCAAGTTGAGGTTTGAATCTTGGCAAGTTGAGGTTTCTACAAATTGGATAACTGGAGGTCACCTAACACCTAACTGGCTAGACCAATTTGTGGAACATCTTAGTTAAGCACGCTTGTGCAGGAACACAACTCGGATGGGTGACCTCCCGAGATGTGGGAAAGTAGGAGAATCTATGTTTCCAAAATGGTATCAAAGCCCAGGTTGTGATCTTGGAAGCTAAGACCTCAACCAAAGTGTGGCTTGAGGGGGGGTGTTGGAGATGCAATCCACACTTCTAGAGAGAACTAGCTCACATGGTGAGACTGGGTTTGAATCTTGGCAACTTGAGGTTTCTACAAATTGGATAACCGAAGGTCACCTAACATGTTAAGGTTTTAGAGTTTGGATGGCTAGACCAATTTGTGGAACACCTCAATTAAGCGCGCTTGCGCAGGAACACAACTGGGATGGGTGCACCATCTCCCAGGAAGTGGGGGGATCCATGTTTCCAACATGTTGCAATTTTGAGGCAAGAGGATTACCAATCTCATTGAGATAACAATAATAACACATAGTCCGCTGCATGGACATCCGCTCAGCAACACGAATCATAAGTAAGCACAAAAGAAATAAAAGGATATTGATTAAGCATAAGTTTATCAAGCATAACATAATCTGTGCTTAACATAAATATACCAGTTTCTTTGTCAGATCAATCACGAGGCACAGTGTCAAGCTGAACGGAAGATAAACATAAAACTTTGATAGTATCACAGACCACCTGCGCCAAGAACCCATGACATGAGAGATTCCCAAAGACACTTCAAAATTATAAGTTCTCTTGGTACAACTTCTCACACTTGATGTGCTTCCCTAAAAACTACCACAAAGTGGTGCTACATGGGCAATCGCCACCTCATCTATGAATATAGGAAATTACCCATAACTAGCGTAGTTTCTATTTTCACTAAGAAGCTTACTCACAAAGGTTTGATCACTAACATATAGGATCACAAAGATATAAGATTTCTAACACCCCCACTTGAGCAAATAGTAGAGTATAGAATCACTTAACCTAAAGTGAACTTTCAGAACTGATAAAATTATTTTTTGATTTGGATGCGATGATTCAACATCATCATGATTGAGCTCCTCGTCCCTCTTCTTTTTGCCACAATCTTTGATGACATGTCCAGGCTATTTGCAATAATAGCAGATACGAGGTTTCTTTACAAATAGAGCTTGCTCATTTGCACGGTTGCTTGCTTCATCTTTTGAAGATTCTTCACTTTTCTCTTTCTCTTTCTCATTCTCCTTTCTTGAAGTGATTCTAGTCTCCTCCAAGACAAGGGCAACAACAACATCACTAGGGGTTAAGCTTGATTGATTGGCTAACGAGGACACGCATGCCTCATATACATCGGGCATGCTGGCAAGAAGAACAAACACAGCTTCTTCTTGATCTACAGTCATCCCAGCACCATCAAGTTGATCCACCAAAGCATGAAGATTGCCAAGATGTTCGGCCACCTTCGTTCCTTCAACCATTTCAAGATGGTAAAACTTTTTACAAAGAAACAATCGAGAGGCAACATTCACCTTGACCAAACACACAACAAAGGCGTTCCCAAGCTTCATGTGAAGAGCCCAATGAAGCAACTTGAGCAATTTGAGCAATTTGAGAGTCTTCCAATTTAGAAATTATGAAAGCTAATGCTTTCATGTCCATGGTTACCCAAGCTGTAACATCTTCAGACTACCAAGCAAATGGTCTCCTCTTGATGCCAGATATGATCCCCACATATCACGTTCGATCAAGCCCATCTTCATTTTTGCTGACCATGTATGGTTTTTTCTTCCCATTGAAGTGATCCTTTTTGTCAAAGTATTTACCTTCAGGAGCCATGAACTTTGCCCCAACTAATCACTAGGACTGTTGTGTGGTTGGAAAAAATAGAAGTAAGAAAGCGCACTCACACACATGCAATCACATGCATACAATTATTACTCTCATAAACCATGAGTCCTCAAAATATATCACACACACACTTAAATCTCACAAGGAATCTTGCAAATCAAACACCATAAACTCTCGTAGAAAACCTGGCTCTGATACCATGTGATTTTGAGGCAAGATGATTACCAGTCATTGAGATAATAATGATTAATTATAATAACACACAGTCCACTACATGGACATCACCTTAGCAACACGAATCATAAGCAAGCACAAAAGAAATAAAAGGTGCCTAATAAAGCATAAGTTTATCAATCATAAGGAATAACATAATCTATGATTAATATAAATATACCAACTTCTTTGTCAGATCAATCATGAGGCACAGTGTCAAATTGCATGCAAGATAAACATAAAACTCTAATAACATCACAGATCACCTACACAAGAACCCATAACATGAGAGATTCACAAAGACACTTCAAATTATAAGTTCTCTTGATACAACTTCTCACACTTGATGTGCTTAATCAACAAATATAGGAAATTACCCATAACCAGCACAGTTTCTATTTTCACTAAGAAGCTTACTCACAAATGTTTAATCACTAAGGTATAGGATCACAAAGATACAAGATTTCTAACACGATGGTGGAGCTGGTGAAGTTGATGTCGTGGAGTTTCTAAGGGTTCATTTCAGCTAGGAAGCCCACATTGGCAGCTCAACTAAAACCAAGCAGGACACTAGAGTGCTTTGGGAGATCAAGGTAGGTGAAGTACAGAGAAGTGTGAAGTGGGATGTAAGTGTGTGTAGGGATCACGCTCAATGCACTGTGTGAAATGCATTATGTCTAAGCATCGAACAAGCAAGGCACAAAAGGACCATTGGGGCAATGTTATTGATGCAAACTCGTATGTGGTTACAGGGTATCGGTACTGTAAAGAAGAGAACCTTGAGTATAGCCTTTATGATACAAAAGGTTATGCTCTAATATATTCACTTGGTGAAGAAAATTAAGTTCCACATGGAGCCAGTACCATGTAATTAGTCTATAAGCTGTCGCTCGAGATAGAGGAAGCCATTTACAGTAGCATTCCCTTGGAGCTATCGCTTTCGTTGTTTACTTGAGTAGTTGAACACTGCTGGCACTGAGACAACTTTGAAGTTTTTTGAGTAACGTGATGATTATTTGTCGTTCTCAATTATCTTTTATTGCTTTGAAATATTTTGTACATTTTACTTTGAAATATTGTATATAGTTTGTATTTAAAGCTTTGAGAGACTTGTGAGAGCTGAAGGGTATACGCTAGGTTGTCATTGGTTGGTTTTAAGATTTTAGTGAGAATCTAAATTATATTATCAAAATATGGACCAAGTACAAGTAGCTCTGCACAACTTGGATCCATATATAAGTTCATGGTAAACTCACTCTAAATTCCGATATTTTAGCAAATATATAGTTTGGATTCACTATGATTTCATCCACAATGTGCATACCAACTCCGGTTTCAGCTAGCTGCATACATAGTACTCTCAAAGTTTCTGTGCCCCCCACATATAATGCATGTATAATGTAGTCTCCATCAGATATGGCCCCACATGTAATGCATGTATAATTTAGTCTCCATCAAACATGGCCCTAGCTTGTGTACGGATGCTTGGTTTTAAGTTTGAGAGGGCCATACTATTTTAGTAAATGCAGTCCAAATCATCTCAATGCACTATAAAGTACTCAAAAGCTCCTTTAGTACTTAATAGCACTCAAAAGCATCTTAAATTACTCAAAAGCACCTAAAAGAACCCAAAAAGAACAATCAAAAGCACCTAAAAGTAGTAGGATCTATACGCACCTTAAAGTAGTAGGTAGTACCTTACAGCATCAAAAAGCAATGAATTGAGGAGGGTACTTTTCCTCCCTTCAATAAAAGTAGTTAAACGCACCTAAAATTAATAAAAAACTTTTAAAAGCAATCAAAAGCACCTTAAAGTAGTTCTTGGACCAGGGCCCTCTCCCTTCCAAGCTGTAAAAAAACACTTCAAAGTAGTGCTTACCTCCCTAGAAGTAAAAGTAATCAAAAACACCTACAAGCACCTAAAAGCAGTGGCTCCCAAGCATCTGTTTTCTCATAAGGAGTCAAGTCAAAGCACTTAAATGCAATAAGAAGCACCTTAAAGCAATGTCTTAAGCACCTAAAAGTACTTTTCATCAAGCAGTCCAAAGCACCCAGAAGCAGTTAAAAGCACCTAAAAGTACTGGCTTCAACACATTGTTGAAATCACATTGTAGTTACAAGCACCATAAAGCAGTCAAAAGCATCTAGAAGTAGTTGAAAGTACATATAACTAGTGGTACCTAGAATCACTTTGCTTGCCTAGTAATCCAAAGCACCTAAAAGCATTGAAGAGCACATAGAACTTTTACCCTTTTGAAGCACCTAATAGTTAAAAGAACATTTAAGCAGTGGATTGATCTATGCACAAAGAACTGAAACATGAAAAAACATAGGAAAAGTAGTGTACAAGAACTTTAAAGGACCTAGAAGCACAAAGAATAGTGACCTTATAAGAGAATTAGGAAAAGTACATGCAGTTCTGCCACGTCAGTCTTGAAATTTAATATTTGTTCATCTGTACAAATAGTAGACAAGAGAGAAGTGCGTGTTGAAATCTGTGCTTCTAGTTTCAATACTTCCTCTGTATTTGCTCGGTCTAAAATAGCTAATTTTTTCGTGCAGATTCTAATTGCCCTTGTAAAGTGGCCGAGATGTTAAAGGAACCTTCCTCACAACATTTTCTCCTTTTTTCCATCTAACAGAGCTTTCTTTTGAGCTAGTTGATTCTTCTTTACATCAACTTTTGCCTATGCCCAAGAGGTCCTAGATTCTACAAGGAAGATATGCTTTGGGGACTGACTTTGCAAAACTCTGTGAACTCGGGGGGTCACTCATAAATATGTAAGAGTAGCATGTGGGTTTTTACACGTTTTTTACATACAGACAAGTACCACTTAAAGAGGGTATTTACATATTGAATAGACAAAGGGTGTGTTTTATTCATGAAAAATTTACAAATAAGGGGTTTTTTAATTAGGCCTTGAACGCACGTGATATGGAGGATTTACATATAGTGAACCCCCTGAGTCTGTGAACAAACAATGCTTTTGACCTCACCTTGAAAACTGTGTAGGATCTTGTGACTCCGATTAATCCTCTTCTTCTCACTCCATCTCAGCTATGTCAACCCCTCCAAATAAGGATGTTTGTGCATTGGATGATCCATTGACACCTCTCCAACGGTCCAACTTTTGCTGCAATGCACTCGGTTGCCCTTGGATAATCTGCACCACACGCTTTGCAAATTTTGCCCATGTGACCACACGTGCTGACTTCTTTGATGGAATTTGGACTCTTGAGGATATTTTAAACACCATTTTTTTCCCTTCTAGTATTCTTGGAAATTAGGTATGCTTATCTATCTTTGAGTTCATTATAATTTAGCTTGTTATGTGTTGAATCAGGTAGGATATAAGAATGTTTCTTTATAAACTCAAATAATTCTTTGGCCAATGATGATCATATCTCATACTCAACTACCATGAAAGCTGACAGAGATTGGGTAGATTCTAATATTAGAACATTACCCCTCCTCTCTCTCTCTCTCTCTCTCTCTCTCTCTCTCTCTATTTAGCTTTCAAATTTATCTTTTTGTTCACCCCCCCTATAACTTGGTTGAACACAATGCTGATCAAATACACTTAAATACACTAAGATTTGAGTAACTTGCTCAAATACAAGAAGTAAATTGCTGAATTGACAAGAGACACACAATGAGCTGGAATGGCCGACCCGTCCCTCAAATAAAGTATATTGATCTTGGGAGAATCAAGTACATAGTGTCATGGGCATTTCTGACCAAATTTCCATACCCATGCATATGAATACACTATTGCAAACAAGTGGTTGTCGAAGTAGACTTGCAATCCACACTACCCTCTCAAGTGCCCATGTTCCCTACCATCTGCTCTCTATTGTTCCATCAACACATGGTAGTAACAATCTGCAAGAGAGCACGTAGGACAAGAGAACACTACACAGGGTATGTGATCTTGTAATCCGGTTCCTCCCTCCTGCTACTTGCTTCCATATTTAAGCATAAAAGCTTACCAATATCAAGTAGAGTCGATGACAGCGGAAGTCTTCGATGGAAGTCCTTGGAGTGTTGAGATCTTTGATTTATCGCCTTTCTTCGGCGAGACAAAAGTCTTCAAGACGATGAAGGACACCTTGGGAAAGCTTCCCCTATGGTTCAACTTGAGAAAGGAGGGTTGAAATCAGGGTTTTCAACAAAAAAGACTAGAAATTATGGCAATAAAGAGAGCTGTTTTGCTAAATTTTAGTCATTGGGAGTGTGTAAGAGAGTGATTAGCATCCGAAAACACTCTTGGAAGCTTGAGAAACACCTTAACAAGCTTGGAAATGGAGTTAGGAAGGAGAATGTGTAGAAAATTGCAGTCCAATAGCCATTATGAAGGAGGAGCCAAACTCTAGAGAGAGGGGGGGAGGAGGTGAGGTGGTGAGTTGTCCAGTGCAGGTGGCACAGGCAGTGCTTTGTGGAGAGCAAGCTAGAGTGGACACATGGCTGGCTACTCCCTTTGTACAAAGGAGATAAGATCTGGGTGGTGGACATTGGATTATGTCCACCTCGGGACATTAGTGTGTGTGAACACCGGGCTGGTCATAATTTATAAGTGAGTTTTGGTCGCCCAAAACTTAATGAAGTGTGTACACACTCACTTATAAATTAGTGCTAACTCCTAAGGCCAAGTTTATGACCAATACTTACCACATGTCTCACATGCCACATAACCATGTCAGCAGACAGTTTCACACGCACGGTTCATGGGCGGCGGGCGTCCCCTTACCCGACGAAACTACACATTTGTCAAGAAAGCATGAAAACATCATGCAATTTCAATTACAAGCAAGCACATACGGATGCCGGCCCTACATACTTGCGATGGAGACTCACATGAAAAGCATTGTGTATGTGCCAATGACTAGGTAATGCCAATCTGAAAGCCACTTCATTGATCTTCTCGATCACTCAAAAAGGCCCATAGTACCTGGTTGCAAGCTTAGGATATGCACCCTCTTTGTCAAGCCTCTTTGCAAGTCTTGCTTTCTCAAATTTCAGCAATACCCAATCATTCTCTTTAACATCCAATTGCCTTCTATGCTTGTCGGCAGCCTTTTTATGCTTGTCTTGTCACCTTGCAATGGCTGTCCGCACCTGAATAAAAGTAATATCCAAGTCTCTTACATACTCATCAGCTACATATATCTCATCCTTTGTGCAAAGGATGGGTGGCAAAACCACCTTACCATAAACAATCTCAAATGGGGCCTTTCCCGTAGATGCATGCACCGTGTTGTTGTATGCAAATTCCACAAGCGGTAAGTACTTCTCCTAAGAAGACTTCTGATCCGCAACATAACTTTTCAAAAGATTCAACATGGCTGAATTTGCAGCCTCACTTTGCCCATCCATTTGAGGGTGATAAGCGGATGAGAAGTCCAATTTGGTGCCCATATTATCAAATAAGACCTGCCAAAAGAGACTTGTAGTCCTGGGATCTCTATCCCCCATAATGGACTTCGGTATTCCATGATGTTTGAACACTTGTGCAAGATATATTTTAACCATATGCTCAGCTTTGATGGTCTTTTTGACCGGCAAGAATTAAAACTTTTGTATATATGCATTTACCGATTCCCCTCATTTTGCTTCACCCAATCCCACTTCATTGTTATCTCATTCAATGCATTGGGAGGCAAGAATTGAGCAAAACTTTTGTACATATGCATTTACCGATTCCCCTCATTTTGCTTCACCCAATCCCACTTCATTGTTATCTCATTCAATGCATTGGGAGGCAAGAATTGAGCATAGAACCTCTCCTTGAACTCTTCCCATGATCTAACAGGATTCGGTGAGAGCTTCTCCGTGAGCCACCAATGGGCAGCAGTGCCTTTCATGAACATGCTTACATGCCGGATCATGGATTTCTCAGTGAAATCCTCATATTGAAAGCAATATCAAACTGGGCAATAAAAGCAAGTGCCTTTGATACATCATATTCCCCATGATATGTGTCAAACTTCACAGATTTGTCTCCGGCTTTGAAGTCATGAGACTTTGATGCATGTGCTTGCATCTCAACATGTTTTCCCCCATGTTTGTCCATTGGGATAGCCCCTGTGACTTGCATCATTTTAGGACGAAAAGGTGATGCATAAGGCATAGATACACGTGCCCTGTAAGCATGAGGCATGGTTGGCCCTTCAACATGCATTGATACATTTTTAGCCATAGCTTCTCCCTCATGAGCACACTCGAAGGCATGAGTGGCATGAGAGATATGCGGAATACCTGCACCAACAGAAATTGCAGCCCATGTTGCATGTGTTGTGCATGCACATTTTCAACCGGCAATGGCATTTGACATACATTTTGACCACTACCATAAACATTGTATCCTTCATGGGCTACATAAGGTATTCCTGCATGGCGTGAAGTCACTGATTGTTCCTCTCCCATAGCATGGAGATTCATCCTCTTAGACATAAGTTCTTGTTTGGGCACATGTGGGGACTCCAAGACATGTGGGATGGTTGCCTTTTCTGCATAGGCATGCACGTGATGCATCCCTCGGTTGCATGTGCAACTCTTGAGCAATCATTGCCGTTGCATGATCCATATAAGATTCAGCTTTCTTGGCCTTCAAACGGTCATGTACCAATGGATCCTCGTAGCAAAAGATTCAATTCTTCTTGTTGTGCATGGAGAAGAGCCTACATACGAGTAAGCTCAACCCTCAAGACTATGAACTCTTCTTCCTGCATCTTCTCTTTGCCACGAGGCTGCTATCCCACATATTCATGTTCCCTATTGTGCACCATATGAGTTTGCTCATCCGGTAAAGCATTGGAGGCATGCATTTCATTGTCCCTACCTCTTGTATTAGCATCTCCAACCTTCATTGTATGGCTGTCCATCATGTTCTAAGTGTAGAGATAGCTAGTGTTCATGGTGATCGTCTCTCACGATAGAAATGAAAGAGAACCGTATGCTCTGATACCAATGTAACTTGGTTGAACACAATGCTAATCAATACACTTAAATACACTAAGATTTGATGGACACTTGGTCAAATACAAGAAGTAAATTGCTGAATTGACAAGAGACACACAATGAGCCGGAATGGCCGACCCCTCCCTCAAATAAAGTATATTGATCTTAGGACAATCAAGTACATAGTGTCATGGGCATTTTTGACCAGATTTCCATACCAATGCATATGAATACAGCATTGCAAACAAGTGGCTGTCGAAGTAGACTTGCAATCCACACTACCCTCTCAAGTGCCCATGTTCCCTGTGAGGTCCCTGTTCCCACCGAGCAACGGATTCGGGGTACTAGCAGCGGAAGTAGCACTTCTCGCGCGGGACAGGGGTCCCACACTCGGGGCCTCGCCCACGGATATCCGGACAAGAGACTAATCCGTCGGTTTGTCCAAAACCGAAACCGGAAAAACTTCCTTTACCCGGAAAGCACGGGCGATTCCACCAGGATAACTCTTTACTCTAACGTAGTCAAGATCATTACTGATCAAACTGATCTGACTGCACCTTTAACGGTACTTGGTCAAATCAAGGAAGAACTTGCACTTGGATCATTGGGATCAACGCTTTTTTCCCCATCAAGAGGCACAGCCGTTGATTCCTATCCATAGAACAATTTCTATCCGGGATTTACTTCATCTATCGTAATAATAGAAATTAAATCTCGATTTACGAATCCATCAGTCCAGCCTAACCCCATCCGATCCCATGGGTTAGCCAACCGCCCAACCCCTGTAGTGATGGGATCCAATTTGGAATTTGGTTAGGTTTTGTCCCGGGTACCAAGGAAAAGAGTTCCAAGGCCCCCTAGCCGGAAGTTCATGCAAACATAAAACTAGTCATACCACTTACACACCCAATATGAAATTGCCTTTTTCTTAGCATCAACTAGCTTTAAAACAATCCTTTAATAAAACCATTATGTCACTGATGACAAACCTCAAAGTCCCTGGTTGAATCCTTATTTCCAGTCATTCTTTCATCGGTATACTTATGGCATCATTGGCAACCAGAACGCTCACCACCTGTTCTCTCAGGGGCCTTTTCCATAGTTCCTAGCTCACAGTAATCGGCAATATATTCATATAATAGAATGGAATCTCCGTGGAAGATCAGCAAGATCAACCCACAGATCCATATAAAAGAGCCATGGACTCATCCGTTGAGGACCAGCAAGGCCAATCAACCAGATCCATGCCCGGTTTCAGAAAACAACTCTTTCTCCTTGTTCCAATATCTTCCACGACGCACGTGTGGGTATCTTCGGCGACCCAGAGCCCGAGCACCGTATGGTCAGCACCCTCTAGGATCCTTCGCAGGTGACTTAGCGCTTCACTCATAGGCCGCTTCCTTGGTCCCTCATCCACCGTACCGGAAGCTCACCATTTAGGCTGGTCAAGACCTCGATCGACCTTGCTACGCGAGACGTCCTCCATTGACTCTCCGTCAGCAGTTGCAACTTTATCAGTTCAGTCTTCATGACCTTAATCCTCAAGACGGTCAAAATGCTTCTCCAGCATTCTTGACATAAAACAGTCATTTACAAACAGTCACAAATACAGTTTCTATAACGAACTCTTGTCTTTCCATATTATCCACTCTCGGACCACATTACTTATTTCACATTCCATTCAGTGTGTACTCCGTTCTCATCCATTCACTCATATAGACTACATTATCTCACATACATCTTCATATTCATTATTCTACATACATATCCATGTTCGTACGTCCACATCATACATCCAATTTCACATTCATACATACGCATCTACATGCATACATTCACATCTACATTCATACATCCATACCTTCATTTCCACATCCACACATCCACATTCATATTCATACATCCACATTCACATGCATACATCCATTTTCACATCCTCATTCATACATCCACATTCACATACATACATCCACATCCGTATCTACATCCATACATTCACATCCACCTCTTCATTCACAATCACATCCATACATCCACATCTACATACATACATCCACATCTACATACATACATCCATACATCCACATCTATATACATACGTCCATTTTTACATCCTCATTTATACATACACATCCACATACATACATACACATCCGTATCTACATCCATACATCCACATCCACATCAACATTCACATTCATACATATACATCTACATGTATACATCCACATCACATTCATACAACCATATTACATCCATTCTCGTCCTAACACATCCCATATACATCTTAACACATCCTAACTCATCTTAACACATTCTATCACATCTCATACACATCTTATCACATCTTTTTACATCTCATACACCTCTTATCACATCCTATCACTTTCCATACGCATCTTATCAAATCTTATCACATCTCATACACATTTTATCACATCTTGTTACATCTCATACACCTCTTATCACATCCTATCACTTTCCATACGCATCTTATCAATTCTTATCACATCTCATACACCTCTTATCACATCCTATCACTTTCCATACGCATCTTATCAATTCTTATCACATCTCATACACCTCTTATCACATCTTATCACATTTCATATCTTAAAAAAAAAAAAAGAGAATTCTTATATTTGATATAAGATTTCTCTACACATTTATTTATACATAAATTCCATTTAAGGAGACTAACACTTTCGAAATTAAAATCAATCTTTTATGCATCTTCTTATGCATAAATTCAATTTGGTAGGAAATTACACTTTTAGAATAAAAGAATTTCTCTTATGCATCTAAGTTAAGCATAAAATCCATTTATGAGAAAAATCACACTTTTAGTATAAAAAGAATATCTTTTATGCATACCTATATGCATGAAATCCAATATGATAAAAGTAACACTCTTACAATAAAATAATCAACTTTTATGCATACCTCTATGCATGAAATTCAATTATGATAAAAGTCACACTTTTATAATAAAATAATCAACTTTTATGCATACCTCTATGCATGAAATCCAATATGATAAAAGTAACACTTTTGATATAAATTTTTTTTCTTTATGCATACTTCTATGCATGAAAATTAAAAATGATAAAAGTAACACTTTTGATATAAAAAATTTTCCTTTATGCATACTTCTATGCATGAAAATTAAAAATGATAAAAATAACACTTTTGATATAAAAATTTATCCATTATGCATACTTCTATGCATGAAATAAAAATGGTAAAAATAACACTTTTGATATAAAAATTTATCCATTATGCATACTTCTATGCATGAAATAAAAATGGTAAAAATAACACTTTTGATATAAAAATTTATCCATTATGCATAATATTAAAATTCAATTTCTCCATGATTGTAATGAATTTCTTTCAATTAATCTAGGATGATAATTCCTAGAATATAGTAGGAAGTCCTCTTTTTATGCTTTGAATGAGATTATTTTATGCATAATTTTTATAAAAATTTTGCCATAGCTCCGCTGCTATGACTGATAAATCTCAATTTTTCTAAGGGATAATGCTTATCATTAAGGAAATAATTAAAATGATCTCTAATTGGATTATTAATCCATAATGGATTGAATCATCAATATACATAAACTAAAAGCATAGAAAAAAGCCATTAATTTGACCTCAAGCATAGCTTAATCTTGGGTTAAGGAAAAGCTTTATGAAAAGCTTGATTTGGATTGAGAACGGGTCATGAGTATGACCATTTCTTGAGTGAGAGAGAGAAATTACATAAAAACTATTAGAATTTAAACATAAATGGAAATTAACTTCAATAGTATTTAAAAAACCATACCAATTAAGCTTCTCAAGCTTGAGAGGGGATGAGAAGAGAGAACCATTGAGAAATTATAGAAAGATCAATATTCACTAATTACCTTACAACTTGCTTGATTCTTTGTTCACGGTAGAGGCCCCCAACCAATCAATTGGTTAAGTATGTTGATGGAGCCACTAATGGGGATTGAAGAAAGAGGGAAGCTCCAAAAACTAGTGAATTATTAAATGAATTCACAGTTCTTGGCTTAGGTGGAGTAGAGTAACGATGCATAAACACTATATATTTTTCAACAAGGGGGAGGCTTCTATTTATAGGAAAAATTGAGCTCCTAACCAAACAAACTGATTCTAGAATTTTCCAAATCAGTTTGGTCAATTTTTGACCATTTTTAGGTCAGTTAAGCTAACTTTTTGGAACTAGACTTGAATTAGGAGAGAGGAGAGATGAAATATTTCAATTTTTATGAGTTTAAAACTCATTCAAGCATGTGAAATATGCACCTCCTTTAAAGAACTCCCCTTCCTTACATATGTGTCATAATGGAATCATTTTAATATTGCTCATAGTTTTTTTACTAATAAACCTTGTACATTTTCAACTCTTCATCTTATGTGAAATATGCACC